>NW_027362763.1:693699055-694151187 GCF_046119375.1 Phyllobates terribilis | reverse complement strand
AAGCTTTGTGGATAATGGGAGTTCTGATTGTTTTGCAGCTTAACAGAGATGTCTGCGGGCAGCACATCCTCTACGGGGTCCGCAGTCCCCTCCACACGACCGCGTCACCAGAAGTCAATGTCAGCCTCAGGACATCCCATTAAGGTCACCTTACCTACTATCAAAGACGGTACAGAAGGCTTCCGGCCAAGGTATTCAAATACACTTCTGAAGACTTGTTACAGTGTGCCTGAGCTGAGAAATGATTGTGGTCAGTCTAATGCTGTGAGGTTTTTTTTATAAAAAAAATTAGTAATCTTGCAATTTTTACACTGGCCAATGAGGCTTTTTTTAGACTCGTACTTCCTATCCTTTGCATAAGAGTTTTCAGCAATCTCATTATCATCAGAGGCAGGATTACAATGACAGGTAACATCTCTATACACAGCTGATAACACAAGATCCACCATTCACAATAGGTGATGGCACAGCTCACCTCCTCCTCCTCCTCCTGTAAAATGACTGATAACACCTCTCTATACAGTAGATAACACAGGATGCACAAGTCACAATTGGTGATGTCACAGCTCACCTCCTCCTCCTGTACAATGACTGATAACACCTCTATATACAGTAGATAACACAGGATCCACTGTTCACAATAGATATCACAGCTCACCTCCTCCTCCTACTGTACAATGACTGCTAACACCTCTATATACAGTAGATAACACAGGATCCACCATTCACATTATGTGATGTCACAGGTCACCTCCTCCTTCTCCTGTACAATGACTGATAACACCTCTATATACAGTAGATATCACAGGATCCAGCATTCACAATAGGTGATGCCACAGCTCACTTTCTCCTCCTCTACAATGACTGATAACACCTCTATATACAGTAGATAACACAGGATATACCATTCACAATAGGTGATATCACAGCTCACCTCCTCCTACTGTACAATGACTGATAACACCTCTATATACAGCAGATAACACAGGATCCACCATTCACAATAGGTGATATCACAGCTCACCTCCTCCTACTGTACAATGACTGATAACACCTCTATATACAGTAGATAACACAGGATCTACCATTCACTATAGGTGATGGCACAGCTCACCTCCTCCCCCTTTCACAATGACTTTTGCACACGATCATTAGATTCTTCAATACAAAACATAAGTGTAGAGACTGTTCATCGCTACTAATGCACATGTGGGTTGTGACAATACAAAAAAAGCCCCAATAATCAGTGTGAAACTTTTAAATTTAATTTTTTTAATACAGATTGTGAGATGGGAAAAAAAAACATACTGACAAAAAATTGAAAAAAAATTACATTTAACACAAAAATCTGGTTTAAACAATAGGCAATTTTCTGATGACCCATTCCCTTTAAGGACCGTCCATTTTAGGGTCTTCTTGTGCTTCGGTGACAGCTGATCTCTGACTCCCTCCGTTCTGATACAGTGGGGACAAAAAGTATTTAGTCAGCCACCAATTGTGCAAGTTCTCCCCTTAAAAAGATGAGAGAGGCCTGTAATTGACATCATAGGTCGACCTCAACTATGAGAGACAAAATGAGAAAACAAATCCTGAAAATCACATTGTCTGATTTGGAAAGAATTTTTTTTTCAAATTTTGGTGGAAAATAAGTATTTGGTCAATTACAAAAGTTCATCTCAATACTTTGTTATATATCCTTTGTTGGCAATGACAGAGGTCAAAGGTTTTCTGTAAGTCTTCACAAGGTTGGCACACACTGTTGCTGGTATGTTGGCCCATTCCTCCATGCAGATCTCCTCTAGAGCAGTGATGTTTTGGGGCTGTCGCTGGGCTACACGGACTTTCAACTCCCTCCAAAGGTTTTCTATAGGGTTTAGATCTGGAGACTGGCTAATTCACTCCAGGACCTTGAAATGCTTCTTACGAAGCCACTCCTTCATTGCCCTGGCAGTCCACTTGGGATCATTGTCATGCTGAAAGACCCAGCCACGTTTCATCTTCAATGCACTTGCAGATGTAAGGAGGTTTGCACTCAAAATCTCATGATACATGGCCCCATTCATTCTTTCATGTACACGGATCAGTCATCCTGGTCCCTTCAGAGAAACAGCCCCAAAGCATGATGTTGCCACCCCCATGCTTCACAGTAGGTATGGTGTTCTTTGGATGCAACATCAGCATTCTTTCTCCTCCAAACACGACGAGTTGTGTTTCTTCCAAACAGTTCTAGTTTGGTTTCATCTGACCATATGACATTCTCTCAATACTCTTCTGGATCATCCAAATGCTCTCTAGCAAACTTCAGACGGGCCCGAACATGTAATGGCTTAAGCAGGGGGACACGTCTGGCACTGCAGGATCTGACTCCCTGGCGGCGTAGTGTGTTACTGATAGTAGCTGTGTAACGTTGGTCCCAGCTCTCTTCAGGTCATTCACTAGGTCCCCCCGTGTGGTTCTGGGATTTTTGGTCACTGTTCTTGAGATCATTTTGACCCCACAGGGTGAGATCTTGTGTGGAGCACCAGATAGAGGGAGATTATCAGTGGTCTTGTATGTCTTCCATTTTCTAATTATTGCTCCCACAATAGATTTCTTCCCACCAAGCTGCTTGCCTCTTGCAGATTCAGTCTTCTCAGCCTGGTGCAGGGATACAATTTTGCTTTTGGTGTCCTTCGACAGCTCTTTGGTCTTCACCATAGTGGAGTTTGGAGTGTGACTGTTTAAGGTTGCGGACAGGTGTCTTTTATACTGATAACAAGTTCAAACCGGTGCCAGTACTACAGGTAATGAGTGGAGGACAGAGGAGCCAGTACTACAGGTAATGAGTGGAGGACAGAGGAGCCAGTACTACAGGTAATGAGTGGAGGACAGAGGAGCCAGTACTACAGGTAATGAGTGGAGGACAGAGGAGCCAGTACTACAGGTAATGAGTGGAGGACAGAGGTGCCAGTACTACAGGTAATGAGTGGAGGACAGAGGTGCCAGTACTACAGGTAATGAGTGGAGGACAGAGGAGCCAGTACTACAGGTAATGAGTGGAGGACAGAGGAGCCAGTACTACAGGTAATGAGTGGAGGACAGAGGAGCCAGTACTACAGGTAATGAGTGGAGGACAGAGGAGCCAGTACTACAGGTAATGAGTGGAGGACAGAGGTGCCAGTACTACAGGTAATGAGTGGAGGACAGAGGAGCCAGTACTACAGGTAATGAGTGGAGGACAGAGGAGCCAGTACTACAGGTAATGAGTGGAGGACAGAGGTGCCAGTACTACAGGTAATGAGTGGAGGACAGAGGAGCCAGTACTACAGGTAATGAGTGGAGGACAGAGGAGCCAGTACTACAGGTAATGAGTGGAGGACAGAGGAGCCAGTACTACAGGTAATGAGTGGAGGACAGAGGAGCCAGTACTACAGGTAATGAGTGGAGGACAGAGGAGCCAGTACTACAGGTAATGAGTGGAGGACAGAGGAGCCAGTACTACAGGTAATGAGTGGAGGACAGAGGAGCCAGTACTACAGGTAATGAGTGGAGGACAGAGGTGCCTCTTAAAGAAGAAGTTACAGGTCTGTGAGAGCCAGAAATCTTGCTTGTTTGTAATTGACCAAATACTTATTTTCCACCAAAATTTGAAAAAAAATTCTTTCCAAATCAGACAATGTGATTTTCAGGATTTGTTTTCTCATTTTGTCTCATAGTTGAGGTCGACCTATGATGTCAATTACAGGCCTCTCTCATCTTTTTAAGTGGGAGAACTTGCACAATTGGTGGCTGACTAAATACTTTTTTTCCCCACTGTATTGATGACGTTTCCTTTGAAAATGTCGTCAATATCTTAGTTTTCTACACACTCCTTATGACCAATCGGAGAAAAAAGCCAGTATTATTATTGTAAATATAGAAATAATGCTCTTGCAGGGCCCTTTATGTGAACTATGTTTGTACACATGGGGGCCATATTCAGGCCATTGACTGCTAAGCGGCAGGGGCTATGGAGTGACCCATCCCTCTGCCAACCACTTAGATTCCACGGTTACTGTTGACCGCAGCATCTAAGGGTTTAAGACGACTGTTCAAACCAGGCACTCGGTGCACCCTTGGTGTGGCCGAGCAGTTCAGCACAACTTCCCACCTACTTGTTTTCCATCCATGTCCTCCCATTTTTTCTTTGATTGACAGGTCAGGTTTTACACAAGCCAGAAAAGGGTGCAAAGTTAGATGGGAAACAACAAGGAGGAACGGTTCTCTGAACTGTTTGGGAGCGCCAACAGTGAAACGACCACCTGTGCTTGGTTTTAACAGTCAGTTTGAGCTTACAGATGCTCATTAAACGTCCGGTATCTGAGATAACTCTGATCCCGGCCTTCGCGGCAGGATGTTAGTGGCATATGACTGTCTGTTGATTTTCAGCGGGATGCCTCCATAAATTCAATTTTTATTCAGTCGCTTCTTCTACCGAGGTTTTTACTGAGACTCGACCTCCGGACCTGCTGTATGTGAGTCAGAAACACTAACAGTGAGCACAGGCTGCACCTGAGAGGTGTCTAGATACCTCAGTAGTATTCCTTTTCACAGACTGTTGAGCATACAATTTTCCACGGGATGCCTCCATAAATTTAATTTTTATTCAGTCGCTTCTTTTACCGAGGTTTTTACTGAGACTCGAACTCCGGACCTGCTGTATGGGAGTCGGAAACACTAACAGTGAGCACAGGCTGCACTGCCGTCTATGAGAGGAGTCTAGATACCACAGTAGTATTACTTTTCACAGACAGATTGCACTAACAATAACTCACTTTATTAAAGAAGCTACAGAAAACAGTCAGTAAGCAGACTAAAGAAGCAATAGGAAACAGTCAGTAAGCAGACCGCACAATTCTAACAGATCTGTAAATGATTTTACAGCAGTGCAAACCAGCGAGTACCGGCCACATCCCCTTCTGCTCATAGTATTAGTACAACTACCCCGGACCGGACTCGATTTCCACGCGGAAGCACCAGTCGGAGCACTTTCCATGGAGAGCAGCTCAGGGATCGTCGCACTGCTACATACAACGGACCACCGGCATCGCCTGCCCACGAGACCACCCAGTTCTCACACACCAGAAGGGGAACGTCCACCGGTATTATCAGCAAAATTACCTCCAAGTTTGTGCGAAGGTAAATAGCTAATATGGGCAAATGAATGATGCCGGTGTACCATCTGAACCATCACATTTCTGTCCTCGTGGTGGGAGAAATCGGCAATAATGAATGTTGGTCCAGCTGGTAACATGGCCGCCTCCGTATTTTGTAGTCACAATAAGGCTTTAAGTATTTAGTATTAGTTGCAATTGCCATACTTAAGTCTTGGTTTGATATAACAAAACAAAAATATGGTGGCAAGGTCCTCGCGGTGGTAGTCAGTGAGCTCAGTATACATCTCTATGTAAAGGGAATCTATCAGCAGTTTTTCCTATTTAATCTGACAGCAGCATAATGTAGAGGCAGAGACCCTGATTCCAGCAATGTGTCACTTGCTCAGCAGCTTGCTGACGTTTCAATACAATCAGTGTTTTATCAGCAGGAGATTATCACTACAGGTCTAGGTGTCACATGCCAGACAGTCCAGCTAATCTGTGTAACCCCGCCCCCACCACTGATTGGCAGCTTCCTGAGAGTATACACAGGAAGCTGCCAATCAGAGGTGTGGGCGGGGTTATACACTGCTCAGCATTCTGACCACTTCTACATCAATGCTGGAATCATGCTCTCTGCCCCTACATCATGCTGCCGTCAGATTCCATAGCAAAAACCTGCTGCCACTTTCCTTTTAATCAGAAGGAATATCCAGGTCCTTAATCCATATATGCATATTATGCTTTGTGTACAGAATTATACTACATAAAAAGATTATATTGCATTACATTACTATTCTGCTGGTTGAGTCACTGTATATGTACATCACTTAACCTGTACTGATCCTTAGTAATTTGCAGTATGTACACAGTGACTGCATCAGCAGAATAGTGAGTACAGCTCTGAAGTATAATACAGGAGGTAACTCAGGATCAGTATAGGATCAGTAATGTAATGTATGTGCACAGTGACTGCACCAGCAGAATAGTGAGTGCAGCTCTGGAGTATAATACAGGATGTAACTCAGGATCAGTAATGTAATGTATGTACACAGTGACTGCACCAGCAGAATAGTGAGTGCAGCTCTGGAGTATAATACAGGATGTAACTCAGGATCAGTACAGGGTCAGTAATGTAATGTATGTACACAGTGACTGCACCAGCAGAATAGTGAGTGCAGCTCTGCAGTATAATACAGGATGTAACTCAGGATCAGTACAGGATCAGTAATGTAACGTATGTACACAGTGACTGCACCAGCAGAATAGTGAGTGCAGCTCTGGAGTATAATACAGGATGTAACTCAGGATCAGCACAGGATAAGCAATGTAATGTATGTACACAGTGACTGCACCAGCAGAATAGTGAGTGCAGCTCTGGAGAATAATACAGGATGTAACTCAGGATCAGTAATGTAATGTATGTACACAGTGACTGCACCAGCAGAATAGTGAGTGCAGCTCTGGAGTATAATACAGGATGTAACTCAGGATCAGCACAGGATAAGCAATGTAATGTATGTACACAGTGACTACACCAGCAGAATAGTGAGTGCAGCTCTGGAGTATAATACAGGATGTAACTCAGGATCAGTAATGTAATGTATGTACACAGTGACTACACCAGCAGAATAGTGACTGCAGCTCTGAAGTATAATACAGGATGTAACTCAGGATCAGTACAAGATCAGTAATGTAATGTATGTACACAGTGACTGCACCAGCAGAATAGTGAGTGCAGCTCTGGAGTATAATACAGGATGTAACTCAGGATCAGTACAGGATCAGTAATGTAATGTATGTACACTGTGACTGTACCAGCAAAATAGTGAGTGCAGCTCTGGGGTATAATACAGGATGTAACTCACGGTCAGTATAGGATCAGTAATGTAATGTATGTACGCAGTGACTGCACCAGCAGAATAGTGAGTGCAGCTCTGGAGTATAATACAGCTCTCTATGTAGATTAATTCTGTATAGAAATGTGTCTGATCTGGATGTGCCTTTTAGTGGTCACCATTTAGAAGCATGAATATGTGGGGGTTATAATTTTGCTGTTCTAGGTCATTTTAATGATACTTTTTACAATTACTGGGGCACTGCACTATACTTACTAGCTCAAGGACTTGCTGCTATTTTGCAGTCGCCACATAAAATCCAAAAGTCCAGAATCTTTTTGTTCACTATCCGGAAGCTTTTGTTTTGTTACCTAATGGGACTGGGCTCAGCTCGGTCAATCATAGGATGTATGCGAGGGTTAATGGGGTTTTCCTCCAAAGGATATTTTTTGCATTTCTAGTGGAAATGTTCTTTGTGGGTAATCCTCCTTTATGAGCTTGCATTACAGTTGATTTCAGGCGAGAGACTGGTCGTCCTCTCGTTTCCGCTTGTTGAGTAATGCCTCGGATTTTCTCGCTTAATTCAATAATTGCAAACCAAGACTTGTCTATGGCCGGTTGCCCGAGGGTGTGAAGTTCTTGTGACATCTTTTATCAATGTTTGTGGCTCATAATTGAATCTGAACCTTGGCTTTGTTTTGAGGGATCCGAGTGAAGTTGAAGCGACTGGCAGAGCAGAGACCTCAAGGTGAGGAGCTGTCCTATTTCTCTCCACCTCTGGGCTGCTATTCTGCGTTGTCCGTCTGCTTTTCCTATCTCATCAGTGTGTGCATTCTCCTCCTCGACGGAACCTCTTCCCATAATATCATCCTCTATCCCTTGAGTCTGTTTTGTCCTTGTCTCGCAGTGCCTTGGGACTATGGGCGCTAACCAGGTCTCTAGAACTAGGGACGCTCTAGTATATCTCTGTCCCCCGGATTACTCCTGAAGGTGGAGACGCCGGGGTCGCGTGCCTTGCTATGCTCCTAAATCAACCCTTATCTGTCCCCTCCCTCCCCCAGGGAGGGGGGAAGCCATAGTGTATAGGAATACACTAACCAGACAAACAAGGGAAGACAGACAGGGATAAATGAAAACAGCAATCATAGAAAATTCACACACCAAACAACAGAGTGGAACACAGGGAAATTAAGGAAGGAGAAACTAAATAGGAGGGGATGAGGATGTGCACACAGACAAAACTTCAAGCAACAATCTCCTGAACAAATCTCTAAGCGCTAACCCCAACCACAAACTACACCTCCAACTCCAAACCAGGCAGTAAGAACTAACACTGGCAATCCCTAAGTGTCAGAGGGGAGCATATATAGCAGAGGGGAGTGGCCAACACTGAACAGCTGAGACAATCCAGATAGGAAAGCTCCAGATTGACCCTTGCACCGCTAGCAAGGAGAAAACCTGCACTGTTTAGTAAGATGGTGAAGTGCTCCTAAACCAGCGCAGGAGTTTGTGAAACCAGACGCCGCGATCTTCTTGCCCTCTTTGTCGCGGTATTCCCGTGACCATCCTATTTACAATCCAAAAAGTGAAACATAAAAATAAAATCCTCCTCTAATATGTGATCCAGGAGGCAGCCATATTGTCTGCCTCTCCCTATATTTCAAACTTAATATTTAACAGTAAGCTTGAGAAAGGGATGGAAAGCAGATTAAGTTTTGTAGGTAGACAGGAAAGAGTCTACATCTTGTTTTTCCCACAATTTATTCCAGGTTTAGTGCCCCTTTAAAGACTATGTTGCTTTAAAACATGCAATTGATTGTGCTTGTAGCAGGATAACTTAAATACTGTATTTTTCGGACTATAAGACGCACCGGACCATAAGACGCACCTAGGTTTCAGAGGAGGAAAATAGAAAAAAAATGTAAGCAAAAAATGTGGTCATGATACACTGTTAAGGGAGAGGGGGTCTGCTGCTGACACTGTTATAGGGCTAATGTCCCCAAATTCTGTTAATATCACCCATCCTGATATATATGTCCCCCTCCTTCTGTTATACGTGGCCCCCATCCCCATATGCATGGCACCCCTGATCCCCATCCTGGTATTCATGGAAACCCTTGATCACCATCCTGGTATGCATGGCACCCCTCATCCCCAAACTGGTATGCATGGCACCCCTCATCCCCATCCTGGTATGCATGGCACCCCTGATCCCCATCCTGGTATGCATGGCACCCCTGATCCCCATCCTGGTAATGCATGGCACCCCTGATCTCCATCCTGGTAATGCATGGCACCCCTGATCTCCATCCTGGTAATGCATGGCACCCCTGATCTCCATCCTGGTAATGCATGGCCCCCCTGATCTCCATCCTGGTAATGCATGGCACCCCTGATCCCCATCCTGGTAATGCATGGCTTCCCTGATCACCATCACACGGTGCACACAAAAATAAGCACTTATACTCCCCTCCTCTCTCCTCCAGCACTGAGTCCCCCTCTGCTGCCGACAGTCGCTGTGTGAGCCGCGCATGGCAGGGCGCGCATGGCATCCCTGCCATGCCCCCTCACACAGTGTGAGATGCTGTGCTGGAATAATCACTGCGTGGGGGCAGTGACCATTCACTCTCTTCAATAGCCGCACACTGTACCGCAGCGCGACTCCCATGGGAGTGGGTTGCAGAGAATATTCATGGACTTTAATAGCGGACATGCTGACCGCCGGCTGCTGCAGGAACCGCGCTGCGGTACAGTGTGCGCACTATTAAGGAAAATGAATATTCATTGCTCTTCACGCCCATGGGCGTGGGGAGCAGTGAATATTCATTTTCTTTAGCAGCGGGCTGCTGCCTCCTGTGCCCCTCTCATCCACCTCTGCTGCTCCCCCCACACACCCCCAGCCACAGTATATAGTATATACTATGAATAGTATTGGGACTATAAGACGCACCCCCCACTTTCCTCAAAAATTTTTGAGGAAAAAAGTGTGTCTTATAGTCCGAAAAATACGGTACATCATATCCAGTGCTGTGCACAAGTGTTATGCGGGTGTGGAAAAAATTCTGCAAAGTACCAAGCTTTCAAAAATAAAAGTGTTAATACTAAAGTGATAAAAATAAACAAAATGTAAAGTAACTGAACAAAAGAGAAATCTAAATAGCATCAATATTTGGTGCGACCCCACTTTGTTAGAGGGTGGACTTCATTATTTCCAGTACGTACTGCAATACTAAAGTATTAGGCTAAGTGCCCACGAAGCAGAAATGCTTCCGGATTTTTTCTGCATCTCCCTGGCAGGAAAAACGCATGGGGATTGTACATGCGGATTGTACATGCATTTTTCCTGCCATGTAGAAGCGTTTGTCAAGCGTTCTTCACTTGCATTTCCGCATGCGGGTTATCAAGCACTTCTCCAAGTGATTTAAGCATCACTTGGAAAAGTGCTTGACAACTTGGTCACACTATATAAATCCATGCAAACAGCATGGATTTATAAAGTATGACCAAGTTAATAGTTAAAAAAAGAATAAAAATGGTAAAAAATAAAAAAAAAACATTATACTCACCTTCTGATGGCCCCCGGTCTTCTCAGCGATGCGTCCTGGCTCCCCGGCGATTTGTGATGGTGTAAATGGACCTTCCATGACATCATTTAGTCATGTGACAGGTCACGCGACCGCTGACGTCGGCGGTCACGTGACCTGTCACATGACTAAATGATGTCATGGAAGGTCCATTTACACCATCGCGAACCGCTGGGTTGCCAGGACGCATCGCTGAGAAGACCGGGGGCCATCAGAAGGTGAGTATAATGTTTTTTTTTATTTTAATTCTTTTTTAACTACAGGTACTATGGCACCCAGGTCTAGAGGAGAGCCTCCTCCTCTCCAGACCCGGGTATCATCTGCACATTGAATTGCTTAATATCCGCATGTGCACATGAAGTCATGTGGATATTAAGTGATTCAATGCAAGTCAATGGCGGCGATTACGCCGCGTATCCGAAAAAATAATGGACATGCTGCGGATTTTTCCGCAATGATAATCCACATTGGAAATTTCCGCAACATGTGCACAGCACATGCGGAATATTATTGGGGACCACGGGGCACGTATTACCAAGCATTTTTTAAGCGTTTTTGCTGTGGAAATTCCGTGGCAAAAATGCTGGAAAAACACATAGTGGGCACACATAATAAAAATAATTAAAAAAAAAAAGTCGCATGTAATTGAAAAGTATTTCTAAAAATATTTAAAAAAAAAAAACAAAAACGTTTCCCCAGTCCCCAAAAAATAAATAAAATAAAATAAGCCACGTTTAAAAACACACATTGGGTTTTAAAATTCCAATATAAAATAAAAAAAAATAATAGAAACTCCAGAATTGCTGTTTTTTTCTTCACGGCATTTCCCCCTTCACCAAAAAAATGCAATTCAATCAAAATATACAAATAAACACAACTTAACATGCGAAAAAACAAAGCCTTCGCAGATCCATCAACATGAAACTAAAAAAGTTACCGGTCTCAGAAAATGGCAAAATAGTTCCGAATTTTTTTAACCCCTTAAATTTAAAAAAACATTTATATTGATATTTTCAAGATTATGCTAGTTGCCATTGGAAACAGACAACAGTTTGTCTACAATTTGCTGTCAGACATGTGGCTTGATAATTTATTAAGTCACATGTTACCTGAACTTCACAATAATATACTTGGGGAATGAGGAAATCAACAGATCAGACTCCACTCTGGATATAGCAGAAGCCCACCACCTCTGTCTACCACAGGAGAACAGACACTCTATGCCCCAGCGTTCCCCCAAGGCCCATCATCATCATCTGAGGTCAGTCACTTAAAGTGTCTGAGATCATGAGGACATTAACCCCTGTAGGATTTTGTTTTCAGATTTTTTCTATAGCTAGGTTTGAGTTTGCAGAAGCTTGAAGTGCAGCTCTGGCAACTTACAAAGTAACTTCTATCTCTCTGATAAAAGTTAAATTTTAAAGGGTTATTCCCATCTTCATAAATGAGTATTGTCGGATAGTGCTTGTAAATACGAGCATTTTTGCAATTTACTGCTTGTTAAAATTTTCATCCGTTCCTGAGATATTAACAGTTTTCTTTTGTTTACAGCTCGTAGCTCAGGAGACCCGACCATCGGTGGTTGGTCTCCTAGGCAACCATCTATAAACAACAATAGAAAAGTGTTAATATCTCGAGAATGGCTGCAAATTTTAATAAGCAGTAAATTGCAAAAGTGTTTGTTTTTACAAGCTCAATCCGACAATACCCATCACTGAAAATGAGAAAAACCCTTCGAAGATATTTAAATAAGTAGGGTCTTTATAAATCTGTATGAGATGATTGAACACCTTTTTTTATCCTCAGGAGCACCACCGGGGAGCCAAGAGAGAGCCAAAAAGAAGACTCAAAAGATTCCAAGCCCCGTTCTCTGCGCTTCACTTGGAGCATGAAGACCACCAGTTCAATGGACCCCAATGATATGATGAGGGAGATTCGCAAGGTCTTGGATGCCAACAACTGCGATTACGAGCAGAAGGAGAGGTTCCTTCTGTTTTGCGTGCACGGCGACGCTCGACAGGACAGTCTGGTACAGTGGGAGATGGAGGTGTGTAAACTGCCACGTCTGTCCCTCAATGGAGTGCGCTTCAAGAGAATATCCGGGACCTCCATCGCCTTTAAGAACATTGCGTCCAAGATTGCAAACGAGCTTAAATTGTGAAAATCTCGGTTTCCACGCAACGTACAACATCTGAATGTACAGCTGGGAAAAAAAACAAAAAACTCCACTGTTGGGGGGCAGAATCGGGCTTCTCTACCAGTAACGGGCATTACATCTTTTGGCTGGCACGTCCCCCCTTCCCTTATGTTACAGATAATGCCCTTACTGCAATAAGGTTGTACATTGTGAAATTCCGAATCCCGTAAATACGCAGCCCGGTCACATGGGCAGCTGGTCACGTGGCTTTTACAGCGACCCCCGGAAGACACTCGCCACTCGGCCTATGTGGATAGCATTGTAAAATAGACAATTGATTGCTTTGCAAAAAAAAAAAAAGCGGATCTTGTATAGCTGGGGTTTAGTTTTCTGTACAGACGTCTACATTCAGTGTTCCGTTCCGATCACCAGGTTCTTCCTTATCGTTTCAATTACTCAAAATTTTTATATTTTACTTTTTTTTGTGGGGGAATTTTTTTTCTTACTGTTTAACTCACCCAAAACCATCAATTACAAAAAAATACAAAAAAAAAGGTCACAGACTCCTCCAGACAATTTTATCTTATCCAGTTTTGGCAGGGACCCTCTTACCTCCCCTCCCCCACACCTCAAAGATGTGTACAGTATACTAGATGTACCTGGCAGTGTTTAGAGAGAGAGATAAAGACAATTATGACGACAGTGTTAAAAGAAATTAAGACATTTCTATGTAAAAACCTTAGAGAATATTTTTATTTCAAGTCAAGATTATCGGCTAGTTTCTTAGACTCTAGGGAGGTCCTAGCGTCTCCTCCAAATGCTGCTCTGCTTTGTATGGTCGAGAGTTAGGGGTGCTGCCTGTTTCCCCCCGATCCCTCCATATCATGTGTTACATTCACTTCTGTTACTGTAATGGATTTTTTTTTAGTTTTTTTGCAATTCACTCTAAATATTCAGTCTAAATATTGTTCCCTCACCCTCCTCCCGGGGACCCCCAATGTCATTGTATTTTGGGTTTCGAGACCACGGATATGAAGATGACATCACAGAATGCTCAGTAGAATCTTTTGCATTTCTGACAGTCGGGACCCTCAGTGGTGGCATCAAGTAGGTTTTTGGTCCAACGTTTTTGCTCCTCCGCCCTCGCGGATCGTAATGAATGAAACTCTGGCGACCGTTCTAATGCACTAGAGCTTGAGGTTGAGCCAGCGTGTAGATATCAGTACGAGCTTCTTCATAGATCCAAAGCTGATTGTTTTATCTATTTTAAGGGAACATTATGGTCAAATCTTCTAAAATATAGGTCTGTTTGCCTTTACATAGAAATAAAAGCCCACTTTTTCAAGACCAGGAATAAATAACAAGAAAAGAAAATGGCTTATTTCTTTTAAAAAAAACATCACCACACCTGTCTGCAGGTTGGATGTGGTATTGCAGCTCCGTCCCTTTGAAGTGAATAGGTGATAAGCTGCAGTACCCGAGAACGACCACTACATGGTGTACAGAGCTAGAACAGCACAGCTCCATACACCATGTAGTGGCTGTTCTTGGGTACTGCGGCTCATCCCAATGAGTTTGAGTGGTAATATCTACCCAACCACCATCGGAGCCGCAAACAGATGATTGTTGGGGGTGCCACACTGATATTGACGTATCCTATGGATGGGCAGATAGGCCGTCAGTATCTAAGTACTTGGCAAGCCCCTTTATAGGAGATGTGAACAATAATTGCACAGTCTGACATGGAAGGATAAAATTCAAAAATATATTCAAAAAGTTCCAAATCATTCAAAAGTGCTCTCTTAGATGTTTATAAATAAAGTTGATTGGAACAAGCAGTCTATATGCTCACAATTTGTAATATTTGGTCACTCAAAAGTTTTACAGGCCTCAAAATAGTGAGCACATGTATGGGAAGATCAAATAGTAGCAAGGCACGCGGGATCAGTTGTACGACGGACGCCACCAGAATTTACACAAAATATAGTGCTGCACGCTTCTCCATTCTTCTAGTAACGTCTGATGGAATCAGCCTTAAAGGGATTGTCCAACTTTGGGAATGATTTTTTTTTTTTTTTTATAACGTAAATGCATGTTTTTTTGGGCTAAAAATCATTTTCGCAATTCGGTTTTATGAAAAATCTTGCACCGTTTGCCTTCTATTGCCGCTGTCTATTACTGGTTGCAGAATGAGTTAACTCAGAATCCATCAGTCAGCTCATTATCACGGCTTGACGGGGAGCTTGTACCTGTTTTGTCATGACCACATCAAAGTTTAATGTGCAGGGAAACAAAGATTATTTTTAGCCTTAAATACATGCGTTTAAGTTAAAAAAAAAAAAAAAAGAAGAAACCCCTCTTAGGGTTTTGTTTCAATAAACTTTATAAAAACTCTAGAGAACTGCTTTAAGGCATCCTTCACACACACACAATATCAAGGGAGGCTCTGTCCTCATCCGGACTTTGTTCTAAGCCTCCTTTCGTCACTTTTGACAGCAAAAATAACACAACATTCCTTGCAAATTCTGACATTAAGCCAAGCCCTACCTTGACGGGCCCTGGCAGACCCAGTGCAGTCCATCTATCGTGGACTGAAGAGTTTTTTCACTGATGGATCCAGTCATTAGTTTGTTTTTTAACTCCACTTTTCTGTATTAAATATTTTTTATTTCTTTCGATAATTTTGAACTAATCTATTTCACTAAATAATCACAGCTGTTTACACCGCCATATACTGCACTCTGTTCTTGTTATAAAAGGGCAGCCATGTTTGTAAGGTACACCAATATTCATCTTGGGATCATCGTCTATTAGGACATTTTGGGGTATAAGTTGAGGGTTGCACTGATTCAGGAACTTTTCAAAACAATTGACCTTTGACTTGCTGCTTCCAAGGCTGATCTTGGAGGATGGGAGATCCTAGGAACGGGAACACATTGATTGTTCAGATGGGCCATCCTTAAAGAAGACCTGTCATTTGCCATAAATATGTGATTTTTTTTTATTTGGTGTAAATGTTGCTGTTCTCCTGAATCCAGCAATGTTTTTCTTTTCTTCCTACTCCTTTCCTTCAGTGAGATATGGCCCCTTTTTACCTTTATATAACTCTCCTTAGCCAACTGGGCATGGCCCTGACTTCTCTACTTGATTACCACACCCAGTTAGCTTAAAATATATATATATATATATATATATATATATATATATATATACACACAAGGATGAGAGGGTCATATCTCACTACTAAAGGAAAGGAGTAGAAACAAAAGGCAACATCTCCGGATTCAGGAGAACAGCATTTACACCAGGCTAAAAAAATACATATTTATTGCAAGTGAGAAGCCCCCTTTAAGCCATAAAAATCCGATAATTGGGGGCTGGACTCCCGCCGATCAGTTGAAGGAAGTTTGCGCAGTTCCCCTTCCTTATTTACCAAGCACAGCACCATATATTTATAGTGGTTGTGCCTGGTAATGCAGCTCAATGCCATTTAAGTCAGCAGATCGGTGGGTTTCCTGGGAGTGAGACCCCCCACTGATTCAATATTGATGGACTATCCTAATGTGACAAAACTCTGTCAATTCCCAGCTTTTGACCATCAACGTGTGAAATAATACATTTTGTGGAATGGCACCATGTGCAGCTATACAAGCCTTGAAGATATAAAGTTCCTCTTTGGGCGTCCTCAAGAAACAAACCCGGCCATGCATCATAATCAACGGCAGCGTGGTTGTGGTCCCGTATAATAGTAGTACTACGTAGTAATAGTGTGATTGCGGCTCAGTTTTAGTGAATGGGTGCGATTATTGCATGACGACTAATTCTCGACACGATCGCACGTGAGGAAATCCTGGATAGCCCAAGTCCATCCATACAATGGAAGGAAGAGGTTTCAGTTACACTCTTAGTTGTGTCTGTCCCTGCCCGTCCATAGGAGGTATGCATCTTTTAAGTAGATGACAAATGTCTACATTTTTGGAGAACATTGGATTGGCCATGTTGAAGATTTTTGATTTGAGGTGAATGATGGCAGAGGTGTCAACCACCTGCTTATGATTCCTTCCTCCATTACAAATTAATTTGGGCTGAAGAATGAGGCCTTGTTGAGACTTTGTGTTTGGAAACAAAAATCGACGAGGCTCCATGCCTTTGGACTAATGTTTTAAATAGTCTCTTACCTCCTAATGAAAAACATCTAAAATTTTGGGGATGATGGCACTAATTATGGCCAAACCAACCAGAGGTTCTAATGGCGGAACTCTGGTGCCGTTGTACTAGTGATTGAACTCTCGAGCTGTCTTTCTAGTGGCGGAACTCTAGTGCCATCATTCTAGTGGTGGAACTCTGGTGCCGTCGTTCTAGTGACGGAACTCTGGCGCTGCGTTCCAGTAGTGGAACTCTGGTGCCGTCATTCAAGTGGTGGCACTCTGGTGCCATCATTCTAGTGGCGGAACTATGGTACCGTCATTCAAGTGGTGGCACTCTGGTGCCATCATTCTAGTGGCGGAACTATGGTACCGTCATTCTAGTGGTGAGACTCTAGTGCCGTCATTCTAGGTGTGGGACTCTGATGCCATCATTCTAATGGCGGAACTCTGGTGCCGTTGTTCTAGTGATTGAACTCTCGAGCTGTCTTTCTAGTGGCGGAACTCTAGTGCCGTCATTCTAGGTGTGGGACTCTGATGCCATCATTCTAATGGCGGAACTCTGGTGCCGTTGTTCTAGTGATTGAACTCTCGAGCTGTCTTTCTAGTGGCGGAACTCTAGTGCCATCATTCTAGTGACGGAACTCTGGTGCCGTCATTCTAGTGACGGAACTCTGGCGCTGCGTTCCAGTAGTGGAACTCTGGTGCCGTCATTCAAGTGGTGGCACTCTGGTGCCATCATTCTAGTGGCGGAACTATGGTACCGTCATTCTAGTGGCGAGACTCTGGTGCCGTCATTCTAGGTGTGGGACTCTGATGCCGTCATTCTAGCGGCGGGACTCTGGTGCCGTCGTTCTAGCGGCGGGACTCTGGTGCCGTCGTTCTAGCGGCGGGAATCTGGTGCCGTCGTTCTAGCGGCGGGACTCTGGTGCCGTCGTTCTAGCGGCGGGACTCTGGTGCCGTCGTTCTAGCGGCGGGACTCTGGTGCCGTCGTTCTAGCGGCGGGACTCTGGTGCCGTCGTTCTAGCGGCGGGACTCTGGTGCCGTCGTTCTAGCGACGGAACTGTCGAGCCGTCTTTCTATTGGTGGGACTCTGATGCCGTCGTTCTAGCGGCGGGACTCTGGTGCCGTCGTTCTAGCGGCGGGACTCTGGTGCCGTCGTTCTAGCGACGGAACTGTCGAGCCGTCTTTCTATTGGTGGGACTCTGATGCCGTCGTTCTAGCGGCGGGACTCTGGTGCCGTCGTTCTAGCGGCGGGACTCTGGTGCCGTCGTTCTAGCGGCGGGACTCTGGTGCCGTCGTTCTAGTGACGGAACTGTCGAGCCGTCTTTCTATTGGTGCCGTCTTTCTATTGGTGGGACTCTCATGCCATCGTTTTAGTGGCAGAACTCTTGAGACTTCTTTCTAGTGGCGCAACTTCCAACTGTGCCAACTGCCGCCACATGTCAGTGAAACCTTTCGTTGGCAGTGATCACATATCTATGGCTGCCTTAAAGGAAAGGCAGTGTTTCATTTCTGCCCCCAATACAAACTTTATTTTTTAATTTTTGACAGATTTTGCTGGGTTTTTTTTTTATTTTTTTCAATCAGTTACATGAATTTGGTTGCAGCTCACAAACATAGCTGCCCTTCCCATCAGTCTGTGCAAGGTACACAATTTTTTTGTTTTATAGTCACAGGAAATCTGTGAAGACATTCAACACTTAAGCTTCCAGCCAATATGTATATCTGCACATATATATAATCTGTATAAATATTTCTTTTCCTATAAGGAATTGGGGAATTTTACCTCTTTTTTTTTTTTTTTTGCTTTTTTTTTAAATTTGTAGTCGAAATTTACGTTTGCATTATGGCAGTGAAAGAGTTAATTTATTGCCCCCAGGCCGGGCCTGCGAGTGGTCCTTTTTATTATTATTTTTTTTTGGTGTGTTTTAAGCCGGAAAATTGATTTTTATCAGTCATGACTACGTGATCATCAAATTTCCTATTTATCATCGCTTACGTAATTTACCAGATGCCCGATCCACTCCGCTTCCCCTCCTCCCTCCATATTTATTCCAGCTCATCATGCTTGTAATGTGCCGCTTTTCAGCAAAGGCAATTGCCTAAAATATAAATATATATATATAAATATATAAACTTTTTTTTTGGGGGAGGGAGGGGGGATTAGTAAAAACTTGAAAAAAAAACCTGACAAAAAGAAACCACTAGTGCTGGTACATTTTAATACATGTTATTTTGTACTGAACTAACCTTTTAGAGGTTGATTGTGCAATGTTATTTAATGTTGTATTGATTGTAACTGATATTTTGGGCTCTCGGCCCCCATCTGCACACGCTCGTATCGAGAACGGTCCGTCGGAAAGCTGTTGAAAAATTATTTTTTTTCTTCCTTTTAAAAAAAAACACAACTGAAGCTGTGAGCAAAATTGAAATTTACAAATTTAACCATGTTTTTTGTGTTTTTTTTTTTTTTATTATTTTTTTAATTATTATTATATTTTGTTTTGGTAGTTGCCATCGATTTCCGCAATGGTTTCCTGGTTGAAATGGACTTTAAACAAGTACAGTACTGTGTGACGTAGCTTTATTTTATTTTGTAATGTTTCGATCTAAAATGGACGTGTATTGTTGCCTTAGACAAAAAGAAAAAAAAAAAAAGGGTGAATTGAAAACAAACAAGAAAAAAAAAAAAAGTCTAGCCCCCTTTTATCTAGTGACATTTTAATGCAAGATATTCACATTCTGGTGCACTCTATTAAAAAATCTACTTGAACAGTTCTCGTAATCGATGTTTTGTCACTTCCTCTACGTGGGTCGATATTTCAAGGTCAAATTAATTTGCGTAAGTGGATGAATTGTTGACTCCAATGCAAACTCACCAGCGCCACTGATAGGTATCATCCAGCCGAGTGCTCTGCTCTCTGCCAATGATGGGCAAAAACTCTGGCACTAAAGAGTTTTTTGGTTTATTTTTGAAGAATGTCTTGTCTCACCTTGTGAGGTGGATCCTCAACTGAACTGTTGTGACGCAGCACGGACAGGTAACGCTGGTGCAGCAGGGAGATCCAGATGAAACAACAGGAGCAAACGAGAGCCACAGAACCTGACAAAGCAACCCTGTACCAGTCTGTCCTGTGTTCCTGTACCGTCCTGTGACCCTGTACCAGTCTGTCCTGTGTTCCTATAGCCGTCCTGCGACCCTGTACCAGTCTGTCCTGTGTTCCTATACCCGTCCTGTGACCCTGTACCAGTCTGTCCTGTGTTCCTGTACCGTCCTGTGACCCTGTACCAGTCCGTCCTGTGTTCCTGTACCGTCCTGTGACCCTGTACCAGTCTGTCCTATGTTCCTGTACCCGTCCTGTGTTCCTGTACCCGTCCTGTGACCCTGTATCTGAGTCAGTCCTGTGTTCCTGTACCCGTCCTGTGTTCCTGTACCCGTCTCTCAACCCTGTGTCAGTCAGTCCTGTGTTCCTGTACCAGTTCTGCGACCCTGTATCATTCTGTCCTGTGTTCCTGAGCCCGTCATGTGTTCCTGAACCAGTCTGTTCTGTGTTCCTGTACCCGTCCTGTGTTCCTGTACCCGTCTGTTCTGTGTTCCTGTACTCGTCCTGCGACCCTGTACCAGAGTCTATTTTGTGTTCCTGTACTCGTCCTGCGACCCTGTACCAGAGTTTGTCCTGTGTTCTTGTTTCCGTCCTGTGACCCTGTACCAGTCTGTCCTGTGTTCTTGTACCTGTCCTGGGACCCTGTATCAGTCTGTCCTGTGTCCCTGTACCTGTCCTGGGACCCTGTATCAGTCTGTCCTGTGTTCTTGTACCTGTCCAGCGACCCTCTATCAGTCTGTCCTGTGTCCCTGTACCTGTCCTGGGACCCTGTATCAGTCTGTCCTGTGTTCTTGTACCTGTCCAGCGACCCTCTATCAGTCTGTCCTGTGTCCCTGTACCTGTCCTTGGACCCTGTATCAGTCTGTCCTGTGTTCTTGTACCTGTCCAGCGACCCTCTATCAGTCTGTCCTGGGACCCTGTATCAGTCTGCCCTGTGTTCATGAACCCGTCCTGTGTCCCTGTACCCTTCCTGCTACCCTGTACCAGAGTCTGTCCTGTGTTCCTGTACCTGTCCTGTGTTCCTGTACCAGTCTGCCCTGTGTTCCTGTACCCGTCCTGCGACCCTGTATCAGAGTCTGTCCTGTGTTCCTGTAGCTGCCCTGTCTGAATGAGCCGTTCTGTCCGAACCTGAAACCTGTTCCTAAACCCCTCCCGTTTGAATCCACACCGATATCTATTCTGCCAGTGATCCTGTCCTGCCTGCTACTCCAAGTCTGTACCTGCATCCTAACCCTTGGGGTCAGCTGCTGCAGTACTAGGGACTGCCCTGGAGTTATAAACGGCGCCTACCTGCACCTTAAGCCTAACCTCACCATCAGAGGCTCTAGTGAAGATCAGGGTGCCGCTTAGTTACGCCCCTCCAGGGTAAACCTGTCCGTGGCACAGTGGGTCCACACACACCAGTATGACATGACTTCCTATTTTATACCTGATGAAGGAGTCAGAACAACTCCAAATCAGGATTAGGATAATGGCACTGATATCAGAGCCCAGAAATATAGCAGATCTGGGTGAGTTTGTCAGAGAGACCTTGACAGAGCAGGAAGGCAGTCTTTGGTAGCATTGTGAGTACTCGGGCATCGTCCTGCTCCCTAAACCAGCATATAAGGCTAGTGAGTATGACATCAGAGATTAGGGGTGTGCATCGTGTCATGTTATCCAACCCAACACGGAGAAGATAAAAAAGGCGGAGGATGCAGCCTCTGACTCTGGATCCAGGAGACCTATTTTGGATACTTTTCATTCACTCCAGTTAGTTTTGGCTATTGGTGGTGGTCTCAGCGTTAGTAGTTATGACGTATGCTTAGAATTAGTTATAATCTGAAGACCCCTTTAATGTGTTTGCACACCTATAAATGGTCCGACTAGGATAGAGTCTAATTTCATCTAATTTAAGCTGCTGAGCCATCGACTATATCAGTAGTCATTTAATTGCACTGTAGCCTAAAATAAATTCAACTATTCTGATGAGGTGAGGTCTGCTAGGGCAAAGACCGTGTAAATAGCTCGTGCTACCCTAGGCGTTAAGGCTGACAATGACATTTACCTTGGATAATTATTGTTGCGATTCGCTCATTTTGTGTGTCTTACATGGGACCTCGACCTGCAAGGTCAAATAAATAAGAATTTAAAACCTCGCGTTTTCTCTGATTGGGGCCTTTCACTTTCCTCATCTTCTCCATCTGGCCCAGACCACCGTGACGACTTCTCCCAGTTATAACATGCCTCTACTTAGTAAAGTTATGTAAGAAAAATAACTACAATACCCCCAAATAATATAGCAATACAGCAGTATCCCCAACGAGAGGTGCACATATATTGCATCTGAATAATGCCAACTGCAGGTACTTGCCCCACAACAAATACTGCCGTACAAACAGTATCCATAATGATGCTACCCACAGTAAATACCTTCATACGATGCTCCTTAAAGGGGTTTACCCATCTCGGTAAGCTATTGTCTATCCACAGGATAGGTGACAACTTGCAGACTTCTGGGGGCACAACTATTCTCACTAACAAATCTGGGACCCGGATCGATCCCAAGAATGAGGTTTTGAAACGCCCTGTTGGAATTAAGCTGTGGCCATGCTCCTGCTCCATACATGGTCTATAACACAGCCAGAAATAGCACTGTGCCGTTTTTCGAACTAGGAAATGAAGAATGGATATGTGAAATTGCTTCTGTGAGATCATCATTAGCGTCCCCTGGGGGTGACACAGTGCGATAACTGGAGGGTGGTACAAAGTTAATAGAAAAAAAAAAGAAAACATTAAAAAGCTTCATAGAAGACGGATATATGTCCTGGCAGAAGATCCTGCAGTTATAATCTCCCAGGATATGGTCGGTCACAAGGACTGTAACGGTATAATGAGAGTGGATCACATGCCGGCCTGTGTTGTGTGCAGCAATCGTTGGATTAACGCCTGGAGAATCACAGCTTTCACTCTTGTTTATTCTAACAGGGTTTCATTGTGTACCGCAATATAGTGATCAGACCACACTTCCCTATTCAGTGGTCACATATTACTGCCATATAGCAGTCTCTAAACAATACTCCACTTATAAGGATTTTCTTTGGCTGAAAAGAAAAGTCTATATGATTGCAATGTGCGCACTGTCATGATTCCCCTGCGGGGTGGTCACGTGCAGACTGGGGTCTTCCGTGGTTCCTAGATAGATTATTGCGAAAAGCGGATGAGAACACTTCTGTCCATAGTGTATAAAATAAGATCTTCAGCTCCCCCTAGTAATATCAGATTGGTGGGGGTCTGATACCCGGCACTGCCATCGATCAGCTGTGGATGTAAATATCGTACATAGCCTTTATTGACCAATTCTCCACCTGGCTTCTTCACTCTCTATCTGCTGACATCTAGACACTCGCACACTACCTGACTCTATTCTACCACTGACATCCATATCTTCACTCCACAACACAGACAGTGCCACTGCTTTCTACAATGCCACTCTCGCATTAGCTATTGACTTGTTCGCCCCTCTCGTGTAAGGCAGAGTGCGACGTATCAATAGACATCCCTGGCACAATAATCTCACTAAAAAGCTTCGGCAAGTGTCCAGGGTTGCGGAGCTGCGTTGGAAGAAAACACATTCGCAAGATGACTTCACTGCATTCAAACAAGCAACACTTGCATTCATATCAGCCCTCACCTCTGCTAAACAGGCCTACTTCATAACTCTCGTATCTTCTTTATCCTACAACCTCAAACAGTTATTCAATGCTTTTAACTCCCTCTTCCACCCTCCACTGTCCCCTCCAACATTTCTTATCACTGTTGAGGACTTTGCCACACACTTCAAAAACAAGATTGACCAAACAAGGCAAGTCTTTATTGTCCAACCACTACAACCCCTTTGTTTTCTATACCGTTGCCCCCCCCCCCCCTCCCTAGATGGGAGGCCACAGAGCAGGAGGTTGCAGTAGTCGAGGCGGGAGGTGATGAGGGCATGCACTGGTGTTTTTGCAGAGTCTTTGCTGAAGAATGTGCGGATCCGGGAGATATTTTTGAGTTGGAGTCGGCAGGAAGTGGAGAAGGTTTGGATATGTGGTTTGAAGGAGAAATAGGAGTCCAGGGTTACCCCGAGGCAGCGAGCTTGCGGGACTGGGGAGAGTGGGCAGTCATTAACTTTGATGGATAGGTCAGATGGGGGAGTTGAGTGAGATGGGGGAAAAATGATGAATTCAATTTTATCCGTGTTAAGATTGAGAAATCTAGCAGAGAAGAAGGATGAGATAGTGGACAGACATTGTGGGATTCTGGTTAGTAAGGAGTTGTTATCAGGTCCTGAGAGGTAGATCTGTGTGTCGTCGGCATAGAGGTGATACTGAAAGCCGTGAGACTAGATGAGCTCATCCCATCCCCAACCCATCTCTTCAACCTATCACTAACTTCTGGTACCTTCCCCTCGGCTTTCAAATATGCCACAATCACGTCCATCCTCAAAAAGCCATCCCTGGACCCAACCGCTTTGTCCAGCTATTGCCCAATATCACTGCTCCCATTTGCCTCCAAAACTCCTTGAGCAACATGTTCACGCTGAACTTTCCTCTCACCCCTCCACCCCTACCATTCCACCTAAACTGCCCTGACCAAAATTACTAATGACTTACAGCAAAAGCTAAAAGACAATTCTCCATACTCCTCCTTCTAGACCTGTCCTCTGCCTTCGACACAGTTGACCACTGCCTCCTACTACAGATCATCTCTTCCTTTGGCGTCAAAGACCTTGCCCTATCTTGGATCTGCTCATACCTTTCCAACCGCACATTTAGCGTCTCCCACTCCCACACTACCTCCTCATCCTGCCCTCTCTGTTGGAGTCCCTCAAGGCTCCGTCCTGGGACCCCTATACTTCTCCATCTATACCCTTGGCCTGGGACAGCTCATAATGTCCTATGTGGTGAGGCCAGGGACTGGAAATTCATATTCCCAGTTATGAAGGTCTCAGCAGGAATGCTAGTCTGTCTGACTTCAAAGGACCCCAGGAGAGAATTGAATACAGGTCAGCTAGGATATATACCTTTGTAGTGCAAACGCCTATTCCTGACAAGAGTATGGGGGAGCTAATTGAATCATGGCAATGAGGAATAGCTAATTGAATTACCTCTGAAGTCAGGGGAAGCTCCTGTGTTAGATCAATTACCATGCGCACCTTACAATGAGAATATTGCTGGGAAATGGATTATGAAATGTCTGATAGAAGGGAAGAGGAGATTACATGTAAATCGCCTATTTTCTGCCCTGCCCCAGTTACATATAAATGTGTCCCTCTGTGAGAGAGGAGGGGTCTTCTGTTGAGGGTCACCTGTCACTACAGATGGGCAGAAAGACACAAGGAACCGCCCTGGACCCATGACAGCACCCTTCCTGCCGTGTCCAGAGACCTTTGATGAAAGTGTGGTATATTCACTTTTATTCCTTTTAATTTTACTGTATCGTATTACTGCTTCCTTACTGTATTTGTCTAACTACTGTATATATATATATCTTGTAACCGCTTGTATATATTGTACCTAGCATCGCTCTTTTGAGTAAATAAATATATAAAATTTATAAGCTAGCTTCACATTATCCTAAACCCGGAACTCACGGAAGTTGTGAGGAAGGATCAGGGGCACGTGGCTCCGATCGGTTTGTGACAATTGGTGGCAGCGGTTGGGATTTGGATATCTGTGAACTGAGCTCGGTGCTAGTGAGTAGATCAGACATAGTATACAGTGAGAGCGTGTGTACGATACTGTACCCTTCCCCCTCTTAGTTTTCTGTCCTATCTTTTATTTGGCTACGGTCTCTGGTGGATGTCATACTGCCTCAGAAGCAAAGGTTCCCAGATGAGTGCTACCAGATGGGACTCTGAGCAGATGGAAGGTGGCAGTGTGGTGCCAGTCGCTGACCAGCCTGAGGTGTCAGAGGAGGGTGGAAGTGCCCCCAACACCCACAAAAATCATGGACATTCTGTTATGCAATCCACAGCTCCAGCTGGAGGGGCCAGTAACCCGGCCCTGGACGCTCTTATGCAGGCCTACCTCCAGGCTCTGAGAGATGGACAGCAGGAGCAGAGCCAGGCCGTGCTCCACATGTGGCAAGCTGAGCGAGATGCCCAGGAAAGAAAGTGGCAAGCTGAGCGAGATGCCCAGGAAAGAAAGTGGCAAGCTGAGTGAGATGCCCAGGAAAGAAAGGAGGAGAGGCTGTACCAGCTACAGTTAGCCCAGCTGCGGAGCCGGCAGGACCCACCGGCTCAAACAGCACAGACTCCAGCAGCCCCAAAAGCTAAGCTGCGCTCAGAGAATCTGCCTGTCCTGGAATCGGACGGAGACCTGGACCTTTTCCTGAAAGGGTTTGAACAGGTGTGTCTCCAGTACCAGGTACCCAAGGCAGACTGGGCACGCACCCTGTCCACCAGGCTAAGAGGGAGAGCCCTGGATGCTTTCTCGTCTCTCCCTGCAGACCAGTACTATGACCTCATTAAAGCTGCGCTGATCCTGAGGTACCGTCTCACGCCTGAGGTGTACAGAGAGAAATTCCGCAGCCTGAGGAAACGACCGACCGAGAGCCACCTAGAGACTCTGCTCCAGATGTGTGAACATGCATTTACTTTTTGCATGCACATCAATTTATGTTTCAGTTCAGACTTCTAGGTTTTTTCTTTGTAGTTCAGTGTGCTTTAGTACATATAAGGGTGTGGCCGCCCTTTTGTCTGAGCTGAAAGGTTCATTTTGCCTCAGGTCTATGCTTCTACTAGGGGGTCAGTCTCTCTGCCCTTATCCATATGTCCATCACTTGATAAATGGTAAGGTTTTAATATTAGAGTAGGACTGTCCCATAAGGGTTGCCGTGAAGTGGCGGGATGGCTTTTACATTATTTTGATCAAAATTATGTTAACTAAATACCCTTCATTATTTATTATTATTTTTGCACTGTGCGATTTACCCATTTACTTCCAGTTACTTGGGTATTTCGCTTGTCTTTGGTTTAACTTTGATGTTCGGTATAAGTCCGGCCGGGCCCACGGTAACCAGATGGGTTATCCAGGCAAGGGGAGGCTGCTGAAATGCTTGCGGATGATGACCGACGAGGTCTTCCTCCGAACGCACTCTAAAAGGGGGAGGTGTGGTGAGGCCAGGGACTGGAAATTCATATTCCCAGTTATGAAGGTCTCAGCAGGAATGCTAGTCTGTCTGACTTCAAAGGACCCCAGGAGAGAATTGAACACAGGTCAGCTAGGATATATACCTTTGTAGTGCAAACGCCTATTCCTGAGAAGAGTATGGGGGAGCTAATTGAATCATGGCAATGAGGAATAGCTAATTGAATTACCTCTGAAGTCAGGGGAAGCTCCTGTGTTAGATCAATTACCATGCGCACCTTACAATGAGAATATTGCTGGGAAATGGATTATGAAATGTCTGATAGAAGGGAAGAGGAGATTAAATGTAAATCGCCTATTTTCTGCCCTGCCCCAGTTACATATAAATGTGTCCCTCTGTGAGAGAGGAGGGGTCTTCTGTTGAGGGTCACCTGTCGCTACAGATGGACAGAAAGACACAAGGAACCACCCTGGACCCATGACAGCACCCTTCCTGCCGTGTCCAGAGACCTTTGATGAAAGTGTGGTATATTCACTTTTATTCCTTTTAATTTTACTGTATCGTATTACTGCTTCCTTACTGTATTTGTCTGACTACTGTATATATATATATATATATATATATATATATATATATATATATATCTTGTAACCGCTTGTATATATTGTACTTAGCATCGCTCTTTTGAGTAAATAAATATATAAAATTTATAAGTTCGCTTCACATTATCCTAAACCCGGAACTCACGGAAGTTGTGAGGAAGGATCAGGGGCACGTGGCTCCGATCGGTTTGTGACACTCCTCCTTCTAGACCTGTCCTCTACCTTCGACACAGTTGACCACTGCCTCCTACTACGGATCATCTCTTCCTTTGGCATCAAAGACCTTGCCCTATCCTGGATCTGCTCATACCTTTCCAACCGCACATTTAGCGTCTCCCACTCCCACACTACCTTCTCATCCCGCCCCCTCTCTGTTGGAGTCCCTCAAGGCTCCGTCCTGGGACCACTATACTTCTCCCTTGGCCTGGGACAGCTCATAAAGTCCTATGGCTTCCGGAACCACCTGTATGCTGATGACACGCCGATCTACCTCTCTCTCCCAGACGTCACCTCCATGCTGTCCAGAATCCAAGAGTGTCTATCAGTCATATCCTCCTTCTTCTCCTCTCGCTTCCTCAAACTCAATGTGGACAAATCTGAACTCATCATCTTTCCTCCATCTCGTGTATCTTCCCCACCTGATTTTTCTATCACAATAAATGACATAACACTTTCCCCTGTACCGGCAATCCACTGCCTCGGAGTAACCCTTGACTCTGCCCTGTCCTTCAAACCACACAACCACGCTCTCGCCACCTCCTGTCATCTCCAGCTCAAAATATTTCCAGAATCCATCCTTTCCTCAACCCTCAATCTACTAAACTGCTTGTGCATGCCCTCATCATCTCCCGCCTCGACTACTGCAACATCCTCCTCTGTGGCCTGCCTGCTAACACTCTTGCACTTCTCCAGTCTGTCCTTAACTCTGCTGCCCACCTAGTTCAACTCTCTCCTCGCTACTCCTCTGCTACCCCCCTTTGCAAATCTCTTCACTGGCTCCCAATTGCCCAGCGTATCCAGTTCAAACTACTAACACTGACCTACAAAGCCATCCATAACCTTTCTCCTCCATATATCTCTGAACTAATCTCCCGATATATTCCCTCACATAATCTTAGGTTCTTCCAAGACCTCCTTCTGTCCTCCACACTTAGACTGTGGGGACCCCCAACCAAACCCCGACGTTCGGCCCCCCTACCGCCCCCCTTTCCTTGCCAATACAATAATGTAATTCGTACAACTGGATGGGTGAGGATTGGTCACAGCTTTATTAACTATTTTATATTAATTTCATTAGAAAGGCACTTCATTTAATTTTTCCAAAAATCAGCTCGTTGCAGCATGCCCTGTGTCTCAACACCGGCAAGTTGGCCAACAAGCAGAAGTCTCCAACATGTCCTTTCTTTATTTTTCGGCCACTTTGACTTGTAAAGTCTCTAACTGTTCTTTTTCCGTGTTCTCACAAGGGGTGGGACATCCCGTGTTTATATATCTATGGGACGGCTTGTGGCAGCCGACCCTTCCGCTTCATTGGTCCCTCCAGGGACTTCAGGATCACTGGTCAGTAAGGGGCAGCGAAAGGGTAATCACCAATTGCCACGGCCCGGGGAGGGGCCACCACAGTCAGGGAACCGCTATCCATACCGCATGCTGGCGGTGAGTGTGGACTAAGTGCAGGCGCAGCGCGGATCGTCGCTGCTCACGCTTGCTCGTGTGTTGGTGGCACTGACTCAGCTATTTCAATTGGATGCGAGTGTAGGGCTGCGCAGGCCGCCGCAACTTGCGGGGCCCGATAGGGGGAATCACGACTCACCGCATCCGGCGGGTGCGGGTATAACGCCACGGCAGCGCTGTCCGCTGGTGCTATAACATGCAATTGCAGGGGCAGCATGGAGCGAGGGGGCGAGCATAGAGAGGGGGATGCTGAGAACATGAGTCCCTCGCCAAGAAGTGGCGGGAAAGGCCTGGGCTACGGGGAGTCACAATGGGAGTGGGGGTTCGGAGCTGGGGCCAGGGGGATGAGCGCTGAGCCCAGAGATGAGGGCATGTAACCAGCACTCGCCCCCCTGTGCAAACCCAGCCCACAGGGCATCAGCAATCTGATCTGCTCCTTCCATGGATGGGACATTTGACTCCAAGACCACCAGGGAAAAGGAAGGAGGGGTGGGACATCCCGTGTTTATATATCCATGGGATGGCTTGTGGCAGCTGTCCCTTCCGCTTCATTGGTCCCTTCATGGACTTCAGGATCACTGGTCAGTAAGGGGCAGCGACAGGGGGATCATAAATTGCCATGGCTCGGGGAGGGGCCACCACAGTCCGAGGCTCTTTCCTTATTTAGTGTAGAGCCTACCATTCGTTCCTCACCCAATCGCCTCAAAGACTTCTCACGAATATCCCCCATCCTCTGGAATTCTGTGCCCCAACATGTCTTATCCGTCACATTCGGATCCTTCAGATGGAACCTGAAAACCCATCTCTTCAAGAAAGCTTCCAACCTGTAATGACCCCGCTGACGCCTCACCAACTCCAGAGCTGCTGCAGCCCCTCAACCTACTGTCTCCTTCCCCATCATCCTGTAGATTGTAAGCCCGCAAGGGCAGGGCCCTCTTCCCTCTGTACCAGTCTATCATTGTTAGTTCATTTAATGTAAATGATATCTGTATTTGGTATGTAACCCCTTCTCATGTACAGCATCATGGAAGCAATGGCGCTATATAAATAAATAATAATAATAGCCAGGACCCCACAGCGCCATACACCATATAGTGGCCGCTCCTGGGTACTGCGGATCAGATCACATTCACTTCAATGGGAGCTGAGCTGCCTTAGGTGGGAACAAGCACTAAGAACTTGGTGATAATCACTTGTTCAGGCAGAATGACAAAAGTGCAAATACTCCAGCGGCTAGACTTTCATAGGAAGTGTGTTGTATTTTTAGCTCCATGCTCCCTGTTTGTACAGGACTTTACAGGGATAGAGTTAGTAAAATGGCATTGATATAACAATGCTGGGGCAGGGAGTGGACATCCTGGACTAGGACAAGTAAATAAACCAAGCATGAATGAACAATGGGCCATAAGACCCCCACTGTGTAACTAAACAAAGGGTCTGCTGCAGAACCAGACTTGGACAAGGTCTCATGGGAGACAGAGGAAATAACAGCAGTTCTCATCAGCTACCACTAGGAGGAGTGCAAGAGCAGACACGTTCCTGCACTATAGGAAGAAACAGCTGTTGCATTTCTCTACAACCACCACTAGATGGAGACATAGAGCAGACAAATTGCGCAATAGGAAATCATAAACTGCAGTTTTTTAAAGGCACCACTAGGGAGAGAGATGGAGAACAAACATTCCTTTGCTGTAATCCTATTAGAAGCAAAGTCCAGCTCGTGTTATTGCTGCATTTGCCTGATCAGTGAGCCAGCAGAAAGCACAGATTGATCCTGTGAATGGCAGGAGGCAGGAAGAAAAACAAGTACAGAAAAATGCACCCAGACAAGGTTCAGGGGGAGACTGCAGATAAAGAGGGGAACAGAAATCAGCTGGAGCTGCAAGAACCTGCAGAGCAATGCAAGAGCAAGAAGAAGAAGAAAAGGAAGCAAAAGAAAGTGAGGAGCAGTAAGAAAGTGCACCTGTCCCCCCTGCCTGACAGGTATGAAACTCTGGAAGAGAATGTGGAGGACACTGAGTGCAAGGAGGACAAGAAGTATAAGAGGAAGCAGAAAGTCAAGAAATATACAAAGGTGAGAGGGGACCTGGGGCAGGAGGGCAGGAAGATGAGAGGGTGCAGGTGTAGCCAGCTGAGATTGGTGCCTCTTGTGCTCTTACATAGGACTGCGGGCAGTTTGTTATTTTGCAGGTACATAGATAATGCAAAATAACTAACTTAGCTCTGCTACATGTAACTGCTTAGAGCAAGCTCTGCTCTTGATTTACATGACTATAGTGGACAGAGGCATGCTTGGATTTGTAGTCCCCCAACAGCTGGGTGATAGACCCAAATCAGATGAAGGTTCCTTTATGTAGTTGTGAGAAATGTGATTACTTCATGCTGTGACGACACGTTTTGGATTTCACTTATGTTCTAGAATAGGAAAGTCCTGATCTGAGGTTTTGGGAGATATTGTTTTTCCAGGCACGTCTTGTGTATGTGGAGTCTAGACTATCAGGGTATGTTCACATGATGCGATAACGATGCATTTTTTTGCCATAGTTTTCCTAAGTCGAGGTAAAATCGCAGCGATTATTAAGAACTGATGCTTTTTGGCAGCGAACTCATAAAACCACGGCAAATAACGTTATCTGAATGCATGTTGTGAATTGTGATTATACCCTCACTGAGGCCAAAATATCTGAATTGCCCCATAAGGGTCTCCCAAATATTGTCAGATTGTCAGGAAGCGTTCGGCCAGTTACACAAATTACAAGGACAATTAATGGCCGAGAAGGGTGGGGCTAAGGCCAAACCTGCGATTTTGGAAAATGTGACCGACCATCTATTGTGTATAGACAGGGGTATAACTATAGTGCGGGAAGGGCTCTGGAACGTGGTGGGGCACAAAATATCCCTTTGACCCTTATCATGACAGTCTCAAGATAGTTGGGGGCCCTGTTGGAGATTTCGCATTGGGGCACACGAGCTTCAAGTTACACCAATGTTCGAGGTCCGACTGAAGATGTCGAGGCAACAAGGATCAGGCTGTTGAATTTCGATATGCCCAGTGCTTTTTGTTATTAAAGGAGATAAGCAGCTGCCGGTGGTGTCGTCAGCCAACAGCTATCTAAAGTGTATGGACAACTGGGGGGGTAAAGCACCACTGTCATAGGTTGCCCAAAAAGGGTTCCCATATAGCCCACGTAAAAGTATTTAGGAATGGAGTTTTCTGCCTCCTAAGAAATGAGCATATGCGTCACGGTCAGGAGGAGACCTCTATCAGTCCACACCCTTGTTCCTGATAAAGCAGCAAACACCATCCCAAATGCCATTTTTGAAAGGTGTTCGGAGGGTGATCAGTAACCTGACCTTTAGACCTTAGTTTGTTCTTCGTCCTCATGACACCCGAGAACTGTCCACAAAATCCTAATCCCAAACAACCCCCTTCTTGTAACTTTTATGACCCATCTTTCAAAGGGCCATAAAAGCGAATCAGGTGGGGGTCCGACTAATGATTAGAATGAGTTTGCCTAAGTAAAACTAAAAGTTAAGTTAAAACAAAAACTAGAGTGGCCCTGTTTCTGGAAAAATAAATGCAGATTGGTTCTTCAGAGAGGAAGAGGACTAGAACTCTAGTGCCGCCTACTGGATGTAGCAATCCTAGAGTTCTAGTCCTCTTCCTCTCTGAAGAAGCAATTTGCATATTTAATTTCCCAGAGGAGCATGCATGGCATATGAGTCTCCTCAGTCTGACATGCCAGGTCTGGCTTGTCTCTCTCCACTAGCAGAAATGTTACCCCTTGGAGAAAAATAAGTCACATTTTGCACAATCCCTGTGCAGCAATGTTATAAAAACAGACTGCTAGCATCAATCACATGAATATAAAAGTCTCTGCAGATTTGCAGCACTGACGTCAAACAGTTATTCTGAAAGGTGGAGAGTCGTGAGCACTCCTTAAGTGGAACACACTTATAGGAATTAGAGGGGATGTCCACTACGTACATATTAATGACCTTTCCTTAGGATAAGTTATTAGTATTGGAATGTGTGTGTGTGTGTGTGTGTGGGGGGGTACCTGGCATTCCCCATGATGAGCTGGTATCAACTCCTTCAGCGGACGGCTGTACAGCTCCATGAAGTGAGCATGTGCTGAACTGCAATACACAGGTACAGCCACTGCACCGATTACAGAGCTGTGCTGTTCCAGCTGTGCACACAATATACATCCAGCCTCTCCGAGTACTTGGCAGATCTTATGGTCTGCATGTGACGGGTGTAATCTGTCTCATCACTGGACTTGTATATGAAATACAAATTTAATAACAACCAGGACAGTAAAGACCGGTGATAACAGGATGACTTTTCCATGGCAGAACGCAGTCAGTGCAGATTTCTAGGCATTTATTTACAATAAATACTATTAATATTTTATTATAAGAATATAACTACTATAATGCTGCACCTATGCACAAGAATATAACTACTATAATACTGCCCCTATGAGCAATAATATATCTACTACAATACTGCCCCATGTACAAGAATATAACAACTATAATGCTGCTACTATGTACCACAATATAACTACTATAATGTTGCCCCTATGTACAAGAATATAACTACTATAATACTGCCCCTATGTACCAGAATATAACTACTATAATACTGCCCCTATGTACAAGACTATAACTACTATAATACTGCCTCCTATGTACAAGAATATAACTACTATAATACTGCCTCCTATGTACAAGAATTTAACTACTATAATACTGATCCCTATGTACAAGAATATAACTACTATAATACTGCCTCCTATGTACAAGAATATAACTACTATAATACTGATCCCTATGTACAAGAATATAACTACTATAATACTGATCATATGTACAATAATATAACTACTATAATACTGCCCCCTATGTACAAGAATATAACTACTATAATACTGTCCCTATGTACAAGAATATAACTACTATAACACTGCCCCCTATGTACAAGAATATAACTGCTATAATACTGCCCCCTATGTACAAGAATATAACTACTATAATACTGCTGCTATGTACAAGAATATAGCTTCTATAATACTGCCCCCTATGTACAAGAATATAACTACTATAATACTAATACTGCTCCTATAATACTGCCCCCTATGTACAAGAATATAGCTACTATAATACTGCTCCCTATGTACAAGAATATAACTACTATAATACTGCCCCCTATGTACAAGAATATAACTACTATAATACTGCTCCCTATGTATAAAAATATAACTACTATAATACTGTCCCCTATGTACAAGAATATAGCTACTATAATACTGCTCCTATGTACAAGAATATAACTGCTATAATAATGCCCCTATTTACAAGAATATAACTACTATAATATTGCTCCTATGTACAAGAATATAACAACTATAATACTGCTCCTATATACAAGAATATAACTACTATAATACTTCCCCTATGTACAAGAATATTACTATAATATTGCCCCTATGTACATGAATATAGCTACTATCATACTGCCCCCTATGTACAAGAATACAACTACTATAATATTACTCCTATACACAAGAATATAGCTACTATAATATTGCCCCATGTACAAGAAAATAACTACTATAATACTGCTCCTATGTACAAGAATATAGCTACTATAATACTGCCCCCTATGTACAAGAATATAACTACTATAATACTGCTCCTATGTACAAGAATATAACTACTATAATACTGCCTCATATGTATAAGAATATAACTACTATAATATTGCTCCTATGTACAAGAATATAACTACTATAATATTGCTCCTATGTACAAGAATATAACTACTATAATACTGCCTTTTATGTACAAGAATATAACTACTATAATAATGCCCCCTATGTACAAGAATATAACTACTATAATAATGCCCCTATGTACCAGAATATAACTACTATAATACTGCCCCTATGTACAAGAATATAACTACTATAATACTGCCTCCTATGTACAAGAATATAACTACTATAATATTGATCCCTATGTACAGGAATATAACTACTATAATACTGTCTCCTATGTACAAGAATATAACTACTATAATACTGATCCCTATGTACAAGAATATAACTACTATAATACTGCCCCCTATGTACAAGAATATAACTACTATAATACTGCCCTCTATGTACAAGAATATAACTACTATAATACTGCCCCCTATGTACAAGAATATAACTACTATAACACTGCCCCCTATGTACAAGAATATAACTGCTATAATACTGCCCCCTATGTACAAGAATATAACTACTATAATACTGATCATATGTACAATAATATAACTACTATAATACTGATCCCTATGTACAAGAATATAACTACTATAATACTGCTCATATGAACAATAATATAACTATAATACTGCTCCCTATGTACTAGAATATAACTACTATAATACTGATCCCTATGTACAAGAATATAACTACTATAATACTGCCCCCTATGTACAAGAATATAACTACTATAATACTGCCCTCTATGTACAAGAATATAACTACTATAATACTGCCCCCTATGTACAAGAATATAACTACTATAACACTGCCCCCTATGTACAAGAATATAACTGCTATAATACTGCCCCCTATGTACAAGAATATAACTACTATAATACTGATCATATGTACAATAATATAACTACTATAATACTGATCCCTATGTACAAGAATATAACTACTATAATACTGCTCATATGAACAATAATATAACTATAATACTGCCCCCTATGTACAAGAATATAACTACTATAACACTGCCCCCTATGTACAAGAATATAACTGCTATAATACTGCCCCCTATGTACAAGAATATAACTACTATAATACTGATCATATGTACAATAATATAACTACTATAATACTGATCCCTATGTACAAGAATATAACTACTATAATACTGCTCATATGAACAATAATATAACTATAATACTGCTCCCTATGTACTAGAATATAACTACTATAATACTGCCCTCTATGTACAAGAATATAACTACTATAGTACTGTCCCTATCTACAAGAATATAACTACTATAACACTGCCCCCTATGTACAAGAATATAACTGCTATAATACTGCCCCTATGTACAAGAATATAACTACTATAATACTGCTGCTATGTACAAGATTATAACTACTATAATATTGCCCCCTATGTACAAGAATATACGGTAACTACTATAATACTGCTCCCTATGTACAAGAATATAACTACTATAATACTGCTGCTATGTACAAGAATATAACTACTATAATACTGCCCCCTATGTACAAGAATATAACTACTATAATACTGCCCCATATGTACAATAATATAACTTCTATAATACAGCTCCTGTATACAAGAATATAACTACTATAATACTGCTCCCTATGTACAAGAATATAACTACTATAATACTGCTCATATGTACAAGAATATAACTACTATAATAATGCCCCTATTTACAAGAATAGAACTACTATAATACTGCCCCCTATGTACAAGAATATAACTACTATAATATTGCGCCATGTACAAGAAAATAACTACTATAATACTGCTCCCTTTGTACAAGAATATAACTACTATAATACTGCCCCCTATGTACAAGAATATAACTACTATAATACTGCTCCTATGTACAAGAATATAACTACTATAATACTGCTCCTATGTACAACAATAACTACTATAATACTGCCCCTATGTACAAGAATATAACTACTATAATACTGCCTCAATGTACAAGAATATAACTATTGTAATACTGCCTTCTATGTACAAGAATATAACTACTATAATACTGTCCCTATGTACAAGAATATAACTACTATAATATTGCTCGTATGTACAAGAATATAACTACTATAATACTACCCCTATGTACAAAAATATAACTACTATAATACTGCTCATATGTACAAGAATATAACTACTATAATAATGCCCCTATTTACCAGAATATAACTACTATAATACTGCCTCTATGTGCAAGAATATAACTACTATAATACTGACCCCTATGTACAAGAATATAACTACTATAATACTGCCTCTATGTACAAGAATATAACTACTATAATACTGCTCTCTATGTACAAGAATATAACTACTATAATACTGCCTTCTATGTACAAGAATATAACTACTATAATACTGCCCCTATGTACAAGAATATAACTACTATAATACTGCCCCCTATATACAAGAATATAACTACTATAATACTGCCCCCTATATACAAGAATATAACTACTATAACACTGCCCCATATACAAGAATATAACTACTATAATACTGCCTTCTATGTACAAGAATATAACTACTATAATACTGCCCCCTATATACAAGAATATAACTACTATAATACTGCCCCCTATATACAAGAATATAACTACTATAACACTGCCCCATATACAAGAATATAACTACTATAATACTGCCTTCTATGTACAAGAATATAACTACTATAATACTGCTCCTATGTACAATAATATAACTACTATAATACTGCCCCCTATATACAAGAATATAACTACTATAATACTGCCCCCTATATACAAGAATATGGCTACTATAACACTGCCCCATATACAAGAATATAACTACTATAATATTGCTCTTATGTACAGGAATATAACTACGACGATCAAATGAGGAAAGAGAGTTTTATCGGCATATAAATAATTTTATTACATCATTTAATAAATATAAAATTGCACATACAATAAATAGAAAAGTGGAAGTGCATTGAAAATGGCAGCAACGGACCACTGACGGCATAAAGCCCTTACACACAGGTAAAGCTCATAAACTCAATTGGAGATAAAGAGAGTAAAATATAGCCAGGTCTGCACTCATATGGCCATAAAACGGGTCAGTCCTGGAGTGAATGTATAGAGTAGCAGTGGTAAAGATAAGTAATCTTAGACCAGGACTAACACATTAACCATATATCATAAGTGCATAGTGCAAGGAGCTATCTTTGGTGTTTGTTAAAGTTCATTACTGAGCTTACCAGGTGATCAGTATGGCATCAGTGGAAAGGCAGATGCATTGGTGTACCCCGACGCGCTTTTCGCGACCACCAGGGGTCGCTTCCTCAGAGGGAATGAAGGGGAATAGAGGAGCGGGTCTTTTTAAACCCCATAGTGTTGGTCACGTGTGACCTCACGTGACCGATCACATGGGGTGAGTCCGGGAGTGGCTTGATGCCGAATACGGCGCATGCCCCGTCGCACCCGCCCTGGCCACACCCCCAGGCCGTCAGAGGCTAGTGCGCAACCGCGGGCGCGCGACACAGCTTGTGCCTGAGCGTCCGCGCGAGCACCAGCCCCACAAAGACAGCCGGACGCGCGCACCAGCAACAGAGGCGGCGGCGCACGCGCACTGCATCACAATGAGCCAGCATACCCGATAAGTGGAACAGTAGTCACAACATATTAAGGGTACATATCTATAGGGGGAAGCATATAAACAATGCTTATGGGTGGAAAACATTATAGTATCATATACAATGTATAAAAAACTTTTCCAATCTTGTATTGATATTCCACTCCACAGCAGTCTCCCAAACAAATAGATTCTTGTTCTATTTGTACAGACAAGAGGCACGTATAGATAATATAGTGGATATCCGATCCTCAATGCATATCAATAAAACTAGGAAAAATACAGAAAACAAAAATAAGATCAGGAATATAACTACTATAATACTACCCCTATGTACAAGAATATAAGTACTATAATACTGCCCCTATGTACAAGAATATAACTACTATACTACTGCCCCCTATGTACAAGAATATAACTACTATAATACTGCTCCCTATGTACAAGAATATAACTACTACAATATTGCCCTCTATGTACAAGAATATAACTACTATAATAATGCCCCCTATGTAGAAGAATATCACTACTATAATATTGCCCCCTATGTACAAGAATATAACTACTATAATACTGCCCCCTATGTACAAGAATATAACTACTATAATACTGCTCCCTATGTACAAGAATATAACTACTACAATATTGCCCTCTATGTACAAGAATATAACTACTATAATAATGCCCCCTATGTACAAGAATATAACTACTATAATACTGCCCCTATGTACAAGAATGTAACTACTATAATATTGCCCCTATGTACAAGAATATAGCTACTATCATACTTCCCCCTATGTACAAGAATATAACTACTATAATATTGCTCCTATACACAAGAATATAACTACTATAATATTGCCCCATGTACTAGAAAATAACTACTATAATACTGCCCCCTATGTACAAGATTATAACTACTATAATACTGCTCCTATACACAAGAATATAACTACTGTAATATTGCCCCATGTACAAGAAAATTACTATAATACTGCCCCCTATATACAAGAATATAACTACTATAATACTGCCCCTATGTACAAGAATATAACTACTATAATATTGCCCCTATGTACAAGAATATAGCTACTATAATACTGCTCCTATGTACAACAATAACTACTATAATACTGCCCCTATATACAAGAATATAACTACTATAATACTGCTCCTATGTACAATAATATAACTACTACAATACTGTCCTCTATGTACAAGAATATAACTACTATAATACTGCTCTCTATGTACAAGAATATAACTACTATAATACTGCCTTCTATGTACAAGAATATAACTGCTATAATACTGCCCCTATGTACAAGAATATAACTACTATAATATTGCCACCTATGTACTAGAATATAAGTACAATAATACTGCTCCTAAGTGCAAGAATATAACAACTATAATACTGCTCCTATATACAAGAATATAACTACTATAATACTGCTCCTATGTAGAAGAATATCACTACTATAATATTGCCTCCTATGTACAAGAATATAACTACTATAATACTGCCCCCTATGTACAAGAATATAACTACTATAATACTGCTCCCTATGTACAAGAATATAACTACTACAATATTGCCCTCTATGTACTAGAAAATAACTACTATAATACTGCCCCCTATGTACAAGATTATAACTACTATAATACTGCTCCTATACACAAGAATATAACTACTGTAATATTGCCCCATGTACAAGAAAATTACTATAATACTGCCCCCTATATACAAGAATATAACTACTATAATACTGCCCCTATGTACAAGAATATAACTACTATAATATTGCCCCTATGTACAAGAATATAGCTACTATAATACTGCTCCTATGTACAACAATAACTACTATAATACTGCCCCTATATACAAGAATATAACTACTATAATACTGCTCCTATGTACAATAATATAACTACTACAATACTGTCCTCTATGTACAAGAATATAACTACTATAATACTGCTCTCTATGTACAAGAATATAACTACTATAATACTGCCTTCTATGTACAAGAATATAACTACTATAATACTGCCCCTATGTACAAGAATATAACTACTATAATATTGCCACCTATGTACTAGAATATAAGTACAATAATACTGCTCCTAAGTGCAAGAATATAACAACTATAATACTGCTCCTATATACAAGAATATAACTACTATAATACTGCTCCCTATGTACAAGAATATAACTACTATAATACTGCTCCCTATGTACAAGAATATAACTACTATAATACTGCCCCTATGTACAAGAATATAACTACTATGATACTGCCCCCTATGTACAAGAATATAGCTACTATCATACTGCCCCCTATGTACGAGAATATAACTACAATAATACTGCTCCTATATACAAGAATATAACTACTATAATATTGCCCCATGTACAAGAAAATAACTACTATAATACTGCCCCCTATGTACAAGAATATAACTACTATAATACTACTCCTATGTACAAATGTACAAGAATAACTACTATAATACTGCCCCCTATGTACAAGAATATAACTACTATAATATTGCCCCATGTACAAGAAAATAACTACTATAATACTGACCCCTATGTACAAGAATATAGCTACTATAATACTGCCCCCTATGTACAAGAATATAACTACTATAATACTGCTCCTATGTACAAGAATTTAACTACTATAATACTGCTCCTATGTACAACAATAACTACTATAATACTGCCCCTATGTATAAGAATATAACTACTATAATACTGTCCTCTATGTACAAGAATATAACTACTATAATACTTACCCCTATGTACAGGAATATAACTACTATAATACTGCCCCTATGTACAAGAATATAACTACTATAATACTGCTCCTATGTACAAGAATATAACTACTATAATATTGCCCCATGTACAAGAAAATAACTACTATAATACTGACCCCTATGTACAAGAATATAACTACTATAATACTGCCCCCCTATGTACAAGAATATAACTACTATAATACTGCTCCTATGTACAAGACGATAACTACTATAATACTGCTCCTATGTACAAATGTACAAGAATAACTACTATAATACTGCCCCCTATGTACAAGAATATAACTACTATAATACTGCTTCTATATACAAGAATATAACTACTATAATATTGCCCCATGTACAAGAAAATAACTACTATAATACTGACCCCTATGTACAAGAATATAACTACTCTAATACTGCCCCCCTATGTACAAGAATATAACTACTATAATACTGCTCCTATGTACAAGAAGATAACTACTATAATACTGCTCCTATGTACAACAGTAACTACTATAATACTGCCCCTATGTATAAGAATATAACTACTATAATACTGCTCCTATGTACAAGAATATAACTACTATAATGCTGTCCTCTATGTACAAGAATATAACTACTATAATACTGCCTCTATGTACAATAATATAACTACTATAATACTGCCCCCTATGTACAAGAATATAACTACTATAATACTATCCTCTATGTACAAGAATATAACTACTATAATACTGCTCCCTATGTACAAGAATATAACTACTATAATTATGCCCTCTATGTACAAGAATATAACTACTATAATACTGCTCCTATGTATAAGAATATAACTACTATAATACTGCTCCTATTTACAAGAATATAACTACTATAATACTGCCCTTCATGTACAAGACTATAACTACTATAATACTGCCCCTATGTACAATAATATAACTAATATAATATTGACCCCTATGTACAAGAATATAACTACTATAATACTGCTTTTATGTACAATAATATAACTACTATAATTCTGTCCTCTATGTGCAAGATTTTAACTACTATAATACTGCCCCTATGTACAAGAATATAACTACTATAATACTGCCCCTATGTACAAGAATATAACTACTATAATACTGCTCCTATGTACAAGAATATAACTACTATAATACTGCTCCCTCTGCGCAAGAATATAACTACTATAATACTGCTCCCTATGTAGAAGAATATAACTACTATAATGCTGCTCCTATGTACAAGAATATATCTACTAAAATACTGCGCTCTATGTACTTGACTATAACTACTATAATACTGCTCCTATGTACAAGAATATAACTACTATAATACTGCCCCCTATGTACAGGAATATAACTACTATAATACTGCCCCTATGTACAAGAATATAACTACAATAATACTGCTCCTATATACAAGAATATAACTACTATAATATTGCCCCATGTACAAGAAAATAACTACTATAATACTGCCCCCTATGTACAAGAATATAACTACTATAATACTACTCCTATGTACAAATGTACAAGAATAACTACTATAATACTGCCCCCTATGTACAAGAATATAACTACTATAATATTGCCCCATGTACAAGAAAATAACTACTATAATACTGACCCCTATGTACAAGAATATAGCTACTATAATACTGCCCCCTATGTACAAGAATATAACTACTATAATACTGCTCCTATGTACAATAATTTAACTACTATAATACTGCTCCTATGTACAACAATAACTACTATAATACTGCCCCTATGTATAAGAATATAACTACTATAATACTGTCCTCTATGTACAAGAATATAACTACTATAATACTGACCCCTATGTACAGGAATATAACTACTATAATACTGCCCCTATGTACAAGAATATAACTACTATAATACTGCTCCTATGTACAAGAATATAACTACTATAATATTGCCCCATGTACAAGAAAATAACTACTATAATACTGACCCCTATGTACAAGAATATAACTACTATAATACTGCCCCCTATGTACAAGAATATAACTACTATAATACTGTCCCTATGTACAAGAATATAACTACTATAACACTGCCCCCTATGTACAAGAATATAACTGCTATAATACTGCCCCCTATGTACAAGAATATAACTACTATAATACTGCTGCTATGTACAAGAATATAGCTTCTATAATACTGCCCCCTATGTACAAGAATATAACTACTATAATACTAATACTGCTCCTATAATACTGCCCCCTATGTACAAGAATATAGCTACTATAATACTGCTCCTATGTACAAGAATATAACTACTATAATACTGCTCCCTATGTATAAAAATATAACTACTATAATACTGTCCCCTATGTACAAGAATATAGCTACTATAATACTGCTCCTATGTACAAGAATATAACTGCTATAATAATGCCCCTATTTACAAGAATATAACTACTATAATATTGCTCCTATGTACAAGAATATAACAACTATAATACTGCTCCTATATACAAGAATATAACTACTATAATACTTCCCCTATGTACAAGAATATTACTATAATATTGCCCCTATGTACATGAATATAGCTACTATCATACTGCCCCCTATGTACAAGAATACAACTACTATAATATTACTCCTATACACAAGAATATAGCTACTATAATATTGCCCCATGTACAAGAAAATAACTACTATAATACTGCTCCTATGTACAAGAATATAGCTACTATAATACTGCCCCCTATGTACAAGAATATAACTACTATAATACTGCTCCTATGTACAAGAATATAACTACTATAATACTGCCTCATATGTATAAGAATATAACTACTATAATATTGCTCCTATGTACAAGAATATAACTACTATAATATTGCTCCTATGTACAAGAATATAACTACTATAATACTGCCTTTTATGTACAAGAATATAACTACTATAATAATGCCCCCTATGTACAAGAATATAACTACTATAATAATGCCCCTATGTACCAGAATATAACTACTATAATACTGCCCCTATGTACAAGAATATAACTACTATAATACTGCCTCCTATGTACAAGAATATAACTACTATAATACTGATCCCTATGTACAGGAATATAACTACTATAATACTGTCTCCTATGTACAAGAATATAACTACTATAATACTGATCCCTATGTACAAGAATATAACTACTATAATACTGCCCCCTATGTACAAGAATATAACTACTATAATACTGCCCTCTATGTACAAGAATATAACTACTATAATACTGCCCCCTATGTACAAGAATATAACTACTATAACAGTGCCCCCTATGTACAAGAATATAACTGCTATAATACTGCCTGTAGCGCTGGCGTCCCTGCCCTCTGCTAGGCAGGGACGCTGCTCCCCTCACCGCTCTGCTGTCAGCGCGCGCTCCGTCCCGGCGTCCTCTCCCCGCTCTGCTGTCAGCGTGCGCTCCGTCCCGGCGTCCTCCTCCTGCTCTGCTGTCAGCGCGCGCTCCGTCCCGGCGTCCTCCTCCTGCTCTGCTCTCAGCGCGCGCTCCTTCCCGGCCCCTGTGCTTAGGGCGCGCGCGCGCGCGCTTCCCTCCTCTTAAAGGGGCCGCGCGCGCCGCCCTAAAGAGTCCCCGGCCAATGGCCGGAGGACTTCATCATATATAAGGCACCTCCTCCAAAATGGAGGTGCCCGAGCAATGTTGTTTGCACCTGTGTCTCACCTGTGCTTCAGCCCTCAGGTCCCGTTGCCAGTTACCTGCCAGTTACCTGCCAGTTACCTGCCTGATTCCTGCCTGAATACTTGTTACCTGTCTGCCAGTCTGAGGTACGACGGTCTGCCTTACTACTCCTGTCAGTCTGTCTAAGGACCAGCCTGCCCGCTCACCTGGGAGCGCATATCAGCTACCTGCCTGCTTGCCTGAGGTCCGACGGTCTGCCTTACTACTCCGGTCAGTCTGTCTATGGACCAGCTTGCCCGCTCACCTGGGAGCGCTTCTCCGTTATCTGCCTGCTTGCCAGCCCGGAGGCTCCGTTGTCACGTGCTGTGACCACCAGCTATCTCAGAGACTCTTGCCCGCTCACCTGGGAGCGCATCTCCGTTACCTGCCTGCTTGCCAGCCCGGAGGTCCCGTTGTCACGTGCGGTGACCATCAGCTATTCCAGAGACTCTTGCCCGCTCACCTGGGAGCGCATCTCCGTTACCTGCCTGCTTGCCAGCCCGGAGGTCCCGTTGTCACGTACGGTGACCATCAGCTATTCCAGAGACTCTTGCCCGCTCACCTGGGAGCGCTTCTCCGTTACCTGCCTGCCTGCCAGCCCGGAGGCTCCGCCGTCACGTGCCGTATCTCCCTGTCCGTTCACCCAGAGACTGCCCTGATCACTTGCCGTATCTCCCTGTCCGTTCACCCAGAGACTGCCCTGATCACTTGCCGTATCTCCCTGTCCGTTCATCCAGAGACTGCCACCCGCTCCCTTACAAGGGCCGCCCCCTTGTATAGTAGCTCAGAGGTTCCGCCTCCCGGACCCGTTACAGTTTGCTCGGGCCATGGAACCCGGTGGCACCCAAGCTCCCTCGCTCTCGGACCTCTGTCTTGAACTGTCCCGTCTGAAGTCCCAACAGGAGGCCATCCTGGGTCATCTGCGGAATGTTAATACTCGCCTGAACACCCTGTCTGATCCTGCAACTACGGCCAGTACCATGGTATCCTTTTCCGGACCCCGGCTCTCTGCACCTCCTCGCTTCGGAGGCGACTCCGTCCTGGCTCGGGGCTTCATAAATCAGTGCACCCTGCATTTTGAACTATTGTCCCACCAGTTTAACTCCGACCGAGCCAAAATTGCATTCATCATGTCCCATCTCACCGGGGAGGCTCTGGCCTGGCTAAATCCTCTGTGGGAGAGAGGAGACCCCCTGGTGTCCGACTTGCCTGCCTTTCTCACGGCTTTCCGGAAAGCCTTCGACGAACCCGGACGGAGGACCTCATCCGCATCATCTCTGCTACGCCTCCGTCAGGGAAGCCTCACCGTGGGTCAATATGCCATACGGTTCCGCACCCTTGCCTCGGAGCTGGCCTGGGATAACGAAGCTCTGGTATCCGTCTTCTGGGAGGGTCTGTCCAGCCGTATTAAAGATGAACTTGCTGGTCGGGACATTCCTACCACTCTCGATGACCTAATAACTCTTGCCACCCGGATTGACCTACGATTCCAGGAACGTGCCAAAGAGGTCACCCGTGAAAAGGGGCTTCCACGTCTGGGTCCTACTTTTCTGAAACCCGTCACTCCTTCCGTTTCTCCCCAGGTACACTCTCCTGAGCCTATGCAGGTCGACCAGACCAAGATGGTCAAATCCCGTCAGGACTTTCGCCGTGCCGAGGGGAGCTGCTTCTACTGTGGCAGTAAGGAGCATCGGATCCGTGCCTGCCCGGAGAGGTCGGGAGAACGCCTGTGTCTAGGTTCGCTCAGAGGACTTGATCTAGACAAAAATAAATCCTCTCCATCCCTGCTGCTGTCTGTCTCAATCATCTGCGGGGAGAATCGTTATTCTGAACTAGCCCAACTTGACTCTGGAGCAGCCGGAAATCTTATTTCACTGTCCCTGGTGGAGAAATACCGCATCCCCACCAAACCTCTGGCTGTACCCTTGTCTGTTGTTGCCGTGGATGGGGGCCTCTTATCTCGCCCCATCCAATTCATCACCGAATCCATTACTCTGCAAGTGGGTATGCTGCATTCAGAGAGTATCTCCCTTCACGTTCTGCCTGGACTCTCTCACGCCCTCTTGCTAGGTCTGCCTTGGCTCCAGAGACATGCACCCGTGCTTGACTGGCAAACCGGAGAAGTCCTTCGCTGGGGACAAGACTGTCATAAAACCTGTCTGGTTCCCGTCCATTCCGTCCGTCCCTCTCCTATCCCAGCTAATCTACCTGGACTTCCGATTCCTTATTGGTCTTGTGCTGATGTCTTTGATATGGAGGAGGCAGAGACATTACCACCTCGTAGACCATGTGACTGCCCCATCGATCCCGCCAGAGTAATGCAGGTGGCCTCCGTGAGTCTAAATTGTCTCCCTCCTGGTAAGACGTTCGTATCGGTACCTGATCGGGAGAGGATCCTACACTGGGGTCATTCGTCTAAACTAGCTGGCCACGCCGGTCAGAAAAAGACCCTCCAGCTTATTACCCGGCACTACTGGTGGCCTAACCTGCACAAGGATGTTATGGACTTTGTTTCTGCCTGTGTGTCCTGTGCCCGCAACAAGGTTCCGAGACACTTGTCGGCCGGCCGCCTTCTTCCTCTGCCAGCACCTGCTGCCCCCTGGCAGCATGTAGCGATGGACTTCGTAACTGATCTGCCCGTCTCTGCCGGTTGTACGGTCATTTGGGTGGTCGCTGACCGCTTTTCCAAGATGGCTCACTTCATTCCCCTGCCAGGTCTTCCGTCTGCACCCGAGCTGGCCAGAGTCTTTATCCGCCACATCTTCCGTCTTCATGGCCTGCCCCGTCACATCGTGTCGGATCGAGGAGTACAGTTCACTTCTCGTTTCTGGAGAGCCACTTGTAAATTGCTAGACGTCACTCTGGACTTCTCCTCCGCTTACCACCCACAGTCTAATGGTCAAGTGGAGCGGATCAATCAGAACCTGACCAGTTACCTCCGGCACTTCGTTAATGCTCACCATTCTGACTGGGTGGATCTCCTGCCAAGGGCCGAATTCTCGTACAACAATCACAAGAGCGAGTCTTCCTCCATATGGGAGAGTACCCGGTCCGCACTCCTTCTGTCATCCGAGCGTATGAAAAGGCACGCTGACAAAGGACGTCTGGATCCTCCTCAATTCCGTCCTGGGGATAAAGTCTGGCTCTCGTCCAAATATGTCCGGCTCAAGATCCCTTCCTATAAGTTGGGGCCTCGGTTCATCGGCCCACTGGAGGTTATCAGTCAGATCAACCCGGTGGCCTATAAATTGAAACTCCCGGCCAACTTACGGATCCCTAACTCCTTCCATGTATCTCTCCTCAAACCTGTGGTACTTCACTCTTTTTCTAAGTCTACAGGTACGCCTCTTGCTCCGGTTTCTGCTGAGGACGAGTTTGAGGTAGAGAACATTCTTGCCACCAAAAGGGTAAGAGGAAAGACCTTTTTCTTGGTAGATTGGAGGGGGTTTGGTCCAGAGGAGAGAACGTGGGAGCCCCGGGAGAATATCCATGCCCCTCTCATCCTAGCTAAATTTCTGTCTGGCCTAAAAAGGGGGGGCCTAAAGGGGGGGGTACTGTAGCGCTGGCGTCCCTGCCCTCTGCTAGGCAGGGACGCTGCTCCCCTCACCGCTCTGCTGTCAGCGCGCGCTCCGTCCCGGCGTCCTCTCCCCGCTCTGCTGTCAGCGCGCGCTCCGTCCCGGCGTCCTCCTCCTGCTCTGCTGTCAGCGCGCGCTCCGTCCCGGCGTCCTCCTCCTGCTCTGCTCTCAGCGCGCGCTCCTTCCCGGCCCCTGTGCTTAGGGCGCGCGCGCGCTTCCCTCCTCTTAAAGGGGCCGCGCGCGCCGCCCTAAAGAGTCCCCGGCCAATGGCCGGAGGACTTCATCATATATAAGGCACCTCCTCCAAAATGGAGGTGCCCGAGCAATGTTGTTTGCACCTGTGTCTCACCTGTGCTTCAGCCCTCAGGTCCCGTTGCCAGTTACCTGCCAGTTACCTGCCAGTTACCTGCCTGATTCCTGCCTGAATACTTGTTACCTGTCTGCCAGTCTGAGGTCCGACGGTCTGCCTTACTACTCCTGTCAGTCTGTCTAAGGACCAGCCTGCCCGCTCACCTGGGAGCGCATATCAGCTACCTGCCTGCTTGCCTGAGGTCCGACGGTCTGCCTTACTACTCCGGTCAGTCTGTCTATGGACCAGCTTGCCCGCTCACCTGGGAGCGCTTCTCCGTTATCTGCCTGCTTGCCAGCCCGGAGGCTCCGTTGTCACGTGCTGTGACCACCAGCTATCTCAGAGACTCTTGCCCGCTCACCTGGGAGCGCATCTCCGTTACCTGCCTGCTTGCCAGCCCGGAGGTCCCGTTGTCACGTGCGGTGACCATCAGCTATTCCAGAGACTCTTGCCCGCTCACCTGGGAGCGCATCTCCGTTACCTGCCTGCTTGCCAGCCCGGAGGTCCCGTTGTCACGTACGGTGACCATCAGCTATTCCAGAGACTCTTGCCCGCTCACCTGGGAGCGCTTCTCCGTTACCTGCCTGCCTGCCAGCCCGGAGACTCCGCCGTCACGTGCCGTATCTCCCTGTCCGTTCACCCAGAGACTGCCCTGATCACTTGCCGTATCTCCCTGTCCGTTCACCCAGAGACTGCCCTGATCACTTGCCGTATCTCCCTGTCCGTTCATCCAGAGACTGCCACCCGCTCCCTTACAAGGGCCGCCCCCTTGTATAGTAGCTCAGAGGTTCCGCCTCCCGGACCCGTTACACTGCCCCCTATGTACAAGAATATAACTACTATAATACTGATCATATGTACAATAATATAACTACTATAATACTGATCCCTATGTACAAGAATATAACTACTATAATACTGCTCATATGAACAATAATATAACTATAATACTGCTCCCTATGTACTAGAATATAACTACTATAATACTGATCCCTATGTACAAGAATATAACTACTATAATACTGCCCCCTATGTACAAGAATATAACTACTATAATACTGCCCTCTATGTACAAGAATATAACTACTATAATACTGCCCCCTATGTACAAGAATATAACTACTATAACACTGCCCCCTATGTACAAGAATATAACTGCTATAATACTGCCCCCTATGTACAAGAATATAACTACTATAATACTGATCATATGTACAATAATATAACTACTATAATACTGATCCCTATGTACAAGAATATAACTACTATAATACTGCTCATATGAACAATAATATAACTATAATACTGCCCCCTATGTACAAGAATATAACTACTATAACACTGCCCCCTATGTACAAGAATATAACTGCTATAATACTGCCCCCTATGTACAAGAATTTAACTACTATAATACTGATCATATGTACAATAATATAACTACTATAATACTGATCCCTATGTACAAGAATATAACTACTATAATACTGCTCATATGAACAATAATATAACTATAATACTGCTCCCTATGTACTAGAATATAACTACTATAATACTGCCCTCTATGTACAAGAATATAACTACTATAGTACTGTCCCTATCTACAAGAATATAACTACTATAACACTGCCCCCTATGTACAAGAATATAACTGCTATAATACTGCCCCTATGTACAAGAATATAACTACTATAATACTGCTGCTATGTACAAGATTATAACTACTATAATATTGCCCCCTATGTACAAGAATATACGGTAACTACTATAATACTGCTCCCTATGTACAAGAATATAACTACTATAATACTGCTGCTATGTACAAGAATATAACTACTATAATACTGCCCCCTATGTACAAGAATATAACTACTATAATACTGCCCCATATGTACAATAATATAACTTCTATAATACAGCTCCTGTATACAAGAATATAACTACTATAATACTGCTCCCTATGTACAAGAATATAACTACTATAATACTGCTCATATGTACAAGAATATAACTACTATAATAATGCCCCTATTTACAAGAATAGAACTACTATAATACTGCCCCCTATGTACAAGAATATAACTACTATAATATTGCGCCATGTACAAGAAAATAACTACTATAATACTGCTCCCTTTGTACAAGAATATAACTACTATAATACTGCCCCCTATGTACAAGAATATAACTACTATAATACTGCTCCTATGTACAAGAATATAACTACTATAATACTGCTCCTATGTACAACAATAACTACTATAATACTGCCCCTATGTACAAGAATATAACTACTATAATACTGCCTCAATGTACAAGAATATAACTATTGTAATACTGCCTTCTATGTACAAGAATATAACTACTATAATACTGTCCCTATGTACAAGAATATAACTACTATAATATTGCTCGTATGTACAAGAATATAACTACTATAATACTACCCCTATGTACAAAAATATAACTACTATAATACTGCTCATATGTACAAGAATATAACTACTATAATAATGCCCCTATTTACCAGAATATAACTACTATAATACTGCCTCTATGTGCAAGAATATAACTACTATAATACTGACCCCTATGTACAAGAATATAACTAATATAATACTGCCTCTATGTACAAGAATATAACTACTATAATACTGCTCTCTATGTACAAGAATATAACTACTATAATACTGCCTTCTATGTACAAGAATATAACTACTATAATACTGCCCCTATGTACAAGAATATAACTACTATAATACTGCCCCCTATATACAAGAATATAACTACTATAATACTGCCCCCTATATACAAGAATATAACTACTATAACACTGCCCCATATACAAGAATATAACTACTATAATACTGCCTTCTATGTACAAGAATATAACTACTATAATACTGCTCCTATGTACAATAATATAACTACTATAATACTGCCCCCTATATACAAGAATATAACTACTATAATACTGCCCCCTATATACAAGAATATGGCTACTATAACACTGCCCCATATACAAGAATATAACTACTATAATACTGCCCCTATGTACAAGAATATAACTACTATAATATTGCTCTTATGTACAGGAATATAACTACGACGATCAAATGAGGAAAGAGAGTTTTATCGGCATATAAATAATTTTATTACATCATTTAATAAATATAAAATTGCACATACAATAAATAGAAAAGTGGAAGTGCATTGAAAATGGCAGCAACGGACCACTGACGGCATAAAGCCCTTACACACAGGTAAAGCTCATAAACTCAATTGGAGATAAAGAGAGTAAAATATAGCCAGGTCTGCACTCATATGGCCATAAAACGGGTCAGTCCTGGAGTGAATGTATAGAGTAGCAGTGGTAAAGATAAGTAATCTTAGACCAGGACTAACACATTAACCATATATCATAAGTGCATAGTGCAAGGAGCTATCTTTGGTGTTTGTTAAAGTTCATTACTGAGCTTACCAGGTGATCAGTATGGCATCAGTGGAAAGGCAGATGCATTGGTGTACCCCGACGCGCTTTTCGCGACCACCAGGGGTCGCTTCCTCAGAGGGAATGAAGGGGAATAGAGGAGCGGGTCTTTTTAAACCCCATAGTGTTGGTCACGTGTGACCTCACGTGACCGATCACATGGGGTGAGTCCGGGAGTGGCTTGATGCCGAATACGGCGCATGCCCCGTCGCACCCGCCCTGGCCACACCCCCAGGCCGTCAGAGGCTAGTGCGCAACCGCGGGCGAGCGACACAGCTTGTGCCTGAGCGTCCGCGCGAGCACCAGCCCCACAAAGACAGCCGGACGCGCGCACCAGCAACAGAGGCGGCGGCGCACGCGCACTGCATCACAATGAGCCAGCATACCCGATAAGTGGAACAGTAGTCACAACATATTAAGGGTACATATCTATAGGGGGAAGCATATAAACAATGCTTATGGGTGGAAAACATTATAGTATCATATACAATGTATAAAAAACTTTTCCAATCTTGTATTGATATTCCACTCCACAGCAGTCTCCCAAACAAATAGATTCTTGTTCTATTTGTACAGACAAGAGGCACGTATAGATAATATAGTGGATATCCGATCCTCAATGCATATCAATAAAACTAGGAAAAATACAGAAAACAAAAATAAGATCAGGAATATAACTACTATAATACTACCCCTATGTACAAGAATATAAGTACTATAATACTGCCCCTATGTACAAGAATATAACTACTATACTACTGCCCCCTATGTACAAGAATATAACTACTATAATACTGCTCCCTATGTACAAGAATATAACTACTACAATATTGCCCTCTATGTACAAGAATATAACTACTATAATAATGCCCCCTATGTAGAAGAATATCACTACTATAATATTGCCCCCTATGTACAAGAATATAACTACTATAATACTGCCCCCTATGTACAAGAATATAACTACTATAATACTGCTCCCTATGTACAAGAATATAACTACTACAATATTGCCCTCTATGTACAAGAATATAACTACTATAATAATGCCCCCTATGTACAAGAATATAACTACTATAATACTGCCCCTATGTACAAGAATGTAACTACTATAATATTGCCCCTATGTACAAGAATATAGCTACTATCATACTTCCCCCTATGTACAAGAATATAACTACTATAATATTGCTCCTATACACAAGAATATAACTACTATAATATTGCCCCATGTACTAGAAAATAACTACTATAATACTGCCCCCTATGTACAAGATTATAACTACTATAATACTGCTCCTATACACAAGAATATAACTACTGTAATATTGCCCCATGTACAAGAAAATTACTATAATACTGCCCCCTATATACAAGAATATAACTACTATAATACTGCCCCTATGTACAAGAATATAACTACTATAATATTGCCCCTATGTACAAGAATATAGCTACTATAATACTGCTCCTATGTACAACAATAACTACTATAATACTGCCCCTATATACAAGAATATAACTACTATAATACTGCTCCTATGTACAATAATATAACTACTACAATACTGTCCTCTATGTACAAGAATATAACTACTATAATACTGCTCTCTATGTACAAGAATATAACTACTATAATACTGCCTTCTATGTACAAGAATATAACTGCTATAATACTGCCCCTATGTACAAGAATATAACTACTATAATATTGCCACCTATGTACTAGAATATAAGTACAATAATACTGCTCCTAAGTGCAAGAATATAACAACTATAATACTGCTCCTATATACAAGAATATAACTACTATAATACTGCTCCTATGTAGAAGAATATCACTACTATAATATTGCCTCCTATGTACAAGAATATAACTACTATAATACTGCCCCCTATGTACAAGAATATAACTACTATAATACTGCTCCCTATGTACAAGAATATAACTACTACAATATTGCCCTCTATGTACTAGAAAATAACTACTATAATACTGCCCCCTATGTACAAGATTATAACTACTATAATACTGCTCCTATACACAAGAATATAACTACTGTAATATTGCCCCATGTACAAGAAAATTACTATAATACTGCCCCCTATATACAAGAATATAACTACTATAATACTGCCCCTATGTACAAGAATATAACTACTATAATATTGCCCCTATGTACAAGAATATAGCTACTATAATACTGCTCCTATGTACAACAATAACTACTATAATACTGCCCCTATATACAAGAATATAACTACTATAATACTGCTCCTATGTACAATAATATAACTACTACAATACTGTCCTCTATGTACAAGAATATAACTACTATAATACTGCTCTCTATGTACAAGAATATAACTACTATAATACTGCCTTCTATGTACAAGAATATAACTACTATAATACTGCCCCTATGTACAAGAATATAACTACTATAATATTGCCACCTATGTACTAGAATATAAGTACAATAATACTGCTCCTAAGTGCAAGAATATAACAACTATAATACTGCTCCTATATACAAGAATATAACTACTATAATACTGCTCCCTATGTACAAGAATATAACTACTATAATACTGCTCCCTATGTACAAGAATATAACTACTATAATACTGCCCCTATGTACAAGAATATAACTACTATGATACTGCCCCCTATGTACAAGAATATAGCTACTATCATACTGCCCCCTATGTACGAGAATATAACTACAATAATACTGCTCCTATATACAAGAATATAACTACTATAATATTGCCCCATGTACAAGAAAATAACTACTATAATACTGCCCCCTATGTACAAGAATATAACTACTATAATACTACTCCTATGTACAAATGTACAAGAATAACTACTATAATACTGCCCCCTATGTACAAGAATATAACTACTATAATATTGCCCCATGTACAAGAAAATAACTACTATAATACTGACCCCTATGTACAAGAATATAGCTACTATAATACTGCCCCCTATGTACAAGAATATAACTACTATAATACTGCTCCTATGTACAAGAATTTAACTACTATAATACTGCTCCTATGTACAACAATAACTACTATAATACTGCCCCTATGTATAAGAATATAACTACTATAATACTGTCCTCTATGTACAAGAATATAACTACTATAATACTGACCCCTATGTACAGGAATATAACTACTATAATACTGCCCCTATGTACAAGAATATAACTACTATAATACTGCTCCTATGTACAAGAATATAACTACTATAATATTGCCCCATGTACAAGAAAATAACTACTATAATACTGACCCCTATGTACAAGAATATAACTACTATAATACTGCCCCCCTATGTACAAGAATATAACTACTATAATACTGCTCCTATGTACAAGACGATAACTACTATAATACTGCTCCTATGTACAAATGTACAAGAATAACTACTATAATACTGCCCCCTATGTACAAGAATATAACTACTATAATACTGCTTCTATATACAAGAATATAACTACTATAATATTGCCCCATGTACAAGAAAATAACTACTATAATACTGACCCCTATGTACAAGAATATAACTACTCTAATACTGCCCCCCTATGTACAAGAATATAACTACTATAATACTGCTCCTATGTACAAGAAGATAACTACTATAATACTGCTCCTATGTACAACAGTAACTACTATAATACTGCCCCTATGTATAAGAATATAACTACTATAATACTGCTCCTATGTACAAGAATATAACTAATATAATGCTGTCCTCTATGTACAAGAATATAACTACTATAATACTGCCTCTATGTACAATAATATAACTACTATAATACTGCCCCCTATGTACAAGAATATAACTACTATAATACTATCCTCTATGTACAAGAATATAACTACTATAATACTGCTCCCTATGTACAAGAATATAACTACTATAATTATGCCCTCTATGTACAAGAATATAACTACTATAATACTGCTCCTATGTATAAGAATATAACTACTATAATACTGCTCCTATTTACAAGAATATAACTACTATAATACTGCCCTTCATGTACAAGACTATAACTACTATAATACTGCCCCTATGTACAATAATATAACTAATATAATATTGACCCCTATGTACAAGAATATAACTACTATAATACTGCTTTTATGTACAATAATATAACTACTATAATTCTGTCCTCTATGTGCAAGATTTTAACTACTATAATACTGCCCCTATGTACAAGAATATAACTACTATAATACTGCCCCTATGTACAAGAATATAACTACTATAATACTGCTCCTATGTACAAGAATATAACTACTATAATACTGCTCCCTCTGCGCAAGAATATAACTACTATAATACTGCTCCCTATGTAGAAGAATATAACTACTATAATGCTGCTCCTATGTACAAGAATATATCTACTAAAATACTGCGCTCTATGTACTTGACTATAACTACTATAATACTGCTCCTATGTACAAGAATATAACTACTATAATACTGCCCCCTATGTACAGGAATATAACTACTATAATACTGCCCCTATGTACAAGAATATAACTACAATAATACTGCTCCTATATACAAGAATATAACTACTATAATATTGCCCCATGTACAAGAAAATAACTACTATAATACTGCCCCCTATGTACAAGAATATAACTACTATAATACTACTCCTATGTACAAATGTACAAGAATAACTACTATAATACTGCCCCCTATGTACAAGAATATAACTACTATAATATTGCCCCATGTACAAGAAAATAACTACTATAATACTGACCCCTATGTACAAGAATATAGCTACTATAATACTGCCCCCTATGTACAAGAATATAACTACTATAATACTGCTCCTATGTACAAGAATTTAACTACTATAATACTGCTCCTATGTACAACAATAACTACTATAATACTGCCCCTATGTATAAGAATATAACTACTATAATACTGTCCTCTATGTACAAGAATATAACTACTATAATACTGACCCCTATGTACAGGAATATAACTACTATAATACTGCCCCTATGTACAAGAATATAACTACTATAATACTGCTCCTATGTACAAGAATATAACTACTATAATATTGCCCCATGTACAAGAAAATAACTACTATAATACTGACCCCTATGTACAAGAATATAACTACTATAATACTGCCCCCCTATGTACAAGAATATAACTACTATAATACTGCTCCTATGTACAAGACGATAACTACTATAATACTGCTCCTATGTACAAATGTACAAGAATAACTACTATAATACTGCCCCCTATGTACAAGAATATAACTACTATAATACTGCTTCTATATACAAGAATATAACTACTATAATATTGCCCCATGTACAAGAAAATAACTACTATAATACTGACCCCTATGTACAAGAATATAACTACTCTAATACTGCCCCCCTATGTACAAGAATATAACTACTATAATACTGCTCCTATGTACAAGAAGATAACTACTATAATACTGCTCCTATGTACAACAGTAACTACTATAATACTGCTCCTATGTATAAGAATATAACTACTATAATACTGCTCCTATGTACAAGAATATAACTACTATAATGCTGTCCTCTATGTACAAGAATATAACTACTATAATACTGCCTCTATGTACAATAATATAACTACTATAATACTGCCCCCTATGTACAAGAATATAACTACTATAATACTATCCTCTATGTACAAGAATATAACTACTATAATACTGCTCCCTATGTACAAGAATATAACTACTATAATTATGCCCTCTATGTACAAGAATATAACTACTATAATACTGCTCCTATGTATAAGAATATAACTACTATAATACTGCTCCTATTTACAAGAATATAACTACTATAATACTGCCCTTCATGTACAAGACTATAACTACTATAATACTGCCCCTATGTACAATAATATAACTAATATAATATTGACCCCTATGTACAAGAATATAACTACTATAATACTGCTTTTATGTACAATAATATAACTACTATAATTCTGTCCTCTATGTGCAAGATTTTAACTACTATAATACTGCCCCTATGTACAAGAATATAACTACTATAATACTGCCCCTATGTACAAGAATATAACTACTATAATACTGCTCCTATGTACAAGAATATAACTACTATAATACTGCTCCCTCTGCGCAAGAATATAACTACTATAATACTGCTCCCTATGTAGAAGAATATAACTACTATAATGCTGCTCCTATGTACAAGAATATATCTACTAAAATACTGCGCTCTATGTACTTGACTATAACTACTATAATACTGCTCCTATGTACAAGAATATAACTACTATAATACTGCCCCCTATGTACAGGAATATAACTACTATAATACTGCCCCTATGTACAAGAATATAACTACTATAATACTGCTCCTATGTACAAGAATATAACTACTATAATACTGCCCCCTATGTACAATAATATAACTAATATAATACTGCCCCTATGTACAAGAATATAACTACTATAATACTGCCCACTATGTACAAGAATATAACTACTATAATACTGCCCCCTATGTACAAGAATATAACTACTATAATACTGCTCCCTATGTACAAGAATATAACTACTACAATATTGCCCTCTATGTACAAGAATATAACTACTATAATAATGCCCCCTATGTAGAAGAATATCACTACTATAATATTGCCTCCTATGTACAAGAATATAACTACTATAATACTGCCCCTATGTACAAGAATATAACTACTATAATATTGCCCCTATGTACAAGAATATAGCTACTATCATACTTCCCCCTATGTACAAGAATATAACTACTATAATATTGCTCCTATACACAAGAATATAACTACTATAATATTGCCCCATGTACAAGAAAATAACTACTATAATACTGCCCCCTATGTACAAGATTATAACTACTATAATACTGCTCCTATACACAAGAATATAACTATTGTAATATTGCCCCATGTACAAGAAAATTACTGTAATACTGCCCCCTATATACAAGAATATAACTACTATAATACTGCCCCTATGTACAAGAATATAACTACTATAATATTGCCCCTATGTACAAGAATATAGCTACTATAATACTGCTCCTATGTACAACAATAACTACTATAATACTGCCCCTATATACAAGAATATAACTACTATAATACTGCTTCTATGTACAATAATATAACTACTACAATACTGTCCTCTATGTACAAGAATATAACTACTATAATACTGCTCTCTATGTACAAGAATATAACTACTATAATACTGCCTTCTATGTACAAGAATATAACTACTATAATAATGCCCCTATGTACAAGAATATAACTACTATAATCTTGCCACCTATGTACTAGAATATAAGTACTATAATACTGCTCCTAAGTGCAAGAATATAACAACTATAATACTGCTCCTATATACAAGAATATAACTACTATAATACTGCCCCTATGTACAAGAATATAACTACTATAATACTGCCCTCTATGTACAAGAATATAACTTCTATAATACTGCCCCTATGTACAAGAATATAGCTACTATCATACTGCCCCCTATGTACAAGAATATAACTACAATAATACTGCTCCTATATACAAGAATATAACTACTATAATATTGCCCCATGTACAAGAAAATAACTACTATAATACTGCCCCCTATGTACAAGAATATAACTACTATAATACTACTCCTATGTACAAATGTACAAGAATAACTACTATAATACTGCCCCCTATGTACAAGAATATAACTACTATAATATTGCCCCATGTACAAGAAAATAACTACTATAATACTGACCCCTATGTACAAGAATATAGCTACTATAATACTGCCCCCTATGTACAAGAATATAACTACTATAATACTGCTCCTATGTACAAGAATTTAACTACTATAATACTGCTTCTATGTACAACAGTAACTACTATAATACTGCCCCTATGTATAAGAATATAACTAGTATAATACTGCTCCTATGTACGAGAATATAACTACTATAATACTGTCCTCTATGTACAAGAATATAACTACTATAATACTACTCCTATGTACAAATGTACAAGAATAACTACTATAATACTGCCCCTATGTACAAGAATATAACTACTATAATACTGCTCCTATGTACAAGAATATAACTACTATAATACTGCTCCCTCTGCGCAAGAATATAACTACTATAATACTGCTCCCTATGTAGAAGAATATAACTACTATAATGCTGCTCCTATGTACAAGAATATATCTACTAAAATACTGCGCTCTATGTACTTGACTATAACTACTATAATACTGCTCCTATGTACAAGAATATAACTACTATAATACTGCCCCCTATGTACAGGAATATAACTACTATAATACTGCCCCTATGTACAAGAATATAACTACTATAATACTGCTCCTATGTACAAGAATATAACTACTATAATACTGCCCCCTATGTACAATAATATAACTAATATAATACTGCTCCCTATGTACAAGAATATAACTACTACAATATTGCCCTCTATGTACAAGAATATAACTACTATAATAATGCCCCCTATGTAGAAGAATATCACTACTATAATATTGCCTCCTATGTACAAGAATATAAGTACTATAATACTGCTCCTAAGTGCAAGAATATAACAACTATAATACTGCTCCTATATACAAGAATATAACTACTATAATACTGCCCCTATGTACAAGAATATAACTACTATAATACTGCCCTCTATGTACAAGAATATAACTTCTATAATACTGCCCCTATGTACAAGAATATAACTACTATAATATTGCCACCTATGTACTAGAATATAAGTACTATAATACTGCTCCTAAGTGCAAGAATATAACAACTATAATACTGCTCCTATATACAAGAATATAACTACTATAATACTGCCCCTATGTACAAGAATATAACTACTATAATACTGCCCCCTATGTACAAGAATATAACTACTATAATACTGCTCCCTATGTACAAGAATATAACTACTACAATATTGCCCTCTATGTACAAGAATATAACTACTATAATAATGCCCCCTATGTAGAAGAATATCACTATAATATTGCCTCCTATGTACAAGAATATAAGTACTATAATACTGCTCCTAAGTGCAAGAATATAACAACTATAATACTGCTCCTATATACAAGAATATAACTACTATAATACTGCCCCTATGTACAAGAATATAACTACTATAATACTGCCCTCTATGTACAAGAATATAACTTCTATAATACTGCCCCTATGTACAAGAATATAACTACTATAATATTGCCACCTATGTACTAGAATATAAGTACTATAATACTGCTCCTAAGTGCAAGAATATAACAACTATAATACTGCTCCTATATACAAGAATATAACTACTATAATACTGCCCCTATGTACAAGAATATAACTACTATAATACTGCCCTCTATGTACAAGAATATAACTTCTATAATACTGCCCCTATGTACAAGAATATAGCTACTATCATACTGCCCCCTATGTACAAGAATATAACTACAATAATACTGCTCCTATATACAAGAATATAACTACTATAATATTGCCCCATGTACAAGAAAATAACTACTATAATACTGCCCCCTATGTACAAGAATATAACTACTATAATACTACTCCTATGTACAAATGTACAAGAATAACTACTATAATACTGCCCCCTATGTACAAGAATATAACTACTATAATATTGCCCCATGTACAAGAAAATAACTACTATAATACTGACCCCTATGTACAAGAATATAGCTACTATAATACTGCCCCCTATGTACAAGAATATAACTACTATAATACTGCTCCTATGTACAAGAATTTAACTACTATAATACTGCTTCTATGTACAACAATAACTACTATAATACTGCCCCTATGTATAAGAATATAACTAGTATAATACTGCTCCTATGTACGAGAATATAACTACTATAATACTGTCCTCTATGTACAAGAATATAACTACTATAATACTACTCCTATGTACAAATGTACAAGAATAACTACTATAATACTGCCCCCTATGTACAAGAATATAACTACTATAATACTGCTTCTATATACAAGAATATAACTACTATAATATTGCCCCATGTACAAGAAAATAACTACTATAATACTGACCCCTATGTACAAGAATATAACTACTCTAATACTGCCCCCTATGTACAAGAATATAACTACTATAATACTGCTCCTATGTACAAGAATATAACTACTATAATTCTGCTCCTATGTACAACAATAACTACTATAATACTGCCCCTATGTATAAGAATATAACTACTATAATACTGCTCCTATGTACAAGAATATAACTACTATAATGCTGTCCTCTATGTACAAGAATATAACTACTATAATACTGCCTCTATGTACAATAATATAACTACTATAATACTGCCCCCTATGTACAAGAATATAACTACTATAATACTATCCTCTATGTACAAGAATATAACTACTATAATACTACTCCCTATGTACAAGAATATAACTACTATAATACTGCCCTTCATGTACAAGACTATAACTACTATAATACTGCCCCTATGTACAATAATATAACTACTGTAATATTGACCCCTATGTACAAGAATATAACTACTATAATACTGCTTTTATGTACAATAATATAACTACTATAATTCTGTCCTCTATGTGCAAGATTTTAACTACTATAATACTGCCCCTATGTACAAGAATATAACTACTATAATACTGCCCCTATGTGCAAGAATATAACTACTATAATACTGCTCCTATGTACAAGAATATAACTACTATAATACTGCTCCCTCTGCGCAAGAATATAACTACTATAATACTGCTCCCTATGTAGAAGAATATAACTACTATAATGCTGCTCCTATGTACAAGAATATATCTACTAAAATACTGCGCTCTATGTACTTGACTGTAACTACTATAATACTGCTCCTATGTACAAGAATATAACTACTATAATACTGCCCCCTATGTACAGGAATATAACTACTATAATACTGCCCCTATGTACAAGAATATAACTACTATAATACTGCTCCTATGTACAAGAATATAGCTACTATAATACTGCCCCCTATGTACAATAATATAACTAATATAATACTGCCCCCTATGTACAAGAATACAACTACTATAATCCTGCCCCCCATGTACAGGAATATAACTACTATAATACTGCCCCCTATGTACAGGAATATAACTTCTATAATACTGCCCCTATGTACAAGAATATAACTACTATAATACTGCCCTCTATGTACAAGAATATAACTACTATAATACTGCTCCTATGTACAAGAATATAACTACTATAATACTGCCCCCTATGTACAAGAATATAACTACTATAATACTGCCCCTATGTACAAAGATATAACTACTATAATACTGCTCCTATGTACAAGAATATAACTACTATAATACTGCTCCTATGTACAACAATAACTACCATAATACTGCCCCTATGTACAAGAATATAACTACTATAATACTGTTCTTGCGTACAAAAATATTATTAATAAAAATAAATACCCTTATATGAAAATAATTACAAATTCCATAACAGTAGGGGGCGCATTATCTCATTTACATTGTTAATGCAGGTGGAAACATTAGCTGCATTGAACAATGGAGCAGGAGATATGGAGAGTTCCTGACTCTCATGGGTTGTAGACATAGCAGGATAACTATAGATATTACCGTGTAGTGGAGAATGTCACATACAAGCTCAGATACAATTGTGATCTTTGGGAGGAGTAGTTTCAGTGGATTTGCAATCACCTGTGTTCCCAATAACGAACGACATAGATTAAACAAATTTATTCCAGAAGATACCGACAGTTTGGCCTTAATTCTGGTTTATCAGCTATGTAACAGTATAGCAGCATATCCTCCACGTGTAATCATTTTGCCTGTTGATATGTCTGTGGCACTATTATATTGGCACTGTGGATGGCATGCTGTACTCCTGTGCAGCTGCTATTATAGTAGCATTGTGTCACGTACTATTTCAGGAACGCTGTGCTAGTGATTACATGGCTCTTACAATACTATGGCAGTCACTAATATAATGTCCGCCACTCTGGAGTGCATTTTTTTGCATGGAGGCGGCACTATTATACGTTTACTGTGGCAGACTTGAGACAGAACTTATTTTTTATGAAATTCAGTAGTCTCTTTGTCAATAATTCTAGTATCATTATAGGTGTAGACACCTTATGGACACATCAGAAGGCACTATTATAGGGGCACTGTGGTAGGCTCCTTGTGGACACAGCAGAAGACACTGTTATGGGGCACTGTGGTAGACACCTTGTGGACTCATCAGAAGACATTATTATAGGGGCACTGGGGTAGACACCTTTTCGACTCATCAAAATACACTATTATAGGGGCACTGTGGTAGACAGCTTGTGGACTCATTAGAAGACATTATTATAGGGGCACTGTGATAGACACATTGTGGACTCATCAGAAGACACTATTATAGGGCTCTGTGCTAGACAGCTTGTGGACTCATCAGAAGACATTATTATAGGGGCACTGTGGTAGATACCTTGTGGACTCATCAGAAGACACTATTGTAGGGCACTGTGGTAGACACCTTGTGGACACATCAGAAGGCACTATTATAGGGGCACTGTGGTAGGCACCTTGTGGACTCATCAGAAGACACTATTGTAGGGGCACTGTGATAGACACCTTGTGGACAAATAAGAAGGTCCTATTATAGGGGCACTGTGGTAGACAACTTGTGGACAAATAAGAAGGTCCTATTATAGGGGCACTGTGGTAGGCACCTTGTGAACTCATCAGAATACACAATTATAGGGGCACTGTGGTAGACACCTTGTGGAAACATCAGGAGGCAGTATTATAGGGGCACTATGGGAGACACCTTGTGGACTCATCAGAAGGCACTATTATAGGGACACTATGGTAGACACATTGTGGACACATCAAGAGGCAGTATTGTAGGGGCACTATGGTAGGCATCTTGTGGACTCATCAGAAGACACTATTATAGGGGAATTGTGGTTGACACCTTGTGAACTCATCAAAAGACACTATTATAGGGGCACTATGGTAGACACCTTGTGGACACATCAAGAGGCTCTATTATAGGGCACTGTGGTAGACACCTTGTGGACAAATAAGAAGGGACTATTATAGGGGCACTGTGGCAGGCACCTTGTGGACACATCAGGAGGCACTATTATAGGGGCACTATGGTAGACACCTTATGGACACATCAGAAGGCACAATTATAGGGGCACTGTGATAGACACCTTGTGGACACATGAGAAGGCACTATTATAGAGGCACTGTGGCAGGCACCTTGTGAACACATCAGGAGGCACTATTATAGGGGCACTATGGTAGACACCTTGTGGACAAATAAGAAGGGACTATTATAGGGGCACTATTGTAGGCACCTTGTGGACACATCAGAAGACACTATAATAGGAGCAGTGTGGTAGGCACTTCATGGGCACATCAGAAGACACTGTTATAGGTGCACTGTGGTAGGCATCTTGTGGAAACATCAGAAGAACTAACATAGGTGCAGTGTGGTAGGCGCCTTGTGGACTCAACAGAAGACACTATTATAAGGGCAGTGTCGTAGGCACCTTGTGGGCACATCAGAAGACACTATTATAGGGGCACTGTGGTAGGTACCTTGTGGACTCATCAGAAGACACTATTATAGGGGCACTGTGGCAGACACCTTGTGGACAAATAAGAAGGCACTATTATAGGGGCACTGTGGTAGACACCTTGTGGACAAATAAGATGGCACTATTAAAGGGGCACTGTGGTAGACACCTTGTGGACTCATCAGAAGACACTATTATAGGGGCAGTGTGGTAGACACCTTGTGGACTCATCAGAAGACACTATTATAGGGGCACTGTGGTAGACACCTTATGGACTCATCAGAAGACACCATTATGGGGCACTGTGGTAGACAGCTTGTGGACTCATCAGAAGACACTATTATAAGGGAACTGTGGAAAAACCTTGTGGACTCATCAGAAGACACTATTATAGGGCACTGTGGTAGGCACCTTGTGGACACATCAGAAGGCACTATTATAGGGGCACTGTGGTAGACACCTTGTGGACAAATAAGGCACTACTATAGGGGCACTGTGGTAGACAACTTGTGGACTAAAAAGAAGGCACTATTATAGGGGCACTGTGGTAGACACCTTGTGGACTTATCAGAAGACACCATTATAGGGTTACTGTGGTAGGCACCTTGTGATCTCATCAGAGGACACTATTTTAGGGGAACTGTTGTAGACACCTTGTGGAAACATCAGGAGGCACTATTATAGGGGCACTATGGTAGACACGTTGTGGACTCATCAGAAGACACTGTTATGGGGCACTGTGGTAGACACCTTGTGGACTCATCAGAAGACATTATTATAGGGGCACTGGGGTAGACACCTTGTCGACACATCAAAATACACTATTATAGGGGCACTGTGGTAGACACCTTGTAGACTCATCAGAAGACATTATTATAGGGGCACTGGGGTAGACACCTTTTCGACTCATCAAAATACACTATTATAGGGGCACTGTGATAGACAGCTTGTGGACTCATTAGAAGACATTATTATAGGGGCACTGTGGTAGACACATTGTGGACTCATCAGAAGACACTATTATAGGGCTCTGTGCTAGACAGCTTGTGGACTCATCAGAAGACATTATTATAGGGGCACTGTGGTAGACACCTTGTGGACTCATCAGAAGACACTATTGTAGGGCACTGTGGTAGACACCTTGTGGACACATCAGAAGGCACTATTATAGAGGCACTGTGGTAGGCACCTTGTGGACTCATCAGAAGACACTATTGTAGGGGCACTGTGATAGACACCTTGTGGACAAATAAGAAGGCACTATTATAGGGGCACTGTGGTAGACAACTTGTGGACAAATAAGAAGGTCCTATTATAGGGGCACTGTGGTAGGCACCTTGTGTACTTATCAGAAGACACTATTATAAGGTCACTGTGATAGACACCTTGTGGACTCATCAGAGGACACTATTATAGGGGCACTGTGGTAGGCACCTTGTGAACTCATCAGAACACACAATTATAGGGGCACTGTGGTAGACACCTTGTGGAAACATCAGGAGGCAGTATTATAGGGGCACTATGGGAGACACCTTGTGGACTCATCAGAAGGCACTATTATAGGGGCACTATGGTAGACATATTGTGGACACATCAAGAGGCAGTATTGTAGGGGCACTATGGTAGGCATCTTGTGGACTCATCAGAAGACACTATTATAGGGGAATTGTGGTTGACACCTTGTGAACTCATCAAAAGACACTATTATAGGGGCACTATGGTAGACACCTTGTGGACACATCAAGAGGCTCTATTATAGGGCACTGTGGTAGACACCTTGTGGACAAATAAGAAGGGACTATTATAGGGGCACTGTGGCAGGCACCTTGTGGACACATCAGGAGGCACTATTATAGGGGCACTGTGGTAGACACCTTATGGACACATCAGAAGGCACAATTATAGGGGCACTTTGATAGACACCTTGTGGACACATGAGAAGGCACTATTATAGAGGCACTGTGGCAGGCACCTTGTGAACACATCAGGAGGCACTATTATAGGGGCACTATGGTAGACACCTTGTGGACAAATAAGAAGGGACTATTATAGGGGCACTATTGTAGGCACCTTGTGGACACATCAGAAGACACTATAATAGGGGCAGTGTGGTAGGCACTTCATGGGCACATCAGAAGACACTGTTATAGGTGCACTGTGGTAGGCATCTTGTGGAAACATCAGAAGAACTAACATAGGTGCAGTGTGGTAGGCGCCTTGTGGACTCAACAGAAGACACTATTATAAGGGCAGTGTCGTAGGCACCTTGTGGGCACATCAGAAGACACTATTATAGGGGCACTGTGGCAGACACCTTGTGGACAAATAAGAAGGCACTATTATAGGGGCACTGTGGTAGACACCTTGTGGACAAATAAGATGGCACTATTAAAGGGGCACTGTGGTAGACACCTTGTGGACTCATCAGAAGACACTATTATAGGGGCAGTGTGGTAGACACCTTGTGGACTCATCAGAAGACACTATTATAGGGGCACTGTGGTAGACACCTTATGGACTCATCAGAAGACACCATTATGGGGCACTGTGGTAGACAGCTTGTGGACTCATCAGAAGACACTATTATAAGGGAACTGTGGAAAAACCTTGTGGACTCATCAGAAGACACTATTATAGGGCACTGTGGTAGGCACCTTGTGGACACATCAGAAGGCACTATTATAGGGGCACTGTGGTAGACACCTTGTGGACAAATAAGAAGGCACTACTATAGGGGCACTGTGGTAGACAACTTGTGGACTAAAAAGAAGGCACTATTATAGGGGCACTGTGGTAGACACCTTGTGGACTTATCAGAAGACACCATTATAGGGTTACTGTGGTAGGCACCTTGTGAACTCATCAGAGGACACTATTTTAGGGGAACTGTTGTAGACACCTTGTGGAAACATCAGGAGGCACTATTATAGGGGCACTATGGTAGACACCTTGTGGACTCATCAGAAGACACTGTTATGGGGCACTGTGGTAGACACCTTGTGGACTCATCAGAAGACATTATTATAGGGGCACTGGGGTAGACACCTTGTCGACACATCAAAATACACTATTATAGGGGCACTGTGGTAGACACCTTGTGGACTCATCAGAAGACATTATTATAGGGGCACTGGGGTAGACACCTTTTCGACTCATCAAAATACACTATTATAGGGGCACTGTGGTAGACAGCTTGTGGACTCATTAGAAGACATTATTATAGGGGCACTGTGGTAGACACATTGTGGACTCATCAGAAGACACTATTATAGGGCTCTGTGCTAGACAGCTTGTGGACTCATCAGAAGACATTATTATAGGGGCACTGTGGTAGACACCTTGTGGACTCATCAGAAGACACTATTGTAGGGCACTGTGGTAGACACCTTGTGGACACATCAGAAGGCACTATTATAGGGGCACTGTGGTAGGCACCTTGTGGACTCATCAGAAGACACTATTGTAGGGGCACTGTGATAGACACCTTGTGGACAAATAAGAAGGCACTATTATAGGGGCACTGTGGTAGACAACTTGTGGACAAATAAGAAGGTCCTATTATAGGGGCACTGTGGTAGGCACCTTGTGTACTCATCAGAAGACACTATTATAAGGTCACTGTGGTAGACACCTTGTGGACTCATCAGAAGACACTATTATAGGGGCACTGTGGTAGGTACCTTGTGAACTCATCAGAATACACAATTATAGGGGCACTGTGGTAGACACCTTGTGGAAAGATCAGGAGGCAGTATTATAGGGGCACTATGGGAGACACCTTGTGGACTCATCAGAAGGCACTATTATAGGGGCACTATGGTAGACACATTGTGGACACATCAAGAGGCAGTGTTGTAGGGGCACTATGGTAGGCATCTTGTGGACTCATCAGAAGACACTATTATAGGGGAATTGTGGTTGACACCTTGTGAACTCATCAAAAGACACTATTATAGGGGCACTATGGTAGACACCTTGTGGACACATCAAGAGGCTCTATTATAGGGCACTGTGGTAGACACCTTGTGGACACATCAGAAGGCACAATTATAGGGGCACTGTGATAGACACCTTGTGGACACATGAAAAGGCACTATTATAGAGGCACTGTGGCAGGCACCTTGTGAACACATCAGGAGGCACTATTATAGGGGCACTATGGTAGACACCTTGTGGACAAATAAGAAGGGACTATTATAGGGGCACTATTGTAGGCACCTTGTGGACACATCAGAAGATACTATAATAGGGGCAGTGTGGTAGGCACTTCATGGGTACATCAGAAGACACTGTTATAGGTGCACTGTGGTAGGCATCTTGTGGAAACATCAGAAGAACTAACAGGTGCAGTGTGGTAGGCGCCTTGTGGACTCAACAGAAGACACTATTATAAGGGCAGTGTCGTAGGCACCTTGTGGGCACATCAGAAGACACTATTATAGGGGAACTGTGGTAGGTACCTTGTGGACTCATCAGAAGACACTATTATAGGGGCACTGTGGCAGACACCTTGTGGACAAATAAGAAGGCACTATTATAGGGGCACTGTGGTAGACACCTTGTGGACAAATAAGATGGCACTATTAAAGGGGCACTGTGGTAGACACCTTGTGGACTCATCAGAAGACACTATTATAGGGGCAGTGTGGTAGACACCTTGTGGACTCATCAGAAGACACTATTATAGGGGCACTGTGGTAGACACCTTATGGACTCATCTGAAGACACCATTATGGGGCACTGTGGTAGACAGCTTGTGGACTCATCAGAAGACACTATTATAAGGGAACTGTGGAAAAACCTTGTGGACTCATCAGAAGACACTATTATAGGGCACTGTGGTAGGCACCTTGTGGACACATCAGAAGGCACTATTATAGGGGCACTGTGGTAGACACCTTGTGGACAAATAAGGCACTACTATAGGGGCACTGTGGTAGACAACTTGTGGACTAAAAAGAAGGCACTATTATAGGGGCACTGTGGTAGACACCTTGTGGACTTATCAGAAGACACCATTATAGGGTTACTGTGGTAGGCACCTTGTGATCTCATCAGAGGACACTATTTTAGGGGAACTGTTGTAGACACCTTGTGGAAACATCAGGAGGCACTATTATAGGGGCACTATGGTAGACACCTTGTGGACTCATCAGAAGACACTGTTATGGGGCACTGTGGTAGACACCTTGTGGACTCATCAGAAGACATTATTATAGGGGCACTGGGGTAGACACCTTGTCGACACATCAAAATACACTATTATAGGGGCACTGTGGTAGACACCTTGTTGACTCATCAGAAGACATTATTATAGGGGCACTGGGGTAGACACCTTTTCGACTCATCAAAATACACTATTATAGGGGCACTGTGGTAGGTATCTTGTGGACTCATCAGAAGACACTATTATAGGGGCACTGTGGCAGACACCTTGTGGACAAATAAGAAGGCACTATTATAGGGGCACTGTGGTAGACACCTTGTGGACAAATAAGATGGCACTATTAAAGGGGCACTGTGGTAGACACCTTGTGGACTCATCAGAAGACACTATTATAGGGGCAGTGTGGTAGACACCTTGTGGACTCATCAGAAGACACTATTATAGGGGCACTGTGGTAGACACCTTATGGACTCATCAGAAGACACCATTATGGGGCACTGTGGTAGACAGCTTGTGGACTCATCAGAAGACACTATTATAAGGGAACTGTGGAAAAACCTTGTGGACTCATCAGAAGACACTATTATAGGGCACTGTGGTAGGCACCTTGTGGACACATCAGAAGGCACTATTATAGGGGCACTGTGGTAGACACCTTGTGGACAAATAAGAAGGCACTACTATAGGGGCACTGTGGTAGACAACTTGTGGACTAAAAAGAAGGCACTATTATAGGGGCACTGTGGTAGACACCTTGTGGAAACATCAGAAGACACCATTATAGGGTTACTGTGGTAGGCACCTTGTGAACTCATCAAAGGACACTATTTTAGGGGAACTGTTGTAGACACCTTGTGGAAACATCAGGAGGCACTATTATAGGGGCACTATGGTAGACACCTTGTGGACACATCAAGAGGCTCTATTATAGGGCACTGTGGTAAGTTCCTTGTGGACTCATCAGAAGACACTATTATAGGGGCACTGTGGTGGACATCTCGTGGACACATCATAAGGCACTATTATAAGGGCATTGTGGTAGACACCTTGTGGACTCATCAGAAGACACTATTATAGGGGCACTGTGGTAGACACCTTGTGGACACATCAGAAGGCACAATTTTAGGTGCACTGTGTTAGACACCTTGTGGACTCATGAGAAGGCTCTATTATAGGTGCACTGTGGTAGGCACCTTGTGGACTCATCAGAAGACACTATTATAGGGGCACTGTATTAGACACCTTGTGAACTCATCAGAAGACACTATTTTAGGGGCATTGTGGTAGGCACCTTGTGAACTCATCAGAAGACACTATTATAGGGGCACTGTGGTAGACACCTTGTGGACAAATAAGGGACTATTATAGGGGCACTGTGGTAGGCACCTTGTGGACTCATCAGAAGACACTATTGTAGGGTCACTGTGATAGACACCTTGTGGACAAATAAGAACACACTATTATATGGGCACTGTGGTAGACAACTTGTGTACTAAAAAGAAGGCACTATTATAGGGGCACTGTGGTAGGCACCTTGTGGACTCATCAGAAGACACTATTTTAGGGGCATTGTGGTAGGCACCTTGTGAACTCATCAGAAGACACTATTATAGGGGCACTGTGGTAGACACCTTGTGGACAAATAAGGGACTATTATAGGGGCACTGTGGTAGGCACCTTGTGGACTCATCAGAAGACACTAGTATAAGGGCACTGTATTAGACATCTCGTGGACACATCATAAGGCACTATTATAGGGGCATTGTGGTAGACACCTTGTGGACTCATCAGAAGACACTATTGTAGGGTCACTGTGATAGACACCTTGTGGACAAATAAGAACACACTATTATATGGGCACTGTGGTAGACAACTTGTGTACTAAAAAGAAGGCACTATTATAGGGGCACTGTGGTAGGCACCTTGTGGACTCATCAGAAGACACTATTATAGGGGCACTGTGGTAGACACCTTTTGGACCTATCAGAAGACACCATTATAGGGTTACTGTGGTAGGCACCTTGTGAACTCATCAGAAGACACTATTATAGGGGAACTGTGGTAGACACCTTGTGGAAACATCAGGAGGCACTATTATAGGGGCACTATGTTAGACACCTTGTGGACACATCAAGAGGCTCTATTATAGGGCACTGTGGTAGGCACCTTGTGGACTCATCAGAAGACACTATTATAGAGGCTGTAGCATCGGCGTCTCTGCCCCGTTCTAGGCAGAGACGCCGTCCCTCTCACCTCCCCGCTCCTGGCGCGGCGTCCTCCAGCGCTGCTCTCCCCGCTGCTTCCGGCACGCGCTCCTTCCCCGGCAGTGTGCTTAGGGCGCGCGCGCGCGTGCTCCCCCTCTCTTAAAGGGACCGCGCGCGCCGTCCTAAGGAGTCCCCGGCCAATTGCCGTAGGACCTCCCATATAAAAGGCACCTCCTCCAAAATGGAGGTGCCCGAGCAATGTTGTAGCACTGTTCACTACTCTGCTTCAGCCCTCAGGTCCCGTTGCCAGTTACCTGCCAGATACCTGCCAGATTCCTGCCAGTCTGCTGTCTAATTCCTGCCTGATATCCTGCTACCTGCCTGCTAGCCTGAGGTCTGACGGTCTGCCTTACTACTCCTGTCAGTCTGTCTATGGACCAGCTTGCCCGCTCACCTGGGAGCGCACATCTGCTACCTGCCTGCTAGCCTACCTGGAGGCTCTGCCGTCACGTGCTGTGACCACCTGCCTGTCCAGTGACTCCTGCCCGCTCACCTGGGAGCGCTCATCTGCTGCCTGTCTGCTAGCCTACCTGGAGGCTCTGCCGTCACGTGCTGTGACCACCCGCCTGTCCAGAGACTTCTGCCCGCTCACCTGGGAGCGCTCATCTGCCGCCTGTCTGTTGGTCTTCCTGGAGGCTCCGCCGTCACATGCTGTGACCACCCGTTTATCCAGAGACTCTCGCCTGCTCACCTGGGAGCTCACGTCTACCATCAGCCGCCACAGGTCGTACCAACCCTTTACCCAGAGACTGCCCCGGTCACTTGCCGTGACCATCTGCCCGTTCACCCAGAGACCGCCCCGGTCACTTGCCGTGACCATCTGCCCGTTCACCCAGAGACTGCCCCGGTCACTTGCCGTGACCATCTGCCCGTTCATCCAGAGACTGCCCCGGCCACTTGCCGTGACCTCCTGCCCGTTCTTCTAGAGACTGTCCCGGTCACCTGCTGTGACTGCCTGCCTGGTCGCCACCCGCTCCCTTACAAGGACCGCCCCCTTGTATAGTAGCTCAGAGGTTCCGCCTCCCAGACCCGTTACAGAGGCACTGTGGTAGACATCTCGTGGACACATCAGAAGGCACTATTATAGGGCCACTGTGGTAGACACCTTGTGGACAAATAAGAAGGGACTATTATAGGGGCACTGTGGAAGGCACCTTGTGGACACATCAGGAGGCACCATTATAGGGGCACTATGGTAGACACCTTGTGGATACTTCAAGAGGCTCTTTTATAGGGCACTGTGGTAGGCACCTTGTGGACACATCATAAGGCACTATTATAGGGGCATTGTGGTAGACACCTTGTGGACAAATAAGAAGGCACTATTATAGGGGCACTGTGGTAAGCACCTTGTGGACTCATCAGAAGACACTATTATAAGGGCACTGTATTAGACACCTTGTGGACACATCAGAAGACACTATTATAGGGGCACTGTGGCAGGCACCTTGTGGACAAATAAGAAGGCACTATTATAGGGGCACTGGGGTAGACACCTTGTGGACTCATCAGAAAACACTATTATAGGGGCACTGTGGTAGACACCTTGTGGACACATCAGGAGGCACTATTATAGGGACACTGTGGTAGACCTCTTGTGGACACATCAGAAGGCACAATTATAGGGGCACTATGATAGACACCTTGTAGACACATGAGAAGGCACTATTATAGGGGCACTGTGGCAGGCACCTTGTGGACACATCAGGAGGCACTGTTATAGGGGCAGTGTGGTAGGCACCTTGTGGACACATCAAAAGACGCTATAATAGGGGCAGTGTGGTAGGCACCTCGTGGGCACATCAGAAGACACTATTATAGGTGCACTGTTGTAGGCACCTTGTGGACACATCAGAAGAACTATTATAGGTGCAGTGTGGTAGGCACCTTGTGGACACATCAGAAGACACTATTATAGGGGCACTGTGGTAGGCTCCTCGTTGGCACATCAGAAGACACTGTTATAGGTGCACTGTTGTAGGCACCTTGTGGACACATCAGAAGAACTATTATAGGTGCAGTGTGGTAGGCACCTTGTGGACACATCAGAAGACACTGTTATAGGGGCACTGTAGCAGGCACCTTGTGGACTCATCATAAGACACTATTATAGGGCGGTGTCGTAGACACCTTGTGGACACATCAGAAGACACTATTATAGAGGCACTGTGGCAGGCACCTTGTGAACACATCAGGAGGCACTATTATAGCGGCACTATGGTAGACACCTTGTGGACAAATAAGAAGGGACTATTATAGGGGCACTATTGTAGGCACCTTGTGGACACATCAGAAGACACTATAATAGGGGCAGTGTGGTAGGCACTACATGGGCACATCAGAAGACACTGTTATAGGTGCACTGTGGTAGGCATCTTGTGGAAACATCAGAAGAACTAACATAGGTGCAGTGTGGTAGGCGCCTTGTGGACTCAACAGAAGACACTATTATAAGGGCAGTGTCGTAGGCACCTTGTGGGCACAGCAGAAGACACTATTATAGGGGCACTGTGGTAGGTATCTTGTGGACTCATCAGAAGACACTATTATAGGGGCACTGTGGCAGACACCTTGTGGACAAATAAGAAGGCACTACTATAGGGGCACTGTGGTAGACGCCTTGTGGACAAATAAGATGGCACTATTAAAGGGGCACTGTGGTAGACACCTTGTGGACTCATCAGAAGACACTATTATAGGGGCAGTGTGGTAGACACCTTGTGGACTCATCAGAAGACACTATTATAGGGGCACTGTGGTAGACACCTTATGGACACATCAGAAGACACCATTATGGGGCACTGTGGTAGACAGCTTGTGGACTCATCAGAAGACACTATTATAAGGGAACTGTGGAAAAACCTTGTGGACTCATCAGAAGACACTATTATAGGGCACTGTGGTAGGCACCTTGTGGACACATCAGAAGGCACTATTATAGGGGCACTGTGGTAGACACCTTGTGGACAAATAAGAAGGCACTACTATAGGGGCACTGTGGTAGACAACTTGTGGACTAAAAAGAAGGCACTATTATAGGGGCACTGTGGTAGACACCTTGTGGACTTATCAGAAGACACCATTATAGGGTTACTGTGGTAGGCACCTTGTGAACTCATCAGAGGACACTATTTTAGGGGAACTGTTGTAGACACCTTGTGGAAACATCAGGAGGCACTATTATAGGGGCACTATGGTAGACACCTTGTGGACACATCAAGAGGCTCTATTATAGGGCACTGTGGTAAGTTCCTTGTGGACTCATCAGAAGACACTATTATAGGGGCACTGTGGTGGACATCTCGTGGACACATCATAAGGCACTATTATAAGGGCATTGTGGTAGACACCTTGTGGACTCATCAGAAGACACTATTATAGGGGCACTGTGGTAGACACCTTGTGGACACATCAGAAGGCACAATTTTAGGTGCACTGTGTTAGACACCTTGTGGACTCATGAGAAGGCTCTATTATAGGTGCACTGTGGTAGGCACCTTGTAGACTCATCAGAAGACACTATTATAGGGGCACTGTATTAGACACCTTGTGAACTCATCAGAAGACACTATTTTAGGGGCATTGTGGTAGGCACCTTGTGAACTCATCAGAAGACACTATTATAGGGGCACTGTGGTAGACACCTTGTGGACAAATAAGGGACTATTATAGGGGCACTGTGGTAGGCACCTTGTGGACTCATCAGAAGACACTAGTATAAGGGCACTGTATTAGACATCTCGTGGACACATCATAAGGCACTATTATAGGGGCATTGTGGTAGACACCTTGTGGACTCATCAGAAGACACTATTGTAGGGTCACTGTGATAGACACCTTGTGGACAAATAAGAACACACTATTATATGGGCACTGTGGTAGACAACTTGTGTACTAAAAAGAAGGCACTATTATAGGGGCACTGTGGTAGGCACCTTGTGGACTCATCAGAAGACACTATTATAGGGGCACTGTGGTAGACACCTTGTGGACCTATCAGAAGACACCATTATAGGGTTACTGTGGTAGGCACCTTGTGAACTCATCAGAAGACACTATTATAGGGGAACTGTGGTAGACACCTTGTCGAAACATCAGGAGGCACTATTATAGGGGCACTATGTTAGACACCTTGTGGACACATCAAGAGGCTCTATTATAGGGCACTGTGGTAGGCACCTTGTGGACTCATCAGAAGACACTATTATAGAGGCACTGTGGTAGACATTTCGTGGACACATCAGAAGGCACTATTATAGGGCCACTGTGGTAGACACCTTGTGGACAAATAAGAAGGGACTATTATAGGGGCACTGTGGAAGGCACCTTGTGGACACATCAGGAGGCACCATTATAGGGGCACTATGGTAGACACCTTGTGGATACTTCAAGAGGCTCTTTTATAGGGCACTGTGGTAGGCACCTTGTGGACACATCATAAGGCACTATTATAGGGGCATTGTGGTAGACACCTTGTGGACAAATAAGGCACTATTATAGGGGCACTGTGGTAAGCACCTTGTGGACTCATCAGAAGACACTATTATAAGGGCACTGTATTAGACACCTTGTGGACACATCAGAAGACACTTTTATAGGGGCACTGTGGCAGGCACCTTGTGGACAAATAAGAAGGCACTATTATAGGGGCACTGGGGTAGACACCTTGTGGACTCATCAGAAAACACTATTATAGGGGCACTGTGGTAGACACCTTGTGGACACATCAGGAGGCACTATTATAGGGACACTGTGGTAGACCCCTTGTGGACACATCAGAAGGCACAATTATAGGGGCACTATGATAGACACCTTGTAGACACATGAGAAGGCACTATTATAGGGGCACTGTGGCAGGCACCTTGTGGACACATCAGGAGGCACTGTTATAGGGGCAGTGTGTAGGCACCTTGTGGACACATCAAAAGACGCTATAATAGGGGCAGTGTGGTATGCACCTCGTGGGCACATCAGAAGACACTATTATAGGTGCACTGTTGTAGGCACCTTGTGGACACATCAGAAGAACTATTATAGGTGCAGTGTGGTAGGCACCTTGTGGACACATCAGAAGACACTGTTATAGGGGCACTGTAGCAGGCACCTTGTGGACTCATCATAAGACACTATTATAGGGCGGTATCGTAGGCACCTTGTGGACACATCAGAAGACACTATTATAGAGGCACTGTGGCAGGCACCTTGTGAACACATCAGGAGGCACTATTATAGGGGCACTATAGTAGACACCTTGTGGACAAATAAGAAGGGACTATTATAGGGGCACTATTGTAGGCACCTTGTGGACACATCAGAAGACACTATAATAGGGGCAGTGTGGTAGGCACTTCATGGGCACATCAGAAGACACTGTTATAGGTGCACTGTGGTAGGCATCTTGTGGAAACATCAGAAGAACTAACATAGGTGCAGTGTGGTAGGCACCTTGTGGACACATCAGAAGACACTATTATAGGGGCACTGTGGTAGGCTCCTCGTTGGCACATCAGAAGACACTGTTATAGGTGCACTGTTGTAGGCACCTTGTGGACACATCAGAAGAACTATTATAGGTGCAGTGTGGTAGGCACCTTGTGGACACATCAGAAGACACTGTTATAGGGGCACTGTAGCAGGCACCTTGTGGACTCATCATAAGACACTATTATAGGGCGGTGTCGTAGACACCTTGTGGACACATCAGAAGACACTATTATAGAGGCACTGTGGCAGGCACCTTGTGAACACATCAGGAGGCACTATTATAGCGGCACTATGGTAGACACCTTGTGGACAAATAAGAAGGGACTATTATAGGGGCACTATTGTAGGCACCTTGTGGACACATCAGAAGACACTATAATAGGGGCAGTGTGGTAGGCACTACATGGGCACATCAGAAGACACTGTTATAGGTGCACTGTGGTAGGCATCTTGTGGAAACATCAGAAGAACTAACATAGGTGCAGTGTGGTAGGCGCCTTGTGGACTCAACAGAAGACACTATTATAAGGGCAGTGTCGTAGGCACCTTGTGGGCACAGCAGAAGACACTATTATAGGGGCACTGTGGTAGGTATCTTGTGGACTCATCAGAAGACACTATTATAGGGGCACTGTGGCAGACACCTTGTGGACAAATAAGAAGGCACTACTATAGGGGCACTGTGGTAGACGCCTTGTGGACAAATAAGATGGCACTATTAAAGGGGCACTGTGGTAGACACCTTGTGGACTCATCAGAAGACACTATTATAGGGGCAGTGTGGTAGACACCTTGTGGACTCATCAGAAGACACTATTATAGGGGCACTGTGGTAGACACCTTATGGACACATCAGAAGACACCATTATGGGGCACTGTGGTAGACAGCTTGTGGACTCATCAGAAGACACTATTATAAGGGAACTGTGGAAAAACCTTGTGGACTCATCAGAAGACACTATTATAGGGCACTGTGGTAGGCACCTTGTGGACACATCAGAAGGCACTATTATAGGGGCACTGTGGTAGACACCTTGTGGACAAATAAGAAGGCACTACTATAGGGGCACTGTGGTAGACAACTTGTGGACTAAAAAGAAGGCACTATTATAGGGGCACTGTGGTAGACACCTTGTGGACTTATCAGAAGACACCATTATAGGGTTACTGTGGTAGGCACCTTGTGAACTCATCAGAGGACACTATTTTAGGGGAAGTGTTGTAGACACCTTGTGGAAACATCAGGAGGCACTATTATAGGGGCACTATGGTAGACACCTTGTGGACACATCAAGAGGCTCTATTATAGGGCACTGTGGTAAGTTCCTTGTGGACTCATCAGAAGACACTATTATAGGGGCACTGTGGTGGACATCTCGTGGACACATCATAAGGCACTATTATAAGGGCATTGTGGTAGACACCTTGTGGACTCATCAGAAGACACTATTATAGGGGCACTGTGGTAGACACCTTGTGGACACATCAGAAGGCACAATTTTAGGTGCACTGTGTTAGACACCTTGTGGACTCATGAGAAGGCTCTATTATAGGTGCACTGTGGTAGGCACCTTGTAGACTCATCAGAAGACACTATTATAGGGGCACTGTATTAGACACCTTGTGAACTCATCAGAAGACACTATTTTAGGGGCATTGTGGTAGGCACCTTGTGAACTCATCAGAAGACACTATTATAGGGGCACTGTGGTAGACACCTTGTGGACAAATAAGGGACTATTATAGGGGCACTGTGGTAGGCACCTTGTGGACTCATCAGAAGACACTAGTATAAGGGCACTGTATTAGACATCTCGTGGACACATCATAAGGCACTATTATAGGGGCATTGTGGTAGACACCTTGTGGACTCATCAGAAGACACTATTGTAGGGTCACTGTGATAGACACCTTGTGGACAAATAAGAACACACTATTATATGGGCACTGTGGTAGACAACTTGTGTACTAAAAAGAAGGCACTATTATAGGGGCACTGTGGTAGGCACCTTGTGGACTCATCAGAAGACACTATTATAGGGGCACTGTGGTAGACACCTTGTGGACCTATCAGAAGACACCATTATAGGGTTACTGTGGTAGGCACCTTGTGAACTCATCAGAAGACACTATTATAGGGGAACTGTGGTAGACACCTTGTCGAAACATCAGGAGGCACTATTATAGGGGCACTATGTTAGACACCTTGTGGACACATCAAGAGGCTCTATTATAGGGCACTGTGGTAGGCACCTTGTGGACTCATCAGAAGACACTATTATAGAGGCACTGTGGTAGACATTTCGTGGACACATCAGAAGGCACTATTATAGGGCCACTGTGGTAGACACCTTGTGGACAAATAAGAAGGGACTATTATAGGGGCACTGTGGAAGGCACCTTGTGGACACATCAGGAGGCACCATTATAGGGGCACTATGGTAGACACCTTGTGGATACTTCAAGAGGCTCTTTTATAGGGCACTGTGGTAGGCACCTTGTGGACACATCATAAGGCACTATTATAGGGGCATTGTGGTAGACACCTTGTGGACAAATAAGGCACTATTATAGGGGCACTGTGGTAAGCACCTTGTGGACTCATCAGAAGACACTATTATAAGGGCACTGTATTAGACACCTTGTGGACACATCAGAAGACACTTTTATAGGGGCACTGTGGCAGGCACCTTGTGGACAAATAAGAAGGCACTATTATAGGGGCACTGGGGTAGACACCTTGTGGACTCATCAGAAAACACTATTATAGGGGCACTGTGGTAGACACCTTGTGGACACATCAGGAGGCACTATTATAGGGACACTGTGGTAGACCCCTTGTGGACACATCAGAAGGCACAATTATAGGGGCACTATGATAGACACCTTGTAGACACATGAGAAGGCACTATTATAGGGGCACTGTGGCAGGCACCTTGTGGACACATCAGGAGGCACTGTTATAGGGGCAGTGTGTAGGCACCTTGTGGACACATCAAAAGACGCTATAATAGGGGCAGTGTGGTATGCACCTCGTGGGCACATCAGAAGACACTATTATAGGTGCACTGTTGTAGGCACCTTGTGGACACATCAGAAGAACTATTATAGGTGCAGTGTGGTAGGCACCTTGTGGACACATCAGAAGACACTGTTATAGGGGCACTGTAGCAGGCACCTTGTGGACTCATCATAAGACACTATTATAGGGCGGTATCGTAGGCACCTTGTGGACACATCAGAAGACACTATTATAGAGGCACTGTGGCAGGCACCTTGTGAACACATCAGGAGGCACTATTATAGGGGCACTATAGTAGACACCTTGTGGACAAATAAGAAGGGACTATTATAGGGGCACTATTGTAGGCACCTTGTGGACACATCAGAAGACACTATAATAGGGGCAGTGTGGTAGGCACTTCATGGGCACATCAGAAGACACTGTTATAGGTGCACTGTGGTAGGCATCTTGTGGAAACATCAGAAGAACTAACATAGGTGCAGTGTGGTAGGCGCCTTGTGGACTCAACAGAAGACACTATTATAAGGGCAGTGTCGTAGGCACCTTGTGGGCACATCAGAAGACACTATTATAGGGGCACTGTGGTAGGTATCTTGTGGACTCATCAGAAGACACTATTATAGGGGCACTGTGGCAGACACCTTGTGGACAAATAAGAAGGCACTATTATAGGTTGCACTGTGGTAGACGCCTTGTGGACAAATAAGATGGCACTATTAAAGGGGCACTGTGGTAGACACCTTGTGGACTCATCAGAAGACACTATTATAGGGGCAGTGTGGTAGACACCTTGTGGACTCATCAGAAGACACTATTATAGGGGCACTGTGGTAGACACCTTATGGACACATCAGAAGACACCATTATGGGGCACTGTGGTAGACAGCTTGTGGACTCATCAGAAGACACTATTATAAGGGAACTGTGGAAAAACCTTGTGGACTCATCAGAAGACACTATTATAGGGCACTGTGGTAGGCACCTTGTGGACACATCAGAAGACACTATTATAGGGGCACTGTGGTAGACACCTTGTGGACAAATAAGAAGGCACTACTATAGGGGCACTGTGGTAGACAACTTGTGGACTAAAAAGAAGGCACTATTATAGGGGCACTGTGGTAGACACCTTGTGGACTTATCAGAAGACACCATTATAGGGTTACTGTGGTAGGCACCTTGTGAACTCATCAGAGGACACTATTTTAGGGGAACTGTTGTAGACACCTTGTGGAAACATCAGGAGGCACTATTATAGGGGCACTATGGTAGACACGTTGTGGACACATCAAGAGGCTCTATTATAGGGCACTGTGGTAAGTTCCTTGTGGACTCATCAGAAGACACTATTATAGGGACACTGTGGTGGACATCTCGTGGACACATCATAAGGCACTATTATAAGGGCATTGTGGTAGACACCTTGTGGACTCATCAGAAGACACTATTATAGGGGAACTGTTGTAGACACCTTGTGGAAACATCAGGAGGCACTATTATAGGGGCACTATGGTAGACACCTTGTGGACTCATCAGAAGACACTGTTATGGGGCACTGTGGTAGACACCTTGTGGACTCATCAGAAGACATTATTATAGGGGCACTGGGGTAGACACCTTGTCGACACATCAAAATACACTATTATAGGGGCACTGTGGTAGACACCTTGTAGACTCATCAGAAGACATTATTATAGGGGCACTGGGGTAGACACCTTTTCGACTCATCAAAATACACTATTATAGGGGCACTGTGGTAGACAGCTTGTGGACTCATTAGAAGACATTATTATAGGGGCACTGTGGTAGACACATTGTGGACTCATCAGAAGACACTATTGTAGGGCACTGTGGTAGACACCTTGTGGACACATCAGAAGGCACTATTATAGAGGCACTGTGGTAGGCACCTTGTGGACTCATCAGAAGACACTATTGTAGGGGCACTGTGATAGACACCTTGTGGACAAATAAGAAGGCACTATTATAGGGGCACTGTGGTAGACAACTTGTGGACAAATAAGAAGGTCCTATTATAGGGGCACTGTGGTAGACACCTTGTGGACTCATCAGAAGACACTATTATAGGGGCACTGTATTAGACACCTTGTGAACTCATCAGAAGACACTATTTTAGGGGCATTGTGGTAGGCACCTTGTGAACTCATCAGAAGACACTATTATAGGGGCACTGTGGTAGACACCTTGTGGACAAATATGGGACTATTATAGGGGCACTGTGGTAGGCACCTTGTGGACTCATCAGAAGACACTAGTATAAGGGCACTGTATTAGACATCTCGTGGACACATCATAAGGCACTATTATAGGGGCATTGTGGTAGACACCTTGTGGACTCATCAGAAGACACTATTGTAAGGTCACTGTGATAGACACCTTGTGGACAAATAAGAACACACTATTATATGGGCACTGTGGTAGACAACTTGTGTACTAAAAAGAAGGCACTATTATAGGGGCACTGTGGTAGGCACCTTGTGGACTCATCAGAAGACACTATTATAGGGGCACTGTGGTAGACACCTTGTGGACCTATCAGAAGACACCATTATAGGGTTACTGTGGTAGGCACCTTGTGAACTCATCAGAAGACACTATTATAGGGGAACTGTGGTAGACACCTTGTGGAAACATCAGGAGGCACTATTACAGGGGCACTATGGTAGACACCTTGTGGACACATCAAGAGGCTCTATTATAGGGCACTGTGGTAGGCACCTTGTGGACTCATCAGAAGACACTATTATAGAGGCACTGTGGTAGACATCTCGTGGACACATCAGAAGGCACTATTATAGGGCCACTGTGGTAGACACCTTGTGGACAAATAAGAAGGGACTATTATAGGGGCACTGTGGAAGGCACCTTGTGGACACATCAGGAGGCACCATTATAGGGGCACTATGGTAGACACCTTGTGGATACTTCAAGAGGCTTTATTATAGGGCACTGTGGTAGGCACCTTGTGGACACATCATAAGGCACTATTATAGGGGCATTGTGGTAGACACCTTGTGGACAAATAAGAAGGCACTATTATAGGGGCACTGTGGTAAGCACCTTGTGGACTCATCAGAAGACACTATTATAAGGGCACTGTATTAGACACCTTGTGGACACATCAGAAGACACTATTATAGGGGCACTGTGGCAGGCACCTTGTGGACAAATAAGAAGGCACTATTATAGGGGCACTGGGGTAGACACCTTGTGGACTCATCAGAAAACACTATTATAGGGGCACTGTGGTAGACACCTTGTGGACACATCAGGAGGCACTATTACAGGTACACTGTGGTAGACCCCTTGTGGACACATCAGAAGGCACAATTATAGGGGCACTATGATAGACACCTTGTAGACACATGAGAAGGCACTATTATAGGGGCACTGTGGCAGGCACCTTGTGGACACATCAGGAGGCACTGTTATAGGGGCAGTGTGGTAGGCACCTTGTGGACACATCAAAAGACGCTATAATAGGGGCATTGTGGTAGGCACCTCGTGGGCACATCAGAAGACACTATTATAGGTGCACTGTTGTAGGCACCTTGTGGACACATCAGAAGAACTATTATAGGTGCAGTGTGGTAGGCACCTTGTGGACACATCAGAAGACACTATTATAGGGGCACTGTGGTAGGCTCCTCGTGGGCACATCAGAAGACACTGTTATAGGTGCACTGTTGTAGGCACCTTGTGTACACATCAGAAGAACTATTATAGGTGCAGTGTGGTAGGCACCTTGTGGACACATCAGAAGACACTGTTATAAGGGCACTGTGGCAGGCACCTTGTGGACTCATCATAAGACACTATTATAGGGCGGTGTCGTAGGCACCTTGTGGACACATCAGAAGACACTATTATAGGGCCACTGTGGTAGGTACGTTGTGGACTCATCAGAAGACACTATTATAGGGGCACCGTGGCAGGCACCTTGTGGACACATCAGGAGGCACTATTATAGGGGCACTGTGATAGACACCTTGTGGACACATGAGAAGGCACTATTATAGGGGCACTGTGGCAGGCACCTTGTGGACAAATAAGAAGGGACTATTATAGGGGCACTGTGGTAGGCACCTTGTGGACACATCTGAAGAGACTATAATAGGGGCAGTGTGGTAGGCACCTTGTGGACACATCAGAAGACACTGTTATAGGTGCACTGTGGCTGGCACCTTGTGGACAAATAAGAAGGGACTATTATAGGGGCACTGTGGTAGGCACTATGTGGGCACATCAGGAGGCACTATTATAGGGGCACCGTGGCAGGCACCTTGTGGACACATCAGGAGGCACTGTTGTAGGGGCACTGTGATAGATACCTTGTGGACACATGAGAAGGCACTATTATCGGGGCACTGTGGCAGGCACCTTGTGGACAAATAAGAAGGGACTATTATAGGGACAATGTGGTAGGAACCTTGTGGACACATCAGTAGGCACTATTATAGGGGCACTGTGGTAGACACCTTGTGGACACATGAGAAGGCGCTATTATAGGGGCACTGTGGCAGGCACCTTGTGGACAAATAAGAAGGCACTATTATAGGGGCACTGGGGTAGACACCTTGTGGACTCATCAGAAAACACTATTATAGGGGCACTGTGGTAGACACCTTGTGGACACATCAGGAGGCACTATTATAGGGACACTGTGGTAGACCCCTTGTGGACACATCAGAAGGCACAATTATAGGGGCACTATGATAGACACCTTGTAGACACATGAGAAGGCACTATTATAGGGTCACTGTTGCAGGCACCTTGTGGACACATCAGGAGGCACTGTTATAGGGGCAGTGTGGTAGGCACCTTGTGGACACATCAGAAGACGCTATAATAGGGGCAGTGTGGTAGGCACCTCGTGGGCACATCAGAAGACACTGTTATAGGTGCACTGTTGTAGGCTCCTTGTGGACACATCAGAAGAACTATTATAGGTGCAGTGTGGTAGGCACCTTGTGGACACATCAGAAGACACTATTATAGGGGCACTGTGGTTGGCTCCTCGTGGGCACATCAGAAGACACTGTTATAGGTGCACTGTTGTAGGCACCTTGTGGACACATCAGAAGAACTATTATAGGTGCAGTGTGGTAGGCACCTTGTGGACACATCAGAAGACACTGTTATAGGGGCACTGTGGCAGGCACCTTGTGGACTCATCATAAGACACTATTATAGGGTGGTGTCGTAGGCACCTTGTGGACACATCAGAAGACACTATTATAGGGCCACTGTAGTAGGTACGTTGTGGACTCATCAGAAGACACTATTATAGGGGCACCATGGCAGGCACCTTGTGGACACATCAGGAGGCACTATTATAGGGGCACTGTGATAGACACCTTGTGGACACATGAGAAGGCACTATTATAGGGGCACTGTGGCAGGCACCTTTTGGACAAATAAGAAGGGACAATTATAGGGGCACTGTGGTAGGCACCTTGTGGACACATCTGAAGACACTATAATAGGGGCAGTGTGGTAGGCACCTTGTGGACACATCAGAAGACACTGTTATAGGTGCACTGTGGCTGGCACCTTGTGGACAAATAAGAAGGGACTATTATAGGGGCACTGTGGTAGGCACCTTGTGGACACATCAGGAGGCACTATTATAGGGGCACCGTGGCAGGCACCTTGTGGACACATCAGGAGGCACTATTATAGGGGCACTGTGATAGACACCTTGTGGACACATGAGAAGGCACTATTATAGGGGCACTGTGGCAGGCACCTTGTGGACAAATAAGAAGGGACTATTATAGGGCCATGTGGTAGGAACCTTGTGGACACATCAGGAGGCACTATTATAGGGGCACTGTGGTAGACACCTTGTGGACACATGAGAAGGCGCTATTATAGGGGCACTGTGGCAGGCACCTTGTGGACAAATAAGAAGGGACTATTATAGGGGCACTGTGGTAGGCACCTTGTGGACACATCTGAAGACACTATATTATGGGCAGTGTGGTAGGCACCTTGTGGACACATCAGAAGACACTGTTATAGGTGCACTGTGGCTGGCACCTTGTGGACAAATAAGAAGGGACTCTTATAGGGGCACTGTGGTAGGCACCTTGTGGACACATCAGGAGGCACTATTATAGGGGCACTGTGATAGACACCTTGTGACACATGAGAAGGGACTATTATGGGGCACTGTGGCAGGCACCTTGTGGACACATCAGAAGACACTATAATAGGGGAAGTGTTGTAGGCACCTCGTGGGCACATTAGAAGACACTGTTATAGGTGCACTGTGGTAGGCACCTTGTGGACACATCAGAAGACACTGTTATAGGGTTACTGTGGCATGCACCTTGTGGACTCATCAGAAGATACTATTATAGGGGCAGTGTCATAGGCACCTTGTGAACACATCAGAAGACACTATTATAGGGGCACTGTGGTAGACACCTTGTGGACAAATATAATGGCACTATTATAGGGGCACTGTGGTAGACACCTTGTGGACTCATCAGAAGACACTATTATAGGGGCAGTGTGGTAGACACCTTATGGACTCATCAAAATACACTATTATAGGGTCACTGTGGTAGACACCTTGTGGGCTCATCAAAAGACATTATTATAGGGGCACTGTGGTAAACACCTTGTGGAATCATCAGAAGACACTGTTATAGGGCACTGTGGTAGACTCCTTGTGGACACATCAGAAGGCAGTATTATAGGTGCACTGTGGCAGACACCTTGTGGACTCATTAGAAGACACTATTATAGGCGCACTGTGGTAGACACCTTGTGGATTCATCAGAAGACACTATTATAGGGGCACTGCGGTAGACACCTTGTGGACAAATAAGAAGGCACTATTTTAGGGGCACTGTGGTAGACACCTTGTGGACAAATAAGAAGGCACTATTATATGGGCACTGCGGTAGACACCTTGTGGACACATCAGGAGGCACTATTATAGAGGGACTGTGGTAGACACCTTGTGGAGTCATCAGAAGACGCTATTGTAGGGGCACTGTGGTAGACACCTTGTGGACACATCAGAAGACACTATTATAGGGGCACTGTGGTAGACACCTTGTGGACACATCAGAAGACACTATTATAGTGGCAGTGTGGTAGACACTTTGTGGACACATCAGTAGGCACTATTATAGGGGCAGTGTGGTAGACACTTTGTGGACACATCATGAGGCACTATTATAGAGGGACTGTGGTAGACACATTGTGGACACATCAGAAGGCACAATTATAGGAGCACTGTGATAGACACCTTGTGGACACATGAGAAGGCACAATTATAGGGGCACTGTGGCAGGCACCTTGTGGACATATCAGGAGGCACTAATATAGGAGCTCTATGATAGGTACCTTGTGGATACTTCAGGAGGCACTATTATAGGGGCACTGTGGTAGACACCTTATGGACGCATCAGAAGGCACAGTTATAGGGCCACTGTGGTAGACACCTTGTGGTCTCATCAGAAGACTCTATTACAGTGGCACTGTGGTAGACACCTTGTGGACACATCAGAAGACACTATTATAGGGGCATTGTGGTAGACACTTTGTGGACACATCAGGAGGCACTATTATAGAGGGACTGTGGTAGACACCTTATGGAGTCATCAGAAGACGCTATTGTAGGGGCACTGTGGTAGGCACGTTATGGACACATCAGAAGACGCTATTATAGGAGCACTGTGGCAGGCATGTGGTAGATTGTTACGGGGCCGAGTGGTGGAACCTCTGTGCCGAGGTGCAAGGAGGGACCCAGAGGGGCGTGACTAAGTATCCACCCGAACCGACCCTGGTCGTACGGCAGCAAACAACACCGTGACCAGGGAGGATCCGGGCTGAGGGACCAGGTGCTACTCTGGGGACGACCTTGTAAGAGAGCAGGTGGCTCCCATGGGTCAGATGGCTGGGACTGACCGGTATGGCGGATGGACACGGCAAGCAGGCGGAAGTCTCTGGTAGCTGGCAGTTGGACACAGTTCGAGAAAGCAGGGCAGGTAGCAGTCTATAGGTTTTAGCAGGAAGATGGTCACAACAAGTGACGGCAGGGTCTCCAGGCAGGCTGGCAGGAAACAGACAGGTGCTCCCACGTGAGCGGGCAGACAGACAAGGCGGGTAACTGGCAGGTAACTAGTGGGCGCTCCCAGGTGAGCGGGCAGACAGACGAGGCAGGTAACAGGCAGGTAACTGGTGGACGCTCCCAGGTGAGCGGTCTGACAGACGAGGCAGGTAACAGTCAGGTAACTGGTGGACGCTCCCAGGTGAGCGGTCAGACAGACGCGGCAGGTAACAGGCAGGTAACTGGTGGACGCTCCCAGGTGAGCGATCTGACAGACGAGGCAGGTAACAGTCAGGTAACTGGCGGACGCTCCCAGGTGAGCGGTCAAACAGACAAGGCAAGTAACAGGTTGGCAGGCAGGACGAGGAGTCAGGCTAGCAGCGGAACCTGAGGGCTGAAGCACAGGTGAGACACAGTGCAAACAACTTTGCTCGGGCACCTACATTTTGGAGGATGTGCCTTATATATGGGAAGTCCTCCGGCAATTGGCCGGGGACCCCTTAGGACGACGCGCGCGGCCCCTTTAAGAGAGGGGGAGCGCGTGCGCCCTAAGCACAGTGCCCGGGAAGGAGCGCGCGCCGGCAGCAGCGAGGGAAGGAGCGCAGGAGGACGCCGCGCGCTGAACAGGAAGGTGAGAGGGACGGCGTCTCTGCCTAGCAGGAGGCAGAGACGCCGATGCTACATAGATACTGTCACCGTCTCATGGTTTCCTTGTATTGCAGAGAACACTCCGCTCTGTGGTGCTGTATGCTACCTGGAAATAGCTCCAGAGATCTCTACTTAGATATGGCGGTACAGAGCCCTATTACAGAGCTCCCGTGCAGCCGCCATTGTCCTCCTACCTCAGAAGTGAATCAGACTGCCTGCCATAAACCAGCATTCTGGGCATTAGCCAGGCATGGATAAGGGGGCAGTCTGCTCGGAATAATTATTCCCGACAGGTATAGTTGCAATCCGGCTTTACACAGGGGGCGCTGAGGGCGGCTGACTTGGGCATGGTGGATTTTACTGTAGTGGGAGCAATGTGGCTGTCACCGGGAACTCCATAACTTATATGTCTGATGTTCCGGGAAGTGTTCGGATGTAAGGCTGTCGCTTTCATCTGCTCATTGCACCCTGTGACTCAGCCTGTGATTACCTATAATGCCATTTTCATATCTTGTGTTACTTGCGCTGTCTGCAGATTTCTGGGGTAACGTGATCCGCTCCAGATTGCGCCATTAACTGAGAACTCCACCAAAGTTTTATGTTGTGTCATGTGATCGGTGAGCAAAAATTGGTTGCAATTGCAACCTCACCCCCGATCACTAATCGAGAGGTCCAGGGAACCATTTGAAGGCAACACTAAATTTCAGCCCTCTGATTGGTCATCATGCACGTGTAGTCATTTAAAGGGACACTGAAGCTAAAGTCTGACTGTATGCACCATTTTAGTTCTTCATTGTTATGTAATTTTTTTCTTCTTCTTGATACTTTTTTTTTAGAACTTTGGAAAAGCTATAAGAACCGCCGGCCGCTACATGCTTATTGGACTGCAAGGACTGGCGAACGCTTATGTGGCTCCATTCGGGGTCACTTCAGTTGTGCTTTCAGCGTCATCTCATTAAATCTGGTTGGAGAACTGTGTCCCAGCATTTCATAGAAAAAAAGAAAAAAAAAATGGACCAAACAGCGGAAGTCACATGATGACATGATGAGGAACCGCGAGGAAGGAACATGGCGGCACATGATCATCTCTTGTATTTTACCACTGGACTGTAGTCGCCGTCTCCTCCTAAAGAAGTCTAAAAACTGGAAACACTGACCCTTTAAAAAAATATATGAAGTCACATAAACCCTTGGGTGACAACCAATATGGCTGCCATGACAGGTCTTAAAGGGATTGTCCTAAGAGTCATAATATAGTAAATTCAACATAAAATCACTTATTAATCACTGCAGAACTAGGACCATTCTGTCCTCTATCAATGTCTATGGAGACCCATTTGAAGGGCTATCATGGTGGCCATATTGGTTCCCGGAAACAGCTGAACAAGCTGATAAAAAAAGACGACCCAAGTATTTAGAATTACTGGCGATTTAGGAAAAAGGAGTTTCACAGTGTTTAGATTTACTCACTACATTTTCTACACCTGTATATTAGAAGATATGGATGTTGCTCAGGATCGCCTCCATTAGTCAGTCTCTATTGCTTTGATGAGGACTGGCCTCCACTGTGGAGGACTCCGCACAACAAAGGTTGTACTTTCAATAGTTGACATGTAATTCTCCATTTCACCTTTAGAGGCCACTATAGGGAAAATGAGTAACCTCTCCTTGCTTAGAAGGGTTGTCCGGCTTTGGGGACAATTTTTTTTAAAGGGGTTGTATAGAGGACTTGTCATGCTTTTATGAAGACAAATGTATGGGGATCAAAGCATAAATCAATGTCTAGCAACTTTCCTGTTGTGAATTTTTAGGAAGCGGAGTTTAGTAGCCACATCTTGGGCAGATTCTTGAGTGGTCCATGGCCCCCCGGGCTAAGAGGAGAGCAGCACTATCTGCGGTGGCATAAGGATACACTGTGTTTTCACAATATGATTACATTGTATGCGGAGACTATAAGCAATGTAACAATGTGTCAATGACAGCTCAAGGTCAAGCAGTCACCCGTAAAGTTTGAGGTTTAGGTGAAGATGTTGTATGGGAGCTCTAGAGCTTTAAGATACGTCTCTGCTGGTGCCACACCCTTATGTGAAGAGTATTTGGATTTATCTAGATAACACCGAGGCATAAAGTACCCCATGCCTCAATAACGTCATTCATTTCTAGTGTCTTCATAGGCAGAGTATTTTTCTTACAGTTAAACCACTGTAAGCAGGAGATATGTGCATTTTAGGAAGAGGATCAGAGAGATTTGGTATGTTGCTGAAGGATAGTCGGTTTGTATTATAGTAGAGCATAGGAGGAGGAGATTTTATTATTTGTGGTGAGGAGGATACAGGATGGAGTATGTGGCATTCACAGATGTCTCACAAGGGAATTTAGGGTTAAGTCTTGGTTGTATAGAATATTAGAATCGACGAGGTATTTTAGAAGGGTTCCTGAAAAACAAGCTGATCCTCTGGTGATCAGATGTGATGGTGATAACCCCAGTAACAGGTGGTCAATTTCCCTGCAGTGCCTCCAGAGGTGAAATGAGGTATTACATAGCACCCATTGAAATCTAAAAGTAACTGATGTAGTAGAGAGACATGCTGGGTCCTCCAGAAAGATACACTCTTTGTAGTAGCTTATCTCACTGGCTTATACATCGTGGTCCTAAACTGCCCCTTCTATTAACTCAAAATTGTCTTGAAAATAAGTTATGTAAACCAGAAAACCCTTTTAAAGAGGACCTGTCACCAGGTGAAAAGTAGTATTTTTTTTCTCTTATTGTATTCCCGCTGATCCCCTGAGTATTCTGCTTTTTGTTTTTTTAAAATCCGCCACACAGTTCCAGAGATATGGATCTTTTTATTTAGTGGTAATTTTATGGTCTTTACTAAGGGGGCGTGGCTCACAGGGTTCTCTGGGGGCGTGTCTTTAGGCTATGCTACATTATTACCGTTTGAGCCACGCCTCCTTGCAAGACACCAAAAACATTTGCACCAAATAGAAAGGCCCATATCTCTAGAACTGTATTTTGGATTTGAAAAGCGAAAAAACTGCAATACTCAGGGGAGCTGCGGGAATAAAATGAGAGCAAAAACTGGCCACTTCTGACCTTTAGACATGCCCCCTTTAAGCAGTGATATTTTCCTTTCTGTTTTAGACTCCGATCATCCGGGAATGTAGATTACACTGATTGTTCTTATGTTTACAAATGGGACTTTATATAAGTGTTATACCAGCAACTAATTGAACAGTATTGAGGATGTCTGCCTCATCCTATATATATGTAATGATAAAAAAAAATTGCGAAATTGAAATGATATAATATAAAACAAAACGTCCTGTATATTTTAATTAGATTTAATACTTTCAATACTTCTGCTTGCTGTTAGTGAATGGAAACCCGATTTTTATCTTTTCCGTCATGTCCTGCTGCTATAGGCTCATTACAAGAAAAATACACTGCAACTAGTCACTTACCTAAGTCTGTTGGGCATGATCAGAACAGATTTGCAGCCTCTGGATGCAAATAAAAACATTTCTAGCCAATAATCATAAGCAGAGATATTAAAAAATGAGAACGTGAAATAGAGTATTTCTGAAAAAAAAAAATCTTATACAGTGAAACAGCTTTAGTTACATAAACCCCTTTAAAGGGAAATTAGCATTATTAATAATACCCTAGCACATATTTGTATATTAGAACTGTCCCTTTAAAATAAAACTTCATCTTTAAACAACAGGTTGAATTTACATCTAAGACACCATGCTAAATTATTTTTTAATGAGTCTTAATAAGTTCCAGATCACCTGTATAGGTAAAAGTTGATAAGATTCTGGCTATCTGCAGTCACCACTAGAGGGAGCTGAGACGTTTACTGCATACAGTTTGCAGTGACCTCTAGTGGTGGCTTGAGGGAGACACTATTTTGTCCGTTAATTCTTTGTCTACTATGGAAATTCTATGGCCACTATAAAGATATATTAAGAAATGAATCAATACAGAACACCAAACCTTAATTAGATTAAAAACACAAAATAGTGTTCACATGGAGACATTCACCTTAAGGAGAAGGTGCAATTCACAAAAGGCAAAAAATATAGCAGTGATAGTTGATAGATATACTTGTTTACAATGACTCTGGGCTAAATGGTAATGTGACAGTGACATCTCAAGACATAAGGAAATTGGGATATATTTATATTAACTTATTTCCATATTCATTGATGGCTATTGTTGGATAGAGCTTTTAAAAACAAGCACTTTTGCAATTTACTGCTTGATAAAATTTTCAGCCGTTCTTGAGATATTAACATTTTGCTTTTGTTTACACCTCGTTGCCTAGGAGACCGGCCACCGCTGCTATTTAACTTGTAAGCACTGTGCTGAAGCTGGCCGTGATTAGCAGGTTAAGGCATGCTCTTGCGATCATGGGCAGCCTCATAACTGTGTTTAAAAGCTCAGGCTCAAAAAAAAAAGAATTTTGGTTTTTGTAAAAGCTCAAGCACAGCACATGCTCTGCTGTCTAGCAGCGGTGGTCGGTTTCCAAGGTAGCAGTCTGTAAAGAATAGGAAAATGTTAATATCTCGGGAACGGATGAAAATTTTAATAAGCAGTAAATTGCAAAATTGCTTGTATTTACACGATCTATCCAACAATTCCACCATTTATGAAGATGGGAATAACCCTTTAAATTAAACATGAAATAGCAGTGTCCTGTCTGTTTGTCAGTCTGGAGCATTTTCTGTATGATCAGTCTTAAATACAGGGGTTAATCTGCTGATGGTCAGTTCCATCTTTGACTGCTGGTGGAATGAAGTCCTGCTCTCTTAGCCTTAGTAATATTTTGTCCTCCTGCACACAGTTCAGAGGGGGGAGTCTCCTGCTGCAGCCAGGACAGTGAGGAGAAATAAGGACATGGTTGAGCTTGAGAAAAGATTTCTTTATATATTTCTCTGTAATCTAAAGCTACATAAGCTCAAAGGAGGAAATTAAAGGGAAGAATTGCTGCTCTGGTTGTGAATGGAGAAAACGACCTACAAAATAGCTAAAATCAGTACAAATACAGTAGAAAAGTTTTTTTCAAATGGACTCAACTTTTTAAAGAGATGTAATCTGTAGAAAATTGAATTAATGTATTGAATATATGGAGCAGAGATGCTGTATGGGACGTAGGAGAACCACCATGATTGGGACTGACAACTTATCGAGATCCTGTCTCCAACTAATCAGATTCAGGTTGTCAGATTTTTCCGTACAGGCTTAAAAGCCGTGATCTGATAGGCTGAATTCAACCTCTTATTATAGTCCTGCAACCACTGCTTATTCTGTATATTTGTTCTGTAGGAAGAAGTTTTGAGGGAAATTAACCCTAAAAGTATTTTGACACTGTAATCTTTGCCAATGTATATTCTGTATAAATAAAGTTTTTTTTCCCAATCTTTTCAAATAGAATCTTGCGGGAAACTAACAACTATTGTCAATACAAACAGGTCTCTTGACCTTGTGGACCAATCAAATAACAGATGTCTCCAAAGTGATTGTGGCACAGGCAGACATACTGGTTCAGCTGCACAGGGGCCCATGGGGAGTGGGGCCCAGCGAGGGTGTGCCGTTACTTATTTTGGGTTACACAGATTCATAACAATACACATCCTAGTACACGGGACACTATTATGTTCATTATCTCCCTGTGTGGACTGGGGAAAGTGGTCCTTCTCTGCATGTGAATTAATCTTCCCCTAGACAGGGTCACTCCTCTCCTAACATATAAAAGTGCTCACTAGATGCTTTTAAATATTTAAATTTTTTAATAACCAGAATTCAAACTCAGAACCCCTGACCTGGGAGGAAGAAACTGTAACAGTAAGCCATAGGCTGCACTGTTAAGTATAGGAGAATCTTCTCTGCCTAAAGATCTAAATAGTTTTCTTCACTTATAGTGGCACAATGTACTGGTACATAGAGGTAACAGTACATTAGGGATAAAAAAAAGAGGAAAAATTGAAAAAATAAATCTTGTTTTTCCTTATAATGTTACTAAAAAAGAATGAAAAACAATTTAAATAACTACATTTTTATACACTTTTTAAAAATATACATCACAAACTGGTAAATAACATAGTCGTATTTGGTATCCCTGTAATCGTAACAACCCGTCCAATATAGGCATCATAACATTTTCGGCTACTGGTAAATGGTGTAAATAAAAATGGTGCAAATGTTTTTGTTTTTTTTTCCATGTAACTCATAATAAAAGTTAATAGAATGGTAACACTTACATATACGAGTATGGTAAAATGGCATCTAAAAATAAACTCGCAAAAGAGTTTGACAAAGAACAAGACCTCATAAAAAAGTCGATGCAAAAAGTTATGTTTGTGAAGGCTTTGGATGGGGGAAGAGGAAAACAAGAATATTCTTCTTGTAACCGAAAATTACATCAGAGAGGGTAAACTACAAAATATGCAGCGGCAGCATACTGCGTCCTCTCTTCATTTTTAGGGTACGGTCACACATGAAGGGATTTTTGGTGTTCGGTAGAAATGACAGGAAACTGGCACGTGTGTAATGTGTATATGCGTGTAATGTGAACCTTTGTGCATAGTGTGCACATATGTGTTCACTATGTATATGTGTGTATCGTGTGTGCGTGCATATGTAATGTGTATTTTTTATATGCCTGTGCATGTGTATACTATGTATAAAATATATTTGTGATGTGCATAATAATATGGTGATGTGTGTATAAAGTGTTGACAAGTGTACATTTTATATACCTGTGTGTATATGTGGGGTCACAGCTGTGCTGCAGAACTGCACGTACCAGCCACAAATAACAGGGTGTGAATGGCGGCACGTGCAGCATGATATTTTTATGCAGCTATGCTGAGCTGTTTTTTTCTGGACTCCCATGGAAGTGCGTCAAGAAAACCCAACCTGCACAGCCATCTCTCCATTCACAGTGGTCACATCACTCGGCTGGCCAGGACATGGATGCCATGCCTAGAGCCAAGCGTGCACATTTTGGGGAAATTTTAGCTTGTATTTAGGTGAAGTAAAGAGCTTGGTTGTCCCATATGAAAAGCAAGGTAGATTTATGGACAGCTCAGCTAGCACACTGTTTGGAGCGTGCTCGATTAGTGCACATTTTGAATCACATCCTCATCTAATGCACTGATTGGATAAAGCTCAATACGCGCGGGGTTTGGAGCATGCTCGATTAGCGCACTGTTTGGAGCATGCTCGATAAGTGCACTGTTTGGAGCGTGCTTGATTAGCACACTGGAGCGTGCTCGATTAGCGCACTGTGTGGAGTGTGCGCAATTAGCATACTGTTTTGAGTGTGCTCGACTAGCTCACTGTTTGGAGCGTGCTCAATTTGTGCACTGTTTGGCGTGTGCTCGATTAGCGCAGTGTTTGGAGTGTGCACGATTATCACACTGGAGCGTGCTCGATTAGCGCACTGTTTGGAGCATGCTCGATTAGGGCACTGTTTGGAGCGGCTCGATTAGCGCACTGTTTGGAGCGTGCTCGACTAGCGTACTGTTTGGAGCAGCTCGATTAGCGCAGGGTTTGGAGTGTGCTCGATTAGCTCAGTGTTTGGAGTGTGCTCGATTAGCGCACTGGAGCGTACTCGATTAGCACACTGGAGCGTGCTCGATTAGCGCACTGTTTGGAGCGTGCTCGGTTAACGCACTGTTTGGAGCGTGCTCGGTTAGCACACTGTTTGGAGTGTGCTTGATTAGCGCACTGGAACATGCTCGATTAGCGCACTGGAGCGTGCTCGATTAGCGCACTGTTTGGAGTGTGCTCGATTAGCGCACTGTTTGGAGCGTGCTCGATTAGCACACTGGAGTGTGCTCGATTAGCGCACTGTTTGGAGTGTGCTCGATTAGCGCACTGTTTGGAGGGTGCTCGATTAGCGCACTGTTTGGAGTGTGCTCGATTAGCGCACTGTTTGGAGCGTGCTCGATTAGCGCACTGTTTGGAGCGTGCTCGATTAGCACACTGGAGTGTGCTCGATTAGCGCATGTTTTGAAGTGTGCTCGATTAGCGTACTGTTTGGAGTGTGCTCGGTAAGCGCACTGTTTGGAGTGTGCTCGGTTAGCGCACTGTTTGGAGCATACTCGATTAGCGCACTGTTTGGAGCGTGCTCGATTAGCGCACGGTTTGGAGCGTGCTCGATTAGCGCACTGTTTGGAGCGTGCTCGATTAGCGCACTGGAGCGTGCTCAATTAGCACACTGGAGTGTGCTCGATTAGCGCATGTTTTGAAGTGTGCTCGATTAGCGTACTGTTTGGAGTGTGCTCGGTAAGCGCACTGTTTGGAGTGTGCTCGGTTAGCGCACTGTTTGGAGCATACTCGATTAGCGCACTGTTTGGAGCGTGCTCGATTAGCGCACGGTTTGGAGTGTGCTCGATTAGCGCACTGTTTGGAGCGTGCTCGATTAGCGCACTGGAGCGTGCTCGATTAGCACACTGGAGTGTGCTCGATTAGCGCATGTTTTGAAGTATGCTCGATTAGCGAACTGTTTGGTGTCTGCTCGGTTAGTGCACTGTTTGGAGTGTGCTCGGTTAGCGCACTGGTGCATACTCGATTAGCGCACTGTTTGGAGCGTGCTCGATTAGCGCACGGTTTGGAGTGTGCTCGATTAGCGCACGGTTTTGAGTGTGCTCGATTAGCGCACTGTTTGGAGCGTGCTCGATTACCGCAATGTTTGGAGCATGCTCGATTAGCGCACTGTTTGGAGTGTGCTCGATTAGCGCACTGTTTTGAGCATGCTCGATTAGCGCACTGTTTGGAGCGTGCTCGATTAGCGCACTGTTTGGAGCGTGCTCAATTTGTGCACTGTTTGGAGCATTCTCGATTAGCGCACTGTTTGGAGTGTGCTAGGTTAGCGCAGTGTTTGGAGTGTGCTCAATTAACGCACTGGAGCGTGCTCGATTAGCTCATTGTTTGGAGCGTGCTCAATTAGCGCACTGGAGCGTGCTTGGTTAGCGCACTGTTTGGAGCATGCTCGATTAGCGCACTGTTTGGAGCATGCTCGATTAGCGCACTGTTTGGAGTATGCTCGATTAGCGCACTGTTTGGAGCATGCTCGATTAGCGCACTGTTTGGAGCATGCTCGATTAGTGCACGGTTTGGAGCGTGCTCGATTAGCGCATTGTTTGGAGCGTGCTCGATTAGCGCATTGTTTGGAGTGTGCTCGATTAGCGCATTGTTTGGAGCGTGCTCGATTAGCGCACTGTTTGGAGCGTGCTCAATTAGCGCACTGTTTGGAGCGTGCTCAATTAGCGCACTGTTTGGAGCGTGCTCAATTAGCGCACTGTTTGGAGCGTGCTCAATTAGTGCACTGTTTGGAGCGTGCTCTATTAGCACCCTGTTTGGAGCGTGTTCGATTAGCGCACTGTTTGGAGTGTGCTCGATTAGCGCACAGTTTGGAGCGTGCTCGATTAGCTCACTGTTTGGAGTGTGCTCAATTAACGCACTGTTTGGAGCGTGCTCAATTTGCGCACTGTTTGGAGCATGCTCGATTAGCTCACTGGAGTGTGCTCAATGAGCGCACTGTTTGGAGCGTGCTCAATTTGCGCACTGTTTGGAGCGGCTCGATTAGTGCACTGTTTGGAGTGTGCTCGATTAGCACCCTGTTTGGAGCGTGTTCGATTAGCGCACTGTTTGGAGTGTGCTCGATTAGCGCACTGTTTGGAAGTCATGGAAGTGCGTCAAGAAAACCCAACCTGCACAGCCATCTCTCCATTCACAGTGGTCACATCACTCGGCTGGCCAGGACATGGATGCCATGCCTAGAGCCAAGCGTGCACATTTTTGGGAAATTTTAGCTTGTATTTAGGTGAAGTAAAGAGCTTGGTTGTCCCATATGAAAAGCAAGGTAGATTTATGGACAGCTCAGCTAGCACACTGTTTGGAGCGTGCTCGATTAGTGCACATTTTGAATCACATCCTCATCTAATGCACTGATTGGATAAAGCTCAATACGCGCGGGGTTTGGAGCATGCTCGATTAGCGCACTGTTTGGAGCATGCTCGATAAGTGCACCGTTTGGAGCGTGCTTGATTAGCACACTGGAGCGTGCTCGATTAGCGCACTGTGTGGAGTGTGCGCAATTAGCATACTGTTTTGAGTGTGCTCGACTAGCTCACTGTTTGGAGCGTGCTCAATTTGTGCACTGTTTGGCATGTGCTCGATTAGCGCAGTGTTTGGAGTGTGCACGATTATCACACTGGAGCGTGCTCGATTAGCGCACTGTTTGGAGCATGCTCGATTAGGGCACTGTTTGGAGCGGCTCGATTAGCGCACTGTTTGGAGCGTGCTCGACTAGCGTACTGTTTGGAGCAGCTCGATTAGCGCAGGGTTTGGAGTGTGCTCGATTAGCTCAGTGTTTGGAGTGTGCTCGATTAGCACACTGGAGTGTGCTCGATTAGCGCATGTTTTGAAGTGTGCTCGATTAGCGTACTGTTTGGAGTGTGCTCGGTAAGCGCACTGTTTGAAGTGTGCTCGGTTAGCGCACTGTTTGGAGCATACTCGATTAGCGCACTGTTTGGAGCGTGCTCGATTAGCGCACGGTTTGGAGTGTGCTCGATTAGCGCACTGTTTGGAGCGTGCTCGATTAGCGCACTGTTTGGAGTGTGCTCGATTAGCGCACTGTTTGGAGTGTGCTCGATTAGCGCACTGTTTGGAGCGTGCTCGACTAGCGTACTGTTTGGAGCAGCTCGATTAGTGCAGGGTTTGGAGTGTGCTCGATTTGCTCAGTGTTTGGAGTGTGCTCGATTAGCGCACTGGAGCGTACTCGATTAGCACACTGGAGCGTGCTCGATTAGCGCACTGTTTGGAGCATGCTCGATTAGCGCACTGTTTGGAGCGTGCTCGGTTAACGCACTGTTTGGAGCGTGCTCGGTTAGCACACTGTTTGGAGTGTGCTTGATTAGCGCACTGGAACATGCTCGATTAGCGCACTGGAGCGTGCTCGATTAGCGCACTGTTTGGAGTGTGCTCGATTAGCGCACTGTTTGGAGCGTGCTCGATTAGCACACTGGAGTGTGCTCGATTAGCGCACTGTTTGGAGTGTGCTCGATTAGCGCACTGTTTGGAGCGTGCTCGATTAGCACACTGTTTGGAGTGTGCTCGATTAGCGCACTGTTTGGAGTGTGCTCGATTAGCGCACTGTTTGGAGGGTGCTCGATTAGCGCACTGTTTGGAGTGTGCTCGATTAGCGCACTGTTTGGAGCGTGCTCGATTAGCGCACTGTTTGGAGCGTGCTCGATTAGCACACTGGAGTGTGCTCGATTAGCGCATGTTTTGAAGTGTGCTCGATTAGCGTACTGTTTGGAGTGTGCTCGGTAAGCGCACTGTTTGGAGTGTGCTCGGTTAGCGCACTGTTTGGAGCATACTCGATTAGCGCACTGTTTGGAGCGTGCTCGATTAGCGCACGGTTTGGAGTGTGCTCAATGAGCGCACTGTTTGGAGCGTGCTCAATTTGCGCACTGTTTGGAGCGGCTCGATTAGTGCACTGTTTGGAGTGTGCTCGATTAGCACCCTGTTTGGAGGGTGTTCGATTAGCACACTGTTTGGAGTGTGCTCGATTAGCGCACTGTTTGGAAGTCATGGAAGTGCGTCAAGAAAACCCAACCTGCACAGCCATCTCTCCATTCACAGTGGTCACATCACTTGGCTGGCCAGGACATGGATGCCATGCCTAGAGCCAAGCGTGCACATTTTTGGGAAATTTTAGCTTGTATTTAGGTGAAGTAAAGAGCTTGGTAGTCCCATATGAAAAGCAAGGTAGATTTATGGACAGCTCAGCTAGCACACTGTTTGGAGCGTGCTCGATTAGTGCACATTTTGAATCACATCCTCATCTAATGCACTGATTGGATAAAGCTCAATACGCGCGGGGTTTGGAGCATGCTCGATTAGCGCACTGTTTGGAGCATGCTCGATAAGTGCACTGTTTGGAGCGTGCTTGATTAGCACACTGGAGCGTGCTCGATTAGCGCACTGTGTGGAGTGTGCGCAATTAGCATACTGTTTTAAGTGTGCTCGACTAGCTCACTGTTTGGAGCGTGCTCAATTTGTGCACTGTTTGGCGTGTGCTCGATTAGCGCAGTGTTTGGAGTGTGCACGATTATCACACTGGAGCGTGCTCGATTAGCGCACTGTTTGGAGCATGCTCGATTAGGGCACTGTTTGGAGCGGCTCGATTAGCGCACTGTTTGGAGCGTGCTCGACTAGCGTACTGTTTGGAGCAGCTCGATTAGCGCAGGGTTTGGAGTGTGCTCGATTAGCTCAGTGTTTGGAGTGTGCTCGATTAGCACACTGGAGCGTGCTCGATTAGCGCACTGTTTGGAGCATGCTCGATTAGCGCACTGTTTGGAGCGTGCTCGGTTAACGCACTGTTTGGAGCGTGCTCGGTTAGCACACTGTTTGGAGTGTGCTTGATTAGCGCACTGGAACATGCTCGATTAGCGCACTGGAGCGTTCTCGATTAGCGCACTGTTTGGAGTGTGCTCGATTAGCGCACTGTTTGGAGCGTGCTCGATTAGCACACTGGAGTGTGCTCGATTAGTGCACTGTTTGGAGTGTGCTCGATTAGCGCACTGTTTGGAGGGTGCTCGATTAGCGCACTGTTTGGAGTGTGCTCGATTAGCGCACTGTTTGGAGCGTGCTCGATTAGCGCACTGTTTGGAGCGTGCTCGATTAGCACACTGGAGTGTGCTCGATTAGCGCATGTTTTGAAGTGTGCTCGATTAGCGTACTGTTTGGAGTGTGCTCGGTAAGCGCACTGTTTGGAGTGTGCTCGGTTAGCGCACTGTTTGGAGCATACTCGATTAGCACACTGTTTGGAGCGTGCTCGATTAGCGCATGGTTTGGAGTGTGCTCGATTAGCGCACTGTTTGGAGCGTGCTCGATTAGCGCACTGTTTGGAGTGTGCTCGATTAGCGCACTGTTTGGAGTGTGCTCGATTAGCGCACTGTTTGGAGCGTGCTCGACTAGCGTACTGTTTGGAGCAGCTCGATTAGCGCAGGGTTTGGAGTGTGCTCGATTAGCTCAGTGTTTGGAGTGTGCTCGATTAGCGCACTGGAGCGTACTCGATTAGCACACTGGAGCGTGCTCGATTAGCGCACTGTTTGGAGCATGCTCGATTAGCGCACTGTTTGGAGCGTGCTCGGTTAACGCACTGTTTGGAGCGTGCTCGGTTAGCACACTGTTTGGAGTGTGCTTGATTAGCGCACTGGAACATGCTCGATTAGCGCACTGGAGCGTGCTCGATTAGCGCACTGTTTGGAGTGTGCTCGATTAGCGCACTGTTTGGAGCGTGCTCGATTAGCACACTGTTTGGAGTGTGCTCGATTAGCGCACTGTTTGGAGTGTGCTCGATTAGCGCACTGTTTGGAGGGTGCTCGATTAGCGCACTGTTTGGAGTGTGCTCGATTAGCGCACTGTTTGGAGCGTGCTCGATTAGCGCACTGTTTGGAGCGTGCTCGATTAGCACACTGGAGTGTGCTCGATTAGCGCATGTTTTGAAGTGTGCTCGATTAGCGTACTGTTTGGAGTGTGCTCGGTAAGCGCACTGTTTGGAGTGTGCTCGGTTAGCGCACTGTTTGGAGCATACTCGATTAGCGCACTGTTTGGAGCGTGCTCGATTAGCGCACTGTTTGGAAGTCATGGAAGTGCGTCAAGAAAACCCAACCTGCACAGCCATCTCTCCATTCACAGTGGTCACATCACTCGGCTGGCCAGGACATGGATGCCATGCCTAGAGCCAAGCGTGCACATTTTTGGGAAATTTTAGCTTGTATTTAGGTGAAGTAAAGAGCTTGGTTGTCCCATATGAAAAGCAAGGTAGATTTATGGACAGCTCAGCTAGCACACTGTTTGGAGCGTGCTCGATTAGTGCACATTTTGAATCACATCCTCATCTAATGCACTGATTGGATAAAGCTCAATACGCGCGGGGTTTGGAGCATGCTCGATTAGCGCACTGTTTGGAGCATGCTCGATAAGTGCACTGTTTGGAGCGTGCTTGATTAGCACACTGGAGCGTGCTCGATTAGCGCACTGTGTGGAGTGTGCGCAATTAGCATACTGTTTTGAGTGTGCTCGACTAGCTCACTGTTTGGAGCGTGCTCAATTTGTGCACTGTTTGGCGTGTGCTCGATTAGCGCAGTGTTTGGAGTGTGCACGATTATCACACTGGAGCGTGCTCGATTAGCGCACTGTTTGGAGCATGCTCGATTAGGGCACTGTTTGGAGCGGCTCGATTAGCGCACTGTTTGGAGCGTGCTCGACTAGCGTACTGTTTGGAGCAGCTCGATTAGCGCAGGGTTTGGAGTGTGCTCGATTAGCGCACTGGAGCGTACTCGATTAGCACACTGGAGCGTGCTCGATTAGCGCACTGTTTGGAGCATGCTCGATTAGCGCACTGTTTGGAGCGTGCTCGGTTAACGCACTGTTTGGAGCGTGCTCGGTTAGCACACTGTTTGGAGTGTGCTTGATTAGCATGCTCGATTAGCGCACTGGGGCGTGCTCGATTAGCGCACTGTTTGGAGTGTGCTCGATTAGCGCACTGTTTGGAGCGTGCTCGATTAGCACACTGTTTGGAGTGTGCTCGATTAGCGCACTGTTTGGAGTGTGCTCGATTAGCGCACTGTTTGGAGTGTGCTCGATTAGTGCACTGTTTGGAGTGTGCTCGATTAGCGCACTGTTTGGAGTGTGCTTGATTAGCGCACTGTTTGGAGTGTGCTCAATTAGCGCACTGTTTGGAAAGTGCTCGATTAGCGCACTGTTTGGAGCGTGCTCGATTAGCACACTGGAGTGTGCTCGATTAGCGCATGTTTTGAAGTGTGCTCGATTAGCGTACTGTTTGGAGTGTGCTCGGTTAGCACACTGTTTGGAGTGTGCTCGGTTAGTGCACTGTTTGGAGCATACTCGATTAGCGCACTGTTTGGAGCGTGCTCGATTAGCGCACGGTTTGGAGCGTGCTTGATTAGCGCACTGTTTGGAGCGTGCTCGATTAGCGCACTGTTTGGAGTGTGCTCGATTAGCGCACTGTTTGGAGTGTGCTCGATTAGCGCACTGTTTGGAGTGTGCTCGATTAGCGCACTGTTTGGAGCATGCTCGATTAGCACACTGGAGTGTGCTCGATTAGCGCATGTTTTGAAGTGTGCTCGATTAGCGAGCTGTTTGGAGTCTGCTCGGTTAGCGCACTGTTTGGAGTGTGCTCGGTTAGCGCACTGTTTGGTGCATACTCGATTACCGCACTGTTTGGAGCGTGCTCAATTAGCGCACGGTTTGGAGTGTGCTCGATTAGCGCACGGTTTGGAGTGTGCTCGATTAGCGCACTGTTTGGAGCGTGCTCGATTACCGCAATGTTTGGAGCATGCTCGATTAGCGCACTGTTTGGAGCGTGCTCGATTAGCGCACTGTTTTGAGCATGCTCGATTAGCGCACTGTTTTGAGCATGCTCGATTAGCGCACTGTTTGGAGCGTGCTCGATTAGCGCACTGTTTGGAGCGTGCTCAATTTGTGCACTGTTTGGCGCATGCTCGATTAGCGCACTGTTTGGAGTGTGCTAGGTTAGCGCAGTGTTTGGAGTGTGCTCAATTAACGCACTGGAGCGTGCTCGATTAGCTCATTGTTTGGAGCGTGCTCAATTAGCGCACTGGAGCGTGCTTGGTTAGCGCACTGTTTGGAGCATGCTCGATTAGCGCACTGTTTGGAGCATGCTCGATTAGCGCACTGTTTGGAGTATGCTCGATTAGCGCACTGTTTGGAGCATGCTCGATTAGCGCACTGTTTGGATCATGCTCGATTAGTGCACGGTTTGGAGCGTGCTCGATTAGCGCATTGTTTGGCGCGTGCTCGATTAGCGCATTGTTTGGAGTGTGCTCGATTAGCGCATTGTTTGGAGCGTGCTCGATTAGCGCACTGTTTGGAGCGTGCTCAATTAGCGCACTGTTTGGAGCCTGCTCAATTAGCGCACTGTTTGGAGCGTGCTCAATTAGCGCACTGTTTGGAGCGTGCTCAATTAGCGCACTGTTTGGAGCGGCTCGATTAGTGCACTGTTTGGAGCATGCTCGATTAGCACCCTGTTTGGAGCGTGTTCGATTAGCGCACTGTTTGGAGTGTGCTCGATTAGCGCACAGTTTGGAGCGTGCTCGATTAGCTCACTGTTTGGAGTGTGCTCAATTTGCGCACTGTTTGGAGCGTGCTCAATTTGCGCACTGTTTGGAGCGTGCTCGATTAGCTCACTGTTTGGAGCGTGCTCGATTAGCGCACGGTTTGGAGTGTGCTCAATGAGCGCACTGTTTGGAGCGTGCTCAATTTGCGCACTGTTTGGAGCGGCTCGATTAGTGCACTGTTTGGAGTGTGCTCGATTAGCACCCTGTTTGGAGCGTGTTCGATTAGCGCACTGTTTGGAGTGTGCTCGATTAGCGCACTGTTTGGAAGTCATGGAAGTGCGTCAAGAAAACCCAACCTGCACAGCCATCTCTCCATTCACAGTGGTCACATCACTCGGCTGGCCAGGACATGGATGCCATGCCTAGAGCCAAGCGTGCACATTTTTGGGAAATTTTAGCTTGTATTTAGGTGAAGTAAAGAGCTTGGTTGTCCCATATGAAAAGCAAGGTAGATTTATGGACAGCTCAGCTAGCACACTGTTTGGAGCGTGCTCGATTAGTGCACATTTTGAATCACATCCTCATCTAATGCACTGATTGGATAAAGCTCAATACGCGCGGGGTTTGGAGCATGCTCGATTAGCGCACTGTTTGGAGCATGCTCGATAAGTGCACTGTTTGGAGCGTGCTTGATTAGCACACTGGAGCGTGCTCGATTAGCGCACTGTGTGGAGTGTGCGCAATTAGCATACTGTTTTGAGTGTGCTCGACTAGCTCACTGTTTGGAGCGTGCTCAATTTGTGCACTGTTTGGCGTGTGCTCGATTAGCGCAGTGTTTGGAGTGTGCACAATTATCACACTGGAGCGTGCTCGATTAGCGCACTGTTTGGAGCATGCTCGATTAGGGCACTGTTTGGAGCGGCTCGATTAGCGCACTGTTTGGAGCGTGCTCGACTAGCGTACTGTTTGGAGCAGCTCGATTAGCGCAGGGTTTGGAGTGTGCTCGATTAGCTTAGTGTTTGGAGTGTGCTCGATTAGCGCACTGGAGCGTACTCGATTAGCACACTGGAGCGTGCTCGATTAGCGCACTGTTTGGAGCATGCTCGATTAGCGCACTGTTTGGAGCGTGCTCGGTTAACGCACTGTTTGGAGCGTGCTCGGTTAGCACACTGTTTGGAGTGTGCTTGATTAGCATGCTCGATTAGCGCACTGGGGCGTGCTCGATTAGCGCACTGTTTGGAGTGTGCTCGATTAGCGCACTGTTTGGAGCGTGCTCGATTAGCACACTGTTTGGAGTGTGCTCGATTAGCGCACTGTTTGGAGTGTGCTCGATTAGCGCACTGTTTGGAGTGTGCTCGATTAGCGCACTGTTTGGAGTGTGCTCGATTAGCGCACTGTTTGGAGTGTGCTCGATTAGCGCACTGTTTGGAGTGTGCTCGATTAGCGCACTGTTTGGAGTGTGCTCGATTAGCGCACTGTTTGGAGAGTGCTCGATTAGCGCATTGTTTGGAGCGTGCTCGATTAGCACACTGGAGTGTGCTCGATTAGCGCATGTTTTGAAGTGTGCTCGATTAGCGTACTGTTTGGAGTGTGCTCGGTTAGCACACTGTTTGGAGTGTGCTCGGTTAGTGCACTGTTTGGAGCATACTCGATTAGCGCACTGTTTGGAGCGTGCTCGATTAGCGCACGGTTTGGAGTGTGCTTGATTAGCGCACTGTTTGGAGCGTGCTCGATTAGCGCACTGTTTGGAGTGTGCTCGATTAGCGCACTGTTTGGAGTGTGCTCGATTAGCGCACTGTTTGGAGTGTGCTCGATTAGCGCACTGTTTGGAGCGTGCTCGATTAGCACACTGGAGTGTGCTCGATTAGCGCATGTTTTGAAGTGTGCTCGATTAGCGAACTGTTTGGAGTCTGCTCGGTTAGCGCACTGTTTGGAGTGTGCTCGGTTAGCGCACTGTTTGGTGCATACTCGATTAGCGCACTGTTTGGAGCGTGCTCAATTAGCGCACGGTTTGGAGTGTGCTCGATTAGCGCACGGTTTGGAGTGTGCTCGATTAGCGCACTGTTTGGAGCGTGCTCGATTACCGCAATGTTTGGAGCATGCTCGATTAGCGCACTGTTTGGCGCGTGCTCGATTAGCGCACTGTTTTGAGCATGCTCGATTAGCGCACTGTTTGGAGCGTGCTCGATTAGCGCACTGTTTGGAGCGTGCTCAATTTGTGCACTGTTTGGAGCATGCTCGATTAGCGCACTCTTTGGAGTGTGCTAGGTTAGCGCAGTGTTTGGAGTGTGCTCAATTAACGCACTGGAGCGTGCTCGATTAGCTCATTGTTTGGAGCGTGCTCAATTAGCGCACTGGAGCGTGCTTGGTTAGCGCACTGTTTGGAGCATGCTCGATTAGCGCACTGTTTGGAGCATGCTCGATTAGCGCACTGTTTGGAGCATGCTCGATTAGCGCACTGTTTGGATCATGCTCGATTAGCGCACTTGTTGGATCATGCTCGATTAGTGCACGGTTTGGAGCGTGCTCGATTAGCGCATTGTTTGGCGCGTGCTCGATTAGCGCATTGTTTGGAGTGTGCTCGATTAGCGCATTGTTTGGAGCGTGCTCGATTAGCGCACTGTTTGGAGCGTGCTCAATTAGCGCACTGTTTGGAGCGTGCTCAATTAGCGCACTGTTTGGAGCGTGCTCAATTAGCGCACTGTTTGGAGCGTGCTCAATTAGCGCACTGTTTGGAGCGGCTCGATTAGCGCACTGTTTGGAGCATGCTCGATTAGCACCCTGTTTGGAGCGTGTTCGATTAGCGCACTGTTTGGAGTGTGCTCGATTAGCGCACAGTTTGGAGCGTGCTCGATTAGCTCACTGTTTGGAGTGTGCTCAATTTGCGCACTGTTTGGAGCGTGCTCAGTTTGCGCACTGTTTGGAGCGTGCTCGATTAGCGCACTGTTTGGAGCGTGCTCGATTAGCGCACTGTTTGGAGCGTGCTCAATTTGTGCACTGTTTGGAGCATGCTCGATTAGCGCACTCTTTGGAGTGTGCTAGGTTAGCGCAGTGTTTGGAGTGTGCTCAATTAACGCACTGGAGCGTGCTCGATTAGCTCATTGTTTGGAGCGTGCTCAATTAGTGCACTGGAGCGTGCTTGGTTAGCGCACTGTTTGGAGCATGCTCGATTAGCGCACTGTTTGGAGCATGCTCGATTAGCGCACTGTTTGGAGCATGCTCGATTAGCGCACTGTTTGGATCATGCTCGATTAGCGCACTGTTTGGATCATGCTCGATTAGTGCACGGTTTGGAGCGTGCTCGATTAGCGCATTGTTTGGCGCGTGCTCGATTAGCGCATTGTTTGGAGTGTGCTCGATTAGCGCATTGTTTGGAGCGTGCTCGATTAGCGCACTGTTTGGAGCGTGCTCAATTAGTGCACTGTTTGGAGCGGCTCGATTAGCGCACTGTTTGGAGCATGCTCGATTAGCACCCTGTTTGGAGCGTGTTCGATTAGCGCACTGTTTGGAGTGTGCTCGATTAGCGCACAGTTTGGAGCGTGCTCGATTAGCTCACTGTTTGGAGTGTGCTCAATTTGCGCACTGTTTGGAGCGTGCTCAATTTGCGCACTGTTTGGAGCGTGCTCGATTAGCTCACTGTTTGGAGTGTGCTCAGTTAGTGCTCTGTTTGGAGCATACTCGATTAGCGCACTGTTTGGAGTGTGCTCGATTAGCGCACTGTTTGGAGCGTACTCGATTAGCGCACTGTTTGGAGTGTGCTCGATTAGTGCACTGTTTGGAGTGTGCTCGATTAACGCACATTTTGAAGCGTGCTCGATTAGCGTACTGTTTGGAGTGTGCTCGGTTAGCGCACTGTTTGTAGTGTGCTCGATTAGCGCACTGTTTGGAGCATACTCGATTAGCGCACTGGAGCGTGCTCAATTAGCGCACGGTTTGGAGTGTACTCGATTAGCGCACTGTTTGGAGTGTGCTCGGTTAGCGCACTGTTTGGAGCGTGCTCGATTAGCGCACGTTTTGAAGTGTGCTCGATTAGCGTACTGTTTGGAGTGTGCTCAGTTAGCGCACCATTTGGAGCGTGCTCGATTAGCTCCTCCCATTCAGTTTCATCCCATTGCTTCTAGTCTTTCCTTGTACAAATGAGAATAAAGATGATCCTTCTACAATGTGACAGCCCTTGAGATATTTGTAGACAGCTATTAAGTCTCCTCTTCTTTTTTGCAAGCTAAACATTCCCAAATCCTGTAACCGTTCCTCATAGGACATGGTTTGCAGACCGGTCACCATTCTGGTCGCTCTTCTCTGAACTTGCTCCAGTTTGTCAATGTCTTTTTTAAAATGTGGTGCCCAAAACTGGACGCAGTATTCCAGATGAGGTCTGACCAAAGAGGAGTAAAGTGCGATAATGACTTCACGTGATCTAGACTGTATGCTTCTGTTAATACATCCCAGAATTGTATTTGCCTTTTTTGCTGCTGCATCACACTGTTGACTCATGTTCAGTCTATGATCTATTAGTATACCTAAGTCTTTTTCACATGTACTCTTGCTTAGCTCTATTCCTCCCATTTTGTATATGCTTTTTTCATATTTATTGCCCAGATGTAGTACTTTGCATTTTTCCCTGTTAAAAACCATTCTGTTAGTTGCTGCCCACTACTCCAGTTTATTTAGGTCTTTTTGAATCCTCTCTCTCTTCTCTAGTATTAGCTATCCCTCCTAGCTTTGTGTCATCAGCAAATTTAATCAGTTTACCCTCAATTCCTTCATCTAAATCATTGATAAAGATGTTGAACAATACAGGTCTCAGGACAGAGCCCTGTGGTACCCCACTTGAGACATTCATCCAACTGGATGTGAAGCCATTTACGACCACTTTTTGAGTCCGATCACTAAGCCAGTTATGAATCCACCTAACAGTTGCCTTGTCCATTCCATACTTGGTCATTTTTTCAATAAGGATGGTGTGAGATACTTTGTCAAATGCTTTGCTGAAGTCAAGATATACTATATCTACAGCATTTCCCTGATCCACCCAGTCAGTGATTCTGTCATAGAAGGAAATTAAGTTAGTCTGACATGACTTGTTAGTTACAAACCCATGCTGACTCTGGCTAATCACTTCATTCTTATCCAGGTATGTACTTACATACATGTTGTTTAATAATTTGTTCAAAGATCTTTCCTGGTATAGAAGTCAGACTCACCGGCAGGGCCGGCGTCAGCACCCGGCGTACCCGGGCAAGTGCCGGGGCCCTGGAAAATCAGAGGGGCCCACCGCCCACTCACTGTCGGGGCCCTGGCCGCTTCCTCGGCACCTGTTCAATGACGCAGGCGCTGCTTGATTCCCAGCACTTCAGACATTGCCGCGCGCTGTGCGGCTGTGTCTGCTAGTAATGACACGGCAGGATTGATGGCACTGCACCTTTAATTGTGCTTGTGTGTCGCCCCTGCTGCGTCATTACTAGCAGACACAGCCGCACAGCGTGCGGCCATGTCTGGGGGAGTGCCGGCAATCAAACACCGTTGGAGGTCCTGCACAGATGGGGGGGAGCGGCCCGGACCCGACTGCAAGTGGGCCCCTTTGATGTTCCAGGGCCATGAAGTCTGTGACCCACCGGGGGCCCTGCACTGCCCCATACCCGAGGAGCTGCTGGACAGGACACTGGACCAGGGACAGGTGAGTGAGGCTTCCCCAATCCCCATATTAAAAATATTTGTAATGGGTCTGTGTGAGTGCATGTATGTGAATGTCAGTGTGTATGACTGTGTATATATATTTGTCTGTTTTATATATGTTTTTAAGAATTTGTGTAAAAATGTGTGTATGTCTGTATGTGTACATATCTGTGTACCATGTGTGCGTGCGTGTGTATGCGTACCGTGTGTGCGTGCATGTGTCTGCGTACCGTGTGTGCGTGCATGTGTCTGCGTACCGTGTGTGCGTGCATGTGTCTGCGTACCATGTGTGCGTGCGCATGTCTGCGTACCATGTCTGCGCACCGTGTGTGCGTGCGCATGTCTGCGTACCGTGTGTGCGCGTGTCTGCGTACCGTGTGTGTGCGCATGTCTGCGTACCGTGTGTGCATGCTCGTGTCCGCGTACCGTGTGTGCGCGTGTCTGCGTACCGTGTGTGCATGCGCGTGTCTGCGTACCGTGTGTGCGTGCGTGTGTCTGTGTACCGTGTGTGCGTGCATGTGTCTGCGTACCGTGTGTGCATGCATGTGTCTGCGTACCGTGTGTGCGTGCATGTGTCTGCGTGCATGTGTCTGCGTACCGTGTGTACGTGCGCATGTCTGCGTACCGTGTGTGCATGCGCATGTCTGCGTACCGTGTGTGCGTGCACATGTCTGCGTACCGTGTGTGCATGTCTGTGTACTGTGTGTGCGTGCGCATGTCTGCATATGTGAAGGATGAGGTGGCAGGCTGGGCCCTGTGTACTATATATATATTTCTCCGCTGTATCTGTGCATCATGAATCGTGTATGTGTTAAAGGGGCCCACAGAGACTCTTTCGCTCGGGGCCCAGAAAAACCTGGAGCCGGCCCTGCTCACCGGCCTATAGTTCCCTGGGTCCACCTTCTTCCCCTTTTTGAAGATAGAAACAACATTTGCTCTTCTCCAGTCTTCTGGGACTTCTCCTGTTCTCCAAGAATTTTCAAAGATTATGGAGAGTGATTCTAAAATTTCTTCTACGATCTCCTTCAGTACTCTGGGGTGTAATTCATCTGGACCTGGAGACTTGAACTCATTTATGTTAGCTAAATATTCCCTCACAATCTCTCTGTTTCCAGATAACTTGGATTCTTCTATTCCTTCAATAGGACAGTGAAGATCAGTTGATGTTACATTTTCTTTCTGAGAGAAAACAGATGCAAAATAGGAATTAAAAAGTTCAGCCTTCTCAACATCCTTTCTTACCATTTCACCATTTTCATCCTGTAAAAATCCTATAGCATCTTTGACTTTTCTTTTACTTTTGACATACCCCCAAAATCCTTTTTTATTGCTTTTGACATCTCTTGCAAGCCTTAATTCATTGTCAGCTTTAGCTAACCTGATACGTGCCCTGCAGGTTCTGCAGACTGCATTATAATCTTCTTTAGATATGCCTCCCTCTTTCCATTTGATAAACATTTCTTTCTTTCTTTTTAGCATGTGTTTAAGTTCTGTGTTCATCCATCCTGGTTTCCTTAAATGCTTCCCATTCTTACTACTTTTCGGCATTGTTAACGATTGTGCTTTCAGAATCTCATTTTTAAAAATTTCCCATCCTTCCTGGACATTTTTGTCCTTAAGGACATCCAGCCATTGGATCCCTCCTATTCTCTTTCTTAGTCACTTAAAATCTGCCTTTATAAAATCTAACCTTGAAGTTTGAGTCTTCACATGTCTTCCTCCTCTAGTTATCCAAAACTCTATAATAGCATGATCCCTTCCTCCTAGGGCCCCAGCCACTTTTACCTCCTCAACCATTTCCTCCCTGTTTATATGGATTAGATCCAAAGTAGCAGATCCCCTAGTTTCTCCCCTACCTTTTGGAAGATAAAGTTGTCAGCAAGAGAGGATAAGAATTTGCTTGACCTGTTAGCTTTACTTGAGAGAGATTCCCAACAAATGTCTGGATAGTTGAAATCTCCCATGACCACTACGTCATATTTTTTGGAGAACTTGGTCATTTGATACATAAAGAATTCATAAATATCTTCAGCTTGCCCAGGTGGCCTGTAGTAAATGCCTACAATGGTGTCCTTTCCGTTGTTCTCTCCTTGTATTCTTACCCAAACAGTTTCCACAGAACTCCCAGCTTCAATCTCTGTGCAGATATTCGCTTTTCTAACATACAATGCGACACTTCCTCCTCGTTTATCAAGTCTGTTTCTTGCAGATAAGTTGTATCCTTTTAGCCTTTTATTCCAATCATGTGTATCGTCCCACCAAGTTTCAGTGATTCCAATGACATCATATTCCTTTTCCTGCGTTAGTAGTTCCAATTCTCATTGTTTGTTGCCCATGCTTTGTGCATTTGTATGAAAACATTCTAGTTTGTGATTGGTTTCTCTTCCTCCCATATTTTTATTATTTAAATTTTTTGTCTTTGTTCTTCCTTTCCACTTCCAATAGCAGAGATCTCAATAGTATTTGTCAGCTGTACAGTTAGGTCCATATATATTTGGACAGAGACAACATTTTTCTAATTTTGGTTCTAGACATTACCACAATGAATTTTAAACAAAACAATTCAGATGCAGTTGAAGTTCCGACTTTCAGCTTTCATTTGAGGGTATCCACATTAAAATTGGATGAAGGGTTTAGGAGTTTCAGCTCCTTAACATGAGCCACCCTGTTTTAAAAGGGACCAAAAGTAATTGGACAATTGACTCCAAGGCTATTTCATGGACAGGTGTGGGCAATCCCTTCGTTATGTCATTCTCAATTAAGCAGATAAAAGGCCTGGAGTTGATTTGAGGTGTGGTGCTTGCATTTGGAAGGTTTTGCTGTGAAGTAAACATGCGGTCAAAGGAGCTCTCCATGCAGGTGAAACAAGCCATCCTTAATCTGCAAAAACGGAAAAAAAACATCCGAGAAATTGCTACAATATTAGGAGTGGCAAAATCTACAGTTTGGTACATCCTGAGAAAGAAAGAAAGCACTGGTGAACTCATCAATGCAAAAAGACCTGGGCGCCCACAGAAGACAACAGTGGTGGATGATCGCAGAATAATCTCCATGGTGAAGAGAAACCCCTTCACAACAGCCAACCAGGTGAACAACACTCTCCAGGAGGTAGGCGTATCAATATCCAAATCTACCATAAAGAGAAGACTGCATGAAAGTAAATACAGAGGGTTCACTGCACGGTGCAAGCCACTCATAAGCATCAAGAATAAAAAGGCTAGACTGGACTTTGCTAAAAAAAACATCTAAAAAAGCCAGCACAGTTCTGGAAGAACATTCTTTAGACAGATGAAACCAAGATCAACCTCTACCAGAATGATGGAAAGAGAAAAATATGGCGAAGGCGTTGTACAGCTCATGATTCAAAGCATACCACATCATCTGTAAAACACGGCGGAGGCAGTGTGATGGCTTGGGCATGCATGGCTGCCAGTGACACTGGGTCACTAGTGTTTATTGATGATGTGACACACGACAGAAGCAGCCAAATAAATTCTGATGTCTTCAGAGCCATACTGTGTGCTCAGATCCAGCCAAATGCAGCCAAACTGATTGGTCGTTGTTTCATACTACAGATGGACAATGACCCAAAATATAAGGCCAAAGCAACCCAGGAGTTTATTAAAGCAAAGAAGTGGAATATTCTTGAATGGCCAAGTCAGTCACCTGATCTCAACCCAATTGAGCATGCATTTCACTTGTTAAAGACTAAACTTCAGACAGAAAGGCCCACCAACAAACAGCAACTGAAAACCACCGCAGTGAAGGCCTGGCAGAGCATCAAAAAGGAGGAAACACAGCGTCTGGTGATGTCCATGAGTTCAAGACTTCAGGCAGTCATTGCCAACAAAGGGTTTTCAACCAAGTACTTGAAATGAACATTTTATTTACAATTATTTAATCTGTCCAATTACAGGTCCCTTTAAAAACAGGGTGGCACATGTTAAGGAGCTGAAACTCCTAAACCCTTCATCCAATTTTAATGTGGATACCCTCAAATGAAAGCTGAAAGTCTGAACTTCAACTGCATCTGAATTGTTTTGTTTAAAATTCATTGTGGTAATGTCTAGAACCAAAATTAGAAAAATGTTGTCTCTGTCCAAATATATATGGACCTAACTGTATATCTTTTTCTGGCCTTTTGCTTCCCTTCCCACATTGCTCTAGTATAAAGCTCTCCTGATGAGTGTAGCAAGGCGACTTCCAAATACATGTTTTCCAGTCTTCGTAAGGTGCACCCCATCTCTAGCAAGTAGTCCATCATATAGGTAATTCATTCCGTGATCCAGAAATCCAAATCCTTGTTGACGGCACCATCGACGTAGCCAGTTGTTCACCTGTAGAATCTTATTCCACCTCATTGTTCCATGGCCATCCACTGGGAGGATGGATGAGAAGACCACCTGCGCTCCCAATTCTTTCACTTTCTTGCCTAAGTCTTCAAAGTCACTGCAGATGGTTTCCAGGTCCTTTCTTGCGGTGTCATTTGTCCCCACATGTATTAGCAGGAATGGGTAGTGATCTGTAGGTCTGAAGAGTTGATATCCTGTCAGACACATCTTTAATTTTTGCTCCTGGAAGACGGCACATTTCTCTTGAGGTTATGTCTGGTCTGCAGATAGCGGCTTCTGTTGCTCTCAACAGGGAATCCCCCATGACCACCACTCTCCGTTTTTTCTTCACAACATTTTTCTTTCTCCATCCAGGAGGATTCTGAGGGCTTACAAGGTTCTTGATTGTGGGCAAAGTCTTATCTTGCTGTATTTCTTCATGGTTCTCCTGCGTGAGAGCCTGGTACTGGTTCCTGAGCAGTATGGGTGCTGACTGCCTCTCGATCCTCCTGCTTCTGTGGGTCACATGCTTCCAGTCCTCTGTTTCGTCAGGTGCAGTTCGAATTACTTCTCTTTCTGAATCATGAAGAGATAATTCTGCTGTCTAAGAACTCTTCACCTTCCTTAATGATTTTCAAGGTAGTTAACCTCTCTTCTAGATTTCGCAACTTTTCCTCTAACAGGGACACAAGCTTGCATTTCTGGCATGTGAAGTTTGGCTTTTCCACTGGCAAGTGTGTGAACATGGAGCAGGATATGCAGCTCACCAAATGGCTCCTGGACTCTTCCATGTTCTTATTGTTGATATGTTATGAAAACAGTGAAAAACGCTCCGGCACGCGGTTCACCGATGTCCTCCTTTCAGCTCCAACGGCCAAAATCCAGCTCATTGTTTGGAGTGTGCGCAATAAGCCCACTGTTTGGAGTGTGTGCAATTAGCGCACTATTTGGAGCGGGCTCGATAAGCGCAGTGTTTGAAGTGTAAAAAAAAAACTCTAGTGGGGGACTGGAGTACATTTGTGCAAAAATGTATCGACTTTATAAAAAGTAGCATTGAATGACCTAGCTGAAAACATCTGGAAAAGCCACATTGATGTAAAAATCAGAAAGTGAACTAAACTACAAAAGAAGATAAAAAAAGCTCCAATCCGTTGATGAATTTGTTCCAGATCAAACAAGTCACTGATTGAGAATCATTCACGCCAAAAAACGGTTGAAAATGCAATGATGAATTGGGCCATTAGTCCATCTCAGGTCTCAATCAGGTTTCTGTTAGATCTTTACCTTGTTCTATTCATTATTTTCATGGATAGAATACCCCACTATAACCACTAATCTAGGGAGCTGTTCACATGTCCATGGGGTTGTTTTTTTTCGTTTTTTGAAGGAATGTCTGAAAAAAAAAAGAAAAGAAGAAATCTCTGTTTTTCATCCAAATCGCAGATCAAACGCCCCCATTCAGTGGGTCTCTGTGTGCGCCTTGCCACAAATCCTACTCCAATCCCTACTGGAGTAAGATTTGTGGTTTTGCAAATGCCGCAGCTCCTTGTGAATTTGACGAGTGGCGGTCCCATCCCTGCCCACTTTATCAGAGCTGGAGGAAAAATGGCGTGAGTCTTAAGTTGCACCAAAATTTTGCAAATTTTCAAAGCTTTTTACGTAAAAGCTTTAAGGAATCAGTCCCTGTGTCTCCGCAAAAAAGTCTCGGAGACACGTCTGTTTCTGGTCGGAGTCACAAAATGATCCATGCAAGTCTATGGGTCCGTGAAAATCGTGGTCAGTGCACGGCCGGCACCGGTGCATACCCCGTGTGCCGTCCATGATTAACATTGCAATGGATAGAAGATTTGCAATATTTTTATATATTTTTTCATCCTTTATGAAACACTGATGATAAAAACGGACAAACACTGAACTGTTTTTTTGCTTATGTGAAAAATCCTTGATGTCTGAATGAGGCTTTATATACTATGTGCACATGGTACGTCTTTTGTGCTTTTTTTGATGCGGTAAATCAGCCCGAAATTGGCCCTAAAAATGCATTGCAAACCTTATCCCAGCATTTTCTATGGGATTTTGTAAGATCTGTGCTCATGATCAGAATTTTTCCTTACAGAATTTCATGTGCGGAAAAAGAAGCAGCACGTCCATTGTTTGTGCGTTTTTCCTATACAATGCATTGGAAAAAAAGCATGGCAAATCCGCAGGCAAAAACGCTCAAAAAATGTATGAAAACACAAAAAAAAAAAAAACGCATCAAAAAATTTCTGCAAGAAAATCCTGAACGTGCGCACATAACCTTATAGGTGACGTTCCCTGAGCAATCTGGAAAGTAAAAAGTTAAAACAGCCTAATAATGAGGTTGACGAGCCCGAATCATAGGAGAAACTCAGAGTTCTTTAACTCTATCCGTTCCAGAACGCACGGCTTAGAGGGCAGAGTGGCTGTAGGAAATTGCCTTATAGACTAAATTAATGTTTGGAAATAGTTAAATAAGAAGTCAATCAGCGAGGCCACCTCCTGGGACTGAAGCCAAACTTTTGTGGGGTGGGGGGGAATAAAGTCTTGATTTGCAGAGCTGGATCAGAGTTCAAGCCCTTCCCTTATATGCAGCATTCTTAGAATTGAGTGCAGCATTTTTGTTATGGAGACCGTCAGCAAGCAGCGCAGTCTCCTGCTCAGCGTGGCAGGGCTGGTGGCATCTGTGGCTGTCACCTTGCTCTTTCTATTTAGAAGGAAAAAGAAGAGGCAGATGCGGAGGGTGGGTGCAGTGTCCCAACTGTTCCTGTATCCTGTAAAGTCATGCAGAGGACTCGCCCTTGAAGAAGCGGAGTGTAGAGAGTATGGACTGAAAAACGGACAGCTCAAAGACAGGTATGGGGCGTACGTCACCCTCTGCACAGCACCCTGACCTGCACGCCCTGGGGGCCGTGAGCTCCAGCCGGTGGCTCTCTAGCTGTTGTAACACCACAACGCCTAGTATGCTCTGATAGCTGGGACATGCTTGGAGTTTTGCAACACCTGCTTCACTACAAATAGAAGATCACCTACCTGGGGCTTACTGTGACAGCCCTCACTGTTTAAAGGGATTGTCCACTTTCTGGAAAGTGAGCCCCATATTGTGTAAAATGCCTAAAATAAGAACCTCAGCGGGTACTCTCCCTCCCCGAGTCACCACCGCAGTGGTGATGTCACTTCAACAGCGAGTGTCCCCGCTCTACCCGGTCACCGAGCTCAGCAGCTGTGCCAGGGTTGACTGCACGCAACAACCCCTTTTAATGACTTCTGTTGGGTTTGGTTTATTTCTAGTGGTGAAAGCAGGAATAACTTTATTTTTTTTTTATAAACAATGTAATGGTATGCCCCTTTTAAAAGTATGAAAATAATGGCTCATGGTAAGAGCACGTTCAGTATTTTTTTACATCAGTATCTGTAAGCCAAAATCAGGAGTGGAACAATCAGAGGAAAAGTATAATAGAAACACGTCACCGCTTCTGCATTTCTCACCCACTCCTGGTTTTTACTTACAAATACTGAACATGTGAACGTGACCTAACAATGAAGCAGAGCCCAGCAATGTAGCAGAGCTGAAGCGATCAGCTGACTAAAATTAAATAACTCACTATAATGATGTAGCAGTTAGCTTGACAACTTTATTTTTACGGACAGGGCAAAAAAACTGCCCTATTTTTACAGACTTGGAATTATCTGGACAGTGGGCAACCCAGTGTAGCAGAGCTTGGTGATTAAAGTTGAGCAGGATAGGTGACTCACTGTCAGAATGTAGCAGACTTGAATAGGTTAGGAGACTCACTGCAGTGTTGTAGCAGAGCCCAGCGATGTAGCTGAGTGCGACTATACTGCTTACTCAGTTTCAGTTCTTCACACACAGGAACCAGTCTACAGCCATCCCTGGGGTGACAATCTTCATCATACTAAGACCACCACATATTGGGAAAATAAGGGTTAAACAGAAGTAGTAAATGTCTAGTATATTATCATCAAATGCTATATTTGGTCACCTATATGTGTGGTCACATTGCTGTCACAAGGCAGCTCTGACCCGGAATTGTAAAATTGAGGGATATCCTTCTGGGGGCTCTTTAGTACAATATCTCACATAAGGGATGACATGGTCACGGTGACCCGGTGTCGCTGTGCTTCAGACCAACGTCTGGTAATCTGGCGATTATATACAGCATGGACTGCAATATAATGTGGATATTCCCAAACTCAGAGGCAGAGCGAAGATTACGAAATCCCTATGATTATGAAGGTTTGGCAGCAGATTTATGTGTCAGCATTTTATTCTGTCCCCTCTCCCCCCAAGGTTTCTGTTACATAACTTTTTGTATTTTTCTGCCGACATAGCGGGTTGATTGTGTGGGGGTTTTTTTTGGAACAAGTTTTAGTTTTGAGCGACACCTTTCAATTTACCATGTACTGGAAAAAGTGGGGTGAAGTGGAACTTTTCCTATTGTTTTGTTTTCACATCGTTCACTTTATCGTAAATATGAGCGGATAGCTAGAGGTCACTTCAGTTATGGTGATTTTAAAAAAAATAAATAAATAAATAAAAAAAATAATAATACTTAAACACAATGTAACTCCATGTCCATCCCACTTCTGTGAAATGAAGCAACACTGCTTGTGAATCAAGTTCTGCTGGTGTTGTGCAAATGGAACAGACAACAGATAGAAATGATCGGCAATTAGCAAGTCACCCCCCCCCCCCCATATAGGAGTGGTTCTGCAGATGGTGACCACAGACAATTTCTCTGTTCTCATCCTTTTTGGCTGTTTTGGTCACACTTGCATTTTTCCATTGCTCACACCTAGAGGTACAGTAGCATGAGGCCGTGTCTACAGTACAACCCACAGAAGTTGCTCAGGTAGTGCAGCTCATCCAGGATGGCACATCAATGCAAGAAGGGAACCTGTATCTGTCAGCACAGTGTCCAGAGCATGGAGCAGATACCAGGAGATGTGTAGGGGGGCCATAGGAGGGCAACAACCCAGCAGCAGGACCGCTACCTCCCCTTTGTGCAAGAGGAACAGGAGGAGCACTGCCAGAGCCCTTCAAAATGACCTCCAGCAGGCCACTGACATCCATGAGTCTGCTCAAACTGTCAGAAACAGACTCCATAAGGGTGGTATGAGGGCTCGATGTCCACAAGTGGGTATTGCGCTTACAGCCCTACACAGTGCAGGGTGATTGGCATTTACCAGAAAATACCAAGAGCTCCAGATTCCACATTGTGCTCTTCATGGATGAGAGCAGGTTCACACTGAGCACGTGACAGTCTGGAGACGCCGTGGAGAACGTTCTGCTGCCTGCAACATCCTCCAGCATGACTGATTTGGCAGTGGGTAAGTAATGGTGTGGGGAGGCATTTCTTTGGGGGGCCGCTAAGCCTTCCATGTGCTAGCCAGATGTACCGGGACGAGATCCTCAGACCCATTGTGAGACCATATGCAGGTGCAGTGGGCCCTGGGTTCCTCCTAATGCCGGACAATGCTAGGACCCATGAGGCTGAAGTGTGTCAGCAGTTCCTGCATGATGAAGGCATTAGTGCTTTGGACTGGCCTGCCCGTTCCCCGGACCTGAATCCAATCGAACATCTGAGACATCACGTTGCACCACAGACTGTCCAGGAGTTGACTGATGCTTTAATCCAGGTCTGGGAGGAGATCCCACAGGAGACCATCCGCAACCTCATCAGGAGCATGCCCAGGCGTTGTAGGGAGGTCATACAGGCACGTGGAGGCCACACACACTACTGAACATCATTTCTTGCCTTGAGGCATTTCTACTGAAGTTGGATCAGCCTGTAATTGGGTTTTCCACTTTGATTTTGAGTATCATTCCAAATCCAGGCCTCCATGGGATATTAACTTTGATTTACAGTGATAGAACAAAAATTATTTTCAACGCTTTCCACTATGTAATGAATAAAGATTTGCAACTGGAATAATTCAGTGATGCTTAGGATGTGGTATTTTAGTGTTCCCTTTATTTTTTTGAGGTATGTATTTTTGCCATAAATGTACAGTGGATGTAATTAAGGCACTAAAGGGATTTTCCCATGTCCAACAGGATAGATGATCAATATATGGTAGAATGCTGACAACCAGAAACCTATATCTATCGCAACGCATTTGTGGGACCACTAGTCCATTCATACAGGGTCCCGGAGATGCCATATATTTATCACCAATCTGGTGAACAGGCTATGCATGTTTAGGGCAAAACCTATTTAAAGGACCATTCCACTTTCTATGCTTTAATTCATGGGCAGACATATTATTGGTGCGGCCGCACAGGGGCCAGGGAGGTAAGGGGGTGTATTTCTACCTCCAAAGCAGGTGAAATTTTGCACTTTTAGGAGCTCTTGGGCTACAAAGGGCCCATATATTGTTCCTGCACAGGGGTCCTTTTCTGTCTGTGTCCGCCAGTGCTTTAACTTATAGCTTAGGAAATCATAGTTATATAACATACATGTATTGAAAATGATAAATTGTGGTGCAATAGTCTGTCCACCAGAAAAATAATCAAGTGAAGCGACTTGGATTATTCCTGAGTAATGTGCCCATAGCCTTATATAGTTCTGCTAACTATGGAGCCAGTCATGTGATGGTGTGGACCCCTTGAGGGCCAGGGAATGCTCCACTTCTCTAGAATTCCGTACTTTTTTTTTTTTTTTTTTTTTTTTTTTTTTTTAAAGCCTAATCTTATATAATAGCACACCAGGATGGATTGGGGTACGTGTGCGGTCACATGGCTTCCGATACTGAAAATACAGCCTCAGCTCTCCATGTACGATAAGGGGTTATTGGTGAAGTTAATCATATGAAGAGTTAATATTTATATTGGGGTGACACCAACTCATGTCACATAGCAACTGTATATTGTGTTTATATTTGTTAAGATAAACCCTGGCAGGCTCAGCAACTCATAAATGGCATAATATACCCCTTGTGGCAATTATAAGACCTTGTGGTTGTAGACATTTATGCACCAGCTTCCTGAAGGATTTCCAACGAGTTCGTGATTCTCTTACAGTAGGGATGTCAAACTTAAACATGCAGAGGGTCAAAATGAAAAACGTAAACAAAGTTGTGGGCCAACCAATATACAGAATAATGGGTCCCCCCCCCCCCCCCCCCCTGTAGGCTTCCATACAGAATGGGTCCCCCCGTAGGCCTCCATACAGAATAATGGCCCCACATAGAGGTGGCAGTTTTGGTGTCGCGGGCCAATATAACCACCCTGCAGGCCAGATTAACAAAGATCACATTCATGATACTGTTAGGCCTACTAACTAACATCGGTGTTGGTAAAAGAGGGATCTTTAAAAACTGCCCCCCCATCCCTAAACTGGGTGAGCAAGGGAGCGGGATCTGGAGGTTGTGGAGTCCTCCATATTGTGAGCTGAACATACAAGAACGCAAACCATGGAAACCAGAGCTTGTCCAGTAATATATACAGTCTCTGGTCTCTCCACGTCTCCTGTAGCGTTTGAGCTCACGTTGACACTTTTAAGGGTTCGCTCACACGAGGATAGCACTTGTCCAATGTTTTATCGGATAGCCTTGGACCAAGCTTATACTATAGGGCCGCGCACCAATTAAAGTCTGAGTGCATGGAAATCATATGACTGCACTCGGATGATGGACTCGCACAATGGAGAATATGGAGAAATTCTGTTCTCCATCTTCTACTCACCTGTGTTACGATTCCCGAATCGGAGCACCTAAGCTGGCACTGATCAGAGTTTGATCGGAGTGTCATTATAATCGCTCTGATTCTTTTGGAGGAGAGACTCTACGCTTGCGTGACCCCGGCCTAACTCTGCTGACCTTGCAATCTCTGTCTGCCCGCACTTCAAGCCCCATCACACTCTTAGAACCACTTCTTTGGTTGTCTCCATGAGACACACACTCGCACACTTTTTATTTTTTATTTTTATTGTGACTGCTCTCTGCATTAGTCACCCTCAACACTCTCTAGATCCTCATTTTAACAGGATGGTCCCCTCATGCAGGGCTGCCACCAGGAATTTCAGGGCCCCATACTGGCAAAAAAAAAAAAAAAAATTTTCTTGACTCCGCCGCCATCCCTTGAACCTTCTACAGTCCCACCGCCCATTCTTGGAAAAACTCCACTTTTGCACCACGTCCTCGCCAATCACATGTTACCAGTTCCCATCGAACACCAGATCATATACATAGCCATTAGCTTTTGTCTTGGCCAAAATATTTTTTAAGCCGCCACCATGACAAGGTAAACTCTTCTGGTCGGGTCCTACTCTACTCTAACCTATTAAACATTTTTTAAACTATCCAATACACTTTTTTAGGTATATTTTTATTTATTTTTCTTTAAAGAAATGTCACATACATATTTTAAAATGACCAATAATACCACATAGAAGGGACGAATACCGCCACACCATGACTGGACCACGTATTACCACCACATACTGAATGAATACTGATCATTTAATAAGAAAACACAATACTAATATTACCATAAGTGCCATTATACAAGAGGGCTCTGTACATGGTATACGGTGTATTAGTGTCAGTGCACAGAACACACTGACTCACCGGTGATGTCCTTCATCCAACACCACCACCATCACTTCTTCCAGCCAGGACTTAACTTATTTTATGCAGAGACATCTAGAGCACATTTCCCCAACTTCTACACTACGCAGCAGAATACAGACATGCACCCACCATTAATATATAATTAGTTATTATGCAACCCATCATTCTAAATATAAATTGTAATCCACCCCTTCGCCCCCCACTATCTGTAAATAGCCACTTCTCCACCTAATAATAAATATATAAATTAATTGGAACCTGTACTTTCCCCCAATTCATTGCCAGTCACACTCTGGCATCCTCAACGCCCCCTACTTTGTACCTCCTCCCCCGATTCATTATATTTACATGCACCCTCTGCCCCAATTCAATGTGTCATGTCCATGCTCTCCTCACCCTCTATTCATCATCATTTACTTTCCCCCACTCCCAATTCATAATTTGCTCCTCCCCAACTCCCATTAAATCTGAAAACCTGGGTTCTTCTGTGGGTGTAACACTACTCAGACAACACAAGGTGAGGGTAAAACAGTGTGGCAATACTTTATTGAACCACAAAAGCAAACAGTCCCAGCAAATACCCAAGATAGTACAACATTACAGTCTTGCCCTTCCTTCTCAACTCACCTGGGATAGAACAGCTGCGACTTGGGAGACTTTCAGGGCCGACTACCTCAACCAGTGGCCCCCCACTTCTGGCGGGCCCCCACAGAGGAGGTAGCGGCAAGCTTAGGAAGCTAGCAGTCCATCGAGGTACAAGACCAGGAGACCCAAGGGTCCCAACCTGGCCTCTCCGAGTTTCCATAGGACCAGATGACTGGTGGGCCCCAATCTGGCTTCTCCGAATGTCTGTGTATTGCAGGTGACCGGTGGGTCCCTCCTGGCAACCTCAAACATATCCATGGGGCCAGGTGACTTCTTGGTCCCAACCTGGCCTCTGTGAGACGTATTCATGTCTCTCTGATGGTTAATGGAGCAGATCCGAATCTTTCCAGTCAGGGCCGTACCCTTAGGCTGGAATCGTCTAGAATCCAAATCTGTGTCTCTTTGGATGCCATGCTACCCATCTACTTTCCTGAAGGATGTCTCTCATTCTCCTTGTAAAATCCTTTCTGATTCTGTGTCCCAAGTCTGACTGCTACCAAAAACGTGTCCCTTCTGCCAGGGCCGGCTCCAGGTTTTTGTGGGCCCTGGGTGAAACTCTGTGGGCCCCTTTAACTTTAACACATACATCACAATTCATGATGCAGAGAAATGTGTATGTATTCACAATTTTTAGTACAATGCCAATGATTTCACTTCTTGCATTACATGAGCGATATCTATTGTAAATTCCACAATGGCTCAAAAACCGGCGCATCGCTCCATACAGGATACTGGCCCCCACATAATGCTCCATGCAGGCTTTTCCCTCCTTTTTATAATGCACCATGCAGGATGTCACCCCCCCCCCCCCCTCCCTTATGATGCCCCATGCTTCCATACATTAAAAAAAAATAAAAAATCAAATACTCACCTCACTTCTCACTTGCTGCCGCTGCTCTGGACTCCAGCGTATCTGCATGTCAGGCTTGACATGTCACACTCTGCAAGGATAAACGTTACCCCTTGGTTTTCTGAAGGTCAAAACGCTTGGACTACTGTCAACACATCTGCACATTTGTGGTGTGACTCTATGCACGACTTATTTTATCAAACATTACAAAAGTAATAACTGTAACACTGCTCATCCCCATTTCTAGCTAGCTATGATGCAGACATGCCAATCTGTATACCTGTATGTGTCTGACCTCTACTATTGGGGGAAACAGGACATGGGGTGGAGGGGGCGGTAATGCGCTCATCTAGCTGTGCCCACCTGACCCAGCTGTGTCATCAGCAACTCAGTGCATTGACCTTAAACACAGTGCAACCCTTGCCTCTAGTAAAGTGAACCTCAGACGACCTATTGGTGACATCATGCCTCAGTATTCTAAGACTGCCCATATATTTGTTATTCACTCACATCCCTTATGCAGGGTCAGTGAATGTGTGATGCCCAGCTGCGCTTGGTATCACAGATCCTAGAAGGGTGTATTGAAGGATTCCTGCACAAGAGGCCCCCATAACCATTCACACATCTCCACCTTCCACCTCAGACCACCAGAGGGAGCCCGTTAGGGATATAAAAGGGAAGGTGGAGCCAGGCAGCAGTTAGTCTAGACTGGAGTTGACAGAAAGCAAACCTGTTGAGAGTTCCTGCAGTGCAAAAGCCTGGGCGAGGTCAGTCTGCAGTGGAGCACGGTCTAGACTCAGTTGTAGCTCAGAGAGGTGAGCTTTAGGTGTGTCGGCGCCATAAGATCGGTGAAGCACGGCAAGCTGCCGTTAGTGTGAGTAGCCTATTGAGGGCCCGAGTAGGCCGAAGGGGAGTAGAGAGTTAGCACATAGGGGTCAGAGGAACTTAATTGGCTGACCGCGAAGCAGTTACTGGACACCGGGTCCGAAGCTTACCAGGATCTCCACGACCTAGTAAGATAAACCGGAATCCCTGGAGAACTACAAGTCCCAGGATCGCTGAAGTGCTGATGCGTAACCGAGCCAGGAGACACATAGGCCCCGTAAGTCGGGAGCGTGCACTCCAAGAGAAGGCCCAACCACAAGGTCAGCCAGCGCAGAACCGAGACAAAGTTAGGCCTAGCTCCAGGCAGGTCATAAACTTACTACGCAGAGGCAAGAAACAGGAGGCCCGAAACCCGCTCATTGGGGAGGATCCTGATATGCACCCTTCACCCTACAGTGCTCTGGGACGTGCCTGAATTTCAATCAGTAAAAGGTACTGAAGTGACTATCGTCTGTCCCTGTTCTTGCTCTGACCCGGCTGGGTCTCGTCTGTCCTGCATTCCCTCTTCATATACTGCCCTGAGGCCTAGCTCCACCTGTGGGGAGCTATACCATCGAGCTGCCTTATCGGCCTCAGTGGACTGCGCAGCGCTGGTGATCCTCACCAGAAGCCACGGGTGGCGTCACGAACTTTCATAAAATTAACAAACAACCACCCTTTTTAAGGAGAGACCCCAGGGTACGGGCCCGGGAGCCGACCACTGCGGCATCCCTAAAGGCCCGGGTACCGAGTCATCCCCATTCCCCTGGGCGAGTCAAATGTGTTCCACAATTTGTTGTGCACTTATTGCAGGAGCCACATGTAAATCTCACTCAGCATTAAACAATATAAATGGAAAATGGTGAGTAGGTAACTGCAATGACATGATAGCAACGTGCTACTGCTCGGTTGTAACAGTGAGCTGCAGGCAAAACCTAGTTGGAATTTATTGGGACTGCCACAATTTTTCTATTACATTAAATTTGAGGCACAAAAAAAGTGGGATTTATGTAATCTATACTTAAAAGTGGCGATGGTAAGATGGTGATTGTGGACTCTGGCCACTCTTACCAGTTGATTTTTCCATGTATGATTTTATTCCTGGAAGAAGATGAAATGTAATATTGTTTCCTGCCATCATATGGATTTATGTTCAGTACAGTTCTTTTGATTATTTCCAGCAATGTATTCTGTGTTGTGTGCTCCTGAGTTCTAACTCAAATCATGCTAATGTTGCAGCAGTTTAAAGTCTGTCCATGTGACAAACCGAGGTTATTTAGGGGCTGGTTTTCATCCATCTAGTGTCAGTTTCAGAGAACCTTGTTGCTGAATAGTGGCTAGCAGATATGCAATGGAAACATCTTGAACTGTGTGCTGCAGAAGGAAGACTGCGTGTGTGTGTGACTGTCCAGGGCGCTGTGAGGAGACCGCTGTGTCCAGTGTAAGGAGATGGACATATGAGAGAACTCACAGTTAATGCCTGAGTGTCTGCAAGTGAACACTGCCATCTGATGGTCAAAAATTATAGGAAAAGCGGAGAGAATTGCATCAGCAGGAACTGAAGAGTAAAGTGCATGATACCTGGGGGAAGAGATTAGAGGAGACACCAGGTCAGGTGATGGCTGTGGCGCAGTTAGTAATTATCAAAGGCACAGGAGGGCAGTGATGGGGAGGAGTTGGTGTCTGAACCTGTAGCAGGACAGACGTGCGGTGCAGCAAGGTTGGCTTATAGCTGCCATTACGAGTGATCAGACCCAAGTGACCAGATCCAATTAGGGAACCCAGTTACCAGACTGGGACCCAAACCGAGAAAAGAAGCGAGTGACCAGAGCTGGGTAGCCTAAACCAGAGACCATAGCTAAGAGCCGAGAGAGCAGAGACGAGAGGGAGACAGCCAGGCTGTTGAAGGACATTCATGTTAGTTGTGGCTTCCGGTGTAGACGTACAATACTCGGAGGACTAGGGCCATGCTTAAGAGAATGAAGGCAGCCAGTGTAACGGGTGTACGTAGTGACTCATTGATAAGGAACTTGCGGCCTAACAGTGTGGCATCATAGGCCTCCATTAGGTCCTGTAGTACGGCTCGCATTGCCTAAAAAGTGACAGACGGCAGTAACGTGCCCGATAGAGACAGTGACGCACCGCAGGTTAAGGTATTAGGACCACGACAATATTTTGTTTATTTGTAATAGAACAATGGTGTGTGATTAGAATTGTTGATATTGTTTAGCTGAACTGCTGTATTCCATTGTACAATAACTCATGGTCCTTCCACAATTTACTTTATTCTTTATATTGTGCCATAGTTACCATTTGTACTTGTGTTTAATCAAATATTCGTTGGTTGTTACCCCTGTGTCCTCCTCTGTGCTGTTGTAAACAGGTACGCGGATGCAACAGAACTGCTTATTTACTGAAATTAACTATTGACCTGACTTTTTGTTAAATGTGGCGTACCTACTGAACACAATCCTGAAGACATGATTCTTTGTGGAGTAGACTGGGCTACTCTAACAGTAGCATTCACTTTTATATGGTGCGTTAGCCCTGGTGTATAGATTGTGCCACAGAATAGCAACCAGTACTATACTACAGTTGTAGTCTGTTTGGGGTGAAGGAGAACAGCTCGCCAGCATGAGAACCTTGTTATACACCTGTCTCGGGTAACCCGGCTCTGCTTCCTTCACCCTGATACGCTGCCCTTTGTTGTGCTCCACATTGGGTTTTGCTGGTTCTCCAGCATAGCTCAGTGACGTCCTCTCCGTAATCCTACTTAAGGCCCATTAAGACACACCTTTCTATTAGCATTGAGACTCTAGTGTTCCATGTTTGGGTTGCTCCATCTCCTGAACTTGCTGTGTCTTTAACTTGCATCAACCCTTGCGGAGTTCCACAGCATCTGTCTAACTGCTTCTGAGATTCCAGATGGTCAAAGTCCTTGATTCCACGCGTCCTTTGACCCTGGGTGTTGGAGCAGCTTCCCAATGTGCACCCCAGGACCAGAGGCTTCGCAGCTCCACTGCACAAGGAGAGCCTTACACCTCCATTACATCGCCTGTCATAGATGTAATGGTAAAATCCATAAAGCAATCTCTTAAGTGGGGACGTATCGCCTTCATATTGAACTGATTTGGATTAATTATAACTTGGCAAGTGAAGAAGAGCTCACACTTAATTCCAATTCCTCCTGTCGTTAATCAAAGTAGGATATCTGCTGAGGGACAGACAGTCTGGGATTTGTATATTCAAGAGGCTGACAAGTGAAAAATCTATCACCTCCAGACGTAACCCTTCCACTCTTCAAAGCGGCATTGGACAATTACAGCTAGATACCCTGGCTCCATGGTCAGGGTATGTTTCTTGTTTTTAGTGTGACAGGCATAGGTCCTATAGTCATGGGAGATATATTTCAGCATTGTTTCGAATGTGAGGCCTGCCCATCACCCCAAAATTAATATGGATATGGAAATATGGCATTAGTATCTCCAGCCTGGGACCTCCAGTGGCAAAGATATTGTGAAAGTTGGGGATCCTATAATTTTCTAAAGACCTAGCCACATCCCCTGACCAGCCCCCATATGAGCTCACTAAAGGGGAGTTACAGTATGTGGGTGTAATCTTTATCTACTAAAATTAGAGTTCGCATTTGTGGAATTTATTTCTGGAAGACTGTTTGCTGTGAGGTTTCAATTTTCCTAACTGGAGCACTTCTGTATTGATCACTGATTGGAGGCTGCGGAGTCTTTGTTCGGGAGAATATCTGCGTGGTCTCCAGGCTGTTCCCTTAACCTCGCCCTTGTAGCAGATGAAGTCACCCACAAGGGACAAAGTTGTCATGTTAGTGATTCTTTATGCTTATGCCTACGTGTGAAGGGGTTTTCCACCACAAAGATGGCAAGGAAACTGGTGCTCGAATGTGAGGGACTGAAATTGTGTGAGCAGGTGATGTTATGCGTAGTAAAGTACTTTGTTGTAAGGGGAGAGGTGACTGGGAGAGGGAGTCGAGGACTGTGTGTATAGTGACAGACTGAGTCAAGGTGAGTGACGCTGCTAAAATGATTGTCTGCAGCGCTGTGTAACTCGCTGCATATGCAAGCCTAAGTTATTTATAAATACCAACTATTTACCACTTCTGCCTCTTGTAAAATTGTTGGAACCATCAAGCTTTTTGCCTTTCTTGCATAAAGCTGTTGCTGATTTGCATTAATTTGCCATCCCTAAGTGAGGGAACCTCCACCACCATGGACTATTGACGTGCCCCCTGGGCTGTGGGGTACTCGGCTGCCGGGCCGGTGGGTGCTGGGGATGTCACAGTGGCAGTGACCCGGTCCGTGACCCAGGGCGGTCAATAAAAGGGGAATAAAGTATATATTATATTAGTTTGTGATGCCCCCTGTGGTATGCGGCTATATGGAGCCGACGCTGCGGTGCAGATCCTCTGGAGCTGATGGTGACACAGCAGAGTTGTTACAGCTCTCCACAGGCAGAGCTAAGCCCCAGGGCAGGAAATGGTGATATTATGAGGTAGATGTTGCTGGTGCTGTGTAGTGCAGGGCTGGTGATGGTGCAGCAATAATTCTAGGACACAGTGGGGTGCAGTCTTCAGCTTTACTCAGTTATCAGACTCCAGGTTCCCAGCGCCAGGGTAACCTCCCACGCCGTCCTGTGTTTACCAAGGCAGGAGTTCAGCAGTCTCCCATGTGTTTCAGGAATACATAACGGGACCCCATTCTGTGTGCCTTCCTCTGTCGTCTTCCTGCACTGGCTCTCACCCTCTCGCCCTGCGCCTCGCAACCAGTGTCCCAAGCCTGTAACCTCTGATTTTGGTGGGCAACGAACAGTCCCCTGAATCCTATGTGGCTACCTTCTTAGCGATTTAGTTGCGGTTGTGAGCAGCTGAACCCTGCCTCCGGTTTCTAGCTAAGCCTTGTAATTCTCCACTAGTTAGGGGCCTGATTCCTCCACGTTCTGGTAGATTCGGGCGCACAGGTGGCTTCCGCACTTGCCGTGCCTCTGGGATCCCCTCACTCCTGGAGCCTTCCCTCTGCTCCCGTCCTCTTTCAGCCTGTCCTCCTGGGCCTCTCAATCTAGGCCCTCTCCTCTGAGCAGAGCTCCTACACAGCTCCTGCTCCCACTCCTCTCAGACTTCCTCCTCAGACTGATCTGTCTCTCCCAAGATGGTTCCCCTCTTTATACTCCTACTCAAGTGCTCCCCTGTTGCGCTTCCTCCACCCACACCCACTACATGGTCGTCGTCCCCCCCACTTTGAACCAGGGACAGGGCACGGCTTAAGCCAGTGCATCTTGCCCTGACCGCTGGTCTGGAGTAGTGTAGTGCTGGATGCAGGTGGGTGGGTCCCGGGCAGTACTTCATCCTTACCTGAGAGTGAGATACCACACCTCTGGGCGAAATGCAGTACCTCTGTGGCGACTGAACCCGCAGGGGTGCCACACTATTATTTCATATATTTATAATTTGGGGTACACCAACCCTTGGTTACCCCTAGTAGGCTGCTGCAGAACCTCTTCCACTTTGAGAGAGGTAAGATATCACCATATACACAAACTTTTGGGCTGTGTATCTAAGAGTATCGCGGGTGGCCACATCTTTTTGGGCCTATGCTTCCTTGAAAGCACAATTAGAAGTGCGAGTTCCATTGCTAGATGAAGTTTTCATCCTATGAATGGGGTTGATGCCAGGCTGGTGTATCACTGCTGGAATCCAGTGGCCGAAGGAGAACAAGCAGGAACAGCAAGCGGTGGTAGTTCTTGGAGTAAGCAAAGGAGTTTTGGAGAAACAATCCGTAGATGGGTGAGAACAGTCTGGGTAAGACAGACTTTCCAGTCTTCAGCACCTGGACTTAGACTAAACAGCTAGACACAATAAGTAGGCCCAAACAGGAAACTAGATGGATTCTGTGTGACTCACGCGCGCCCTCTGTAAGCCCTACCCTGGGAGATGGGGGACTCTGAGTCGGGTCCTGTGAAGTAGAAATGGGGTGCAGCCGTGGCCCGGACTCGCTCCGTGCCCAGGGTCGTCACACTAAAACAAAGATGGTACGGGCTTATCCGGGTTGAGTGGCTGATCTTGACTATGCCACCTGTGGCACCTGATGAAGGCCACCAGCGCTGCTGCAGTCCGCCGAGGCATGGTGTTATAGCAGCCGATGTTGTTACTACTCCTCACAGGCTGAGCAGGGCCTCGGGGCAGAGAGACAGGATGGAGGGGGTAGTAGTCTAGGAGGTCTGGTGCTTCGTAGCGTGGTGTAATGCAGAATAAAGAGTCCGGAGGCCATAGGGGTTAACTTCCAGGGTTTTTACTTATGATGGAGATGGCAGTAGGAAGGCGTCTCCCTGCTCCTCGCGGAGTTCTGCGGTCACCAGAGACTGGGTAAGTCCAGCGTTCAATCAGGACCCCGCACCAGAGTGTTCCTAGACTTCAGACCGGGTGCTTTCCTGTCTGTGTAGATAGGCCGGGTCTCCCTCTGAACTTCTCTCAGAAAAAGGGTACGGGTGGCAGCTCCGCTCCTTCCGATACCCGGTGGGATCCTCAGGGCCTACCGGACTTTCCCGATCAGTGCGTGGAGTAGCAAGGTCGGGGGCCGGTACCACTCTTGCAGCCGGAATCCCTCTGAATATATCAGGTTGGCGAGGACAGGTGGCGTATACCGCTCCGTCTGCATCCTCCCTGGGATCCATTTGCGGTGGAGCTACACTCCTAAGCTCTGGGCCTTCTTGGTCATGGTCCTTGACCGGGCTGAGACATACAATATCTGCAGCCTGCCCCTCGACCCAAGGCCAGGGTACGAGGGCCGTGTCCCCGTCCTCTGCAGGTCTACACAGGATCCACGCTCAGGGAGGGAGGTCATGATATGGAACAGTCAAAGAACCAAGAGCCAAAATGGCTGTGAATTAAATATGAAATTTAAAGTCACTAAATTGTGAATCCTCCACCCTCACCCACTAATTGGTTCCCCAGTCTCCCAACTTCCAGCAGGGGCAGCACCTAGTGCCTTCTAGCCCCCTCTGGTGGGAGTAGTGTGGTGTTGAATGTGAAGGAAGGGTCCTGACCATCGCACGGTTACCTCAGAGGAGGAACACTACACTCCATAAGAGAAGTGCAGCATCCCTGTGGCGGTCGAACCCTCAGGGGCGCCACAATTCCACAGGTCCATAATCTGCCATCTTGGTAAAGGGCAACTGCAGAAAACAGCAGCAGCCTCCAGTGGTAAGGCGTGGAATTGCTGCACAATTAATGTGAACCATAGTAGCCAAACTGTAGGACAACAGGAATCCTGACACATAGCCATGGACATAGTGGTGCTTTTTTTTGGGAAAAAATAAAGCCCATCCTCTTAATAAAATCAATCCCTTTTAACCTCTTCCTGCATCTACAAGTGTATGTATGCTAGGAGAATCTGTATGTTCCTGCATCGCCCACATACACAGCTATGATTTGGACTTGCACATGGGGTGATTGGCGGGTGTGTAAATGGACGTATATGAAATGATTGACCTGATACCTGAATAATCTTTCATTCCAGGCATTGGCTTGTTGTAAAAGAGGACAAAGTTCACGTTTCAGCTAGAGAAGAGCCACGACTGGTGCTGATAACTGCGACCATTGACAATGATCACTTAACTCTCCGTGCCCCAGAAATCGATGTCCTCCAAATCCCATTAGAGCTACCGAAAACTAATGCAGTTTTTACATGCAAGTATGTGATATATGATATAAAGGGTTGTTCTCACATCTATGAGTGAGTGGGGCGCTGCAGTTTTCTGAACTTTCACACAAGTTAAAGTAAATAACTGCCTTTCCACTCTGTAGTGGGGACCACTCCCAAAATAAAAGCTGAACTTGGACCAGCGTCTTTCATACATTTCTTGGATGACATATGCCTTAAATGTAGAAAATGGGACTTCTCCTTTAAAAGATACATTTTTCTGTCTGTAGCCACCACTAGAGGGAGCTTGGTGCATACAGTGTATCCTTCAGCTCATTTCTAACAAATTATATGGGCCAGCACAATATTATTTTTTTTTCAAATAGAAGATCAGACTTGTGACCCTGAAAGTCCAGTTGACGGGGTGGTTTTAAGCACACAACTCCATTGTGTTATTCTTTCAGAGTTCATGGCCATGAGGTTCAGGGCAGAGACTGTGGAGATGAAGCCTCGGACTGGGTGACTAACTACTTAAAGAGCTCCCAGGCCTATCGTCTTGTTTATTTTGAGGACAAGATGAAGACAAGGAATCCAAAAAATGAGTTTTCACTGTATACGGAGAGCGGTCAGGTTAGTTGGTGGCTGGGTGGACATTAAAGGGAAAATCTGGGTAAAAAACCCCACATGTGATGCAGTCCTATACAGTGATACAACACAATCTTTACCATTTTCTGATTTAGAAGGGAGCCTGCGCAGAGTTTACCTACTTTTATCATTTGGCGACCTATCGGGGAGGGGGGAGTCGACACTACAGTTATATGAAAAAGTTTGGGCACCCCTATTTATCTTAAGCTTAATGTTTTATAAAAATTGGTGTTTTTGCAACAGCTATTTCAGTTTGATATATGTAATAACTGTTGGACACAGTAATGTTTCTGCCTTGAAATGAGGTTTATTGTACTAACAGAAAATGTGCAATCTGCATTCAAACAAAATTTGACAGGTGCATAAGTATGGGCACCCTTATCATTTTCTTGTTTTAAATACTCCTACCTACTTTTTACTGACTTACTAAAGCACTTTTTTTGGTTTTGTAACCTCATTGAGCTTTGAACTTCATAGCCAGGTGTATGCAATCATGAGAAAAGCTACTTAAAGTGGCCACTTGCAAGTTGTTCTCCTGTTTGAATCTCCTCTGAAGAGTGGCATCATGGGCTCCTCAAAACAACTGTCAAATGATCTGAAAACAAAGATTATTCAACATAGTTGTTCAGGGGAAGGATACAAAAAGCTGTCTCAGCGATTTAACCTGTCAGTTTCCACTGTGAGGAACATAGTAAGGAAATGGAAGAATACAGGGATAGTTCTTGTTAAGGCCAGAAGTGGCAGGCCAAGAAAAACCTCAGAAAGGCAGAGAAGAAAAATGGTGAGATCAGTCAAGGACAATCCTCAGACCACCTCCAGAGAGCTGCAGCATCAACTTGCTGCAGATGGTGTCACTGTGCATTGGTCAACTATACAACGCACTTTGCACAAGGAGAAGCTGTATGCGAGAGTGATGCGAAAGAAGCCATTTCTGCAAGCAGGCCACAGATTCGGCTGAGGTATGCAAAAGCACATTTGGAGAAGCCAATTTCTTTTTGGAAGAAGGTCCTGTGGACTGATGAAACCAAGATTGAGTTGTTTGGTCATACAAAAAGGCGTTATGCATGGCGGCAAAAAAACACCATTCCAAGAAAAACACTTGCTACCCACAGTAAAATTTGGTGGAGGTTCCATCATGCTTTGGGGCTGTGTGGCCAATGCCGGCACCGGGAATCTTGTTAAAGTTGAGGGACGCATGGATTCCACGCAGTATCAGCAGATTCTTGACAATAATGTTCAAGAATCAGTGATAAAGTTGAAGTTACGCAGGGGATGGATCTTTCAGCAAGACAATGATCCAAAACACCGCTCCAAATCTACTCAGGCATTCATGCAGAGGAACAATTACAATGTTCTGGAATGGCCATCCCAGTCCCCAGACCTGAATATCATTGAACATCTGTGGGATCATTTGAAGAGGGCTGTCCATGCTCGGCGACCATCCAACTTAACTGAACTGGAATTGTTTTGTAAAGAGGAATGGTCAAAAACACCTTCATCCAGGATCCAGGAAATCATTAAAAGCTACAGGAAGCGACTAGAGGCTGTTATTTTTGCAAAAGGAGGATCTACTAAATATTAATGTCACTTTTCTGGTGAGGTGCCCATACTTATGCACCTGTCAAATTTTGTTTGAATGCAGATTGCACATTTTCTGTTAGTACAATAAACCTCATTTCAAGGCAGAAACATTACTGTGTCCAACAGTTATTACATATATCAAACTGAAATAGCTGTTGCAAAAACACCAATTTTTATAAAACATTAAGCTTAAGATTAATAGGGGTGCCCAAACTTTTTCATATAACTGTATAAAAAATCCCACTTATTCCCCATATCAGACTGGTATGATATTTGGGAGATCAATATTTCACTTCTTGGGTAGCACTGAGCACTACATCATTCAGGATCACAACCACATTCACAATTCTACTGCTTTCCTGTTAACTGTGTCGAAGGCTGTTTTTTTTTTTTTTTCTCTTCTAATAATGGGTGGGGGAACCATTTATCATGAAAAAGATGGAGAATAGGGCAAAAGCTTCACTTTGAGTCTGGTCACCAGGGCTCTCTGCTTCCAATACTATTGGAGTTGTAGGAGTAACATCAGGTACTTTGCTATAGATTTTGTTGCAGGTTTGCTGCTGCGGAGTTCTCCCGTTATGTTCTCAGCATCTGTTACTCTTCGTAATCGTGGCCAATTATCGTGAGTTTCAGCAATGTCCTGTTTTATTTTTTTTCCCATCCCTGTCCTGCAGGTGGCGTATCCTGATCTTGCCCCTTATCTGGTACTTTCTGAAGCCTCACTTGAAAATCTGAACACCAAGCTAGAAAATAAAGTATCCAATAGAAATTTCCGTCCTAATATAGTGTTTTCTGGATGTGAGGCATTCGCTGAGGTATGTGTGTGTGTGTGTGTGTGTGTGTGTGTGTTTTTTTTGTTTTTTTTTCAATTTTTATTTGTTGCGCCATCTTGATCCTCCTCTTACACCAGTGGTGTACGTCTATAGCCAGACCAGTTTTTGTCTGCAGCTGCCACAAGGGGGCACTCGGTGCTTAGATATTTCTACAGTTGTGCTTGAATTCACTGCAGTGAGCTCCCCCTAGTGGTGGCTGGAATAGATCTGTATGTAGTGAGCTCCCCCTAGTGGTGGCTTTATAAAACTGTATGTAGTGAGCTCCCCCTAGTTGTGGCTGTATAAATCTGTATATATTGAACTCCTACTAGTGGTGTCTGTATAATTCATAGGGAGTGGCTCCCCCCCCCCCCCCCCACCACCACCACACCCCTTAATAATGAGAATTTAAATCATATGCAATGAGCTCCTCCCAGTGGTGAATGTATGAATCTTTACATGGCTCACTCCCCCTTGTTATCTCTTCTGTGGAACCTGTCGCCAGGAAAATGCCGTCCAATCTGCAGACATCATGATACAGAGCAGGGAGAGCTGAACAGATTTGGTATATAGCTTTAGGAGAGAAAAAAAAATAGAATATAGCCTGTATTTTAATAATTTAAACCTCTGCTTTCTGTGATTTTTCTGCCCACTGGACCGAAAATCCCAGAAAGAACAGAGGATTCAGTATAACGTGTTTTAATCCTTTCTCCCAAAACTATATATTGATCTTCTCTGCTCTATAACTTGTCTACAGATTGGACAGCACCTTCCTGGTGACAGGTTCCCTTTAAATTCATATGCAGTGAGCTCCCTCTAGTGGTGTCTATGTAGAGTTAGCTTGAAGTTCATAATTTTAACTTTGAGTTTTTATAGAGGGATGCAAATATATTATGGGGAACATCAGGCTTTACTGTAAGTGACTTAAACGCACTTATATTTTGGGATTTGTCTCTGTACCTGGTTCCCCAGCTCTTGGATATCTCATTCGTGACTGTGACATCACATCCATTGGTCACCTGCACCATTGTGCAGTATTTCTTTAATTAAGTGGCCTAATATGTGCTTGGGCTAACTCCCCAAGACTGCGCAGCAGTAGCCCTGATGGTGGCACCATGTCAGTCCACTGAAACCCATCATGTATAGTACATCCGCAATGGCGTGCAATACATTTTGGAGCGTTATGTACAGCATTGCCTGCGCTGCCATACATAATTATCACGACAAATCCACAATTCATTCTATACAAGATGAACCACCTGAAACTGTAAAAGATGGATAAACCCCAAATCATCCAGGACATCCGTATTACACCCTCGATGGGTGCAAATCCTGCATAATCAATACGTACATGTATGTCTAAGGCCATGAACGTTTGTTTCCATGAAAACAATAAATGGAAATGACTTTGACAAAACCATCTCTCGCCTCATGTGAAGGGCGAGGATCTACTGCTTATGAATCGGTCAAGTTTCGCCATCTAGTGGGAGAAGGGCAGAACAACGTTTAACACACTGTCTGTAAGAACAGTCAGACTTTTCGTCAAATCACGTGCTAGTTTGGACACAATTACCACGAAATCACTACAGATTCACCATGCTTTGGAAAGCAGCATGATGTTTTGTTGGGATTCTGCAAACAAGCGTAATTAGACAGCAATTTTTCCAAGAATTACTCCAGAAACTTGACTTGGTTCCATATTTTTAAGCACCGAACTTGCAAAATGTCAGGGGATATGGCTTTACATGCTCTTGCAAATGCAGGCCGTGATTCCTCAAGACTGGTGACTGTTTTTTTCAGTCTTGATGAGGGGGCATGGTGGAGTCACACTCCTGATTCATGAAGTGCGGGCCTCATTAATCCGGAACGTCTAATGAACGACGTGTGCCACCTCAGAAATTGTACACCAGGCCCTGACTGGTGTAAGATATTTGGCATCAGTAATAGCACAGCTCGTCATAAAATAGACGACCCATGGCGCCACACTCCAGCTCAGCCCATTTTAGCGTAGCTGGAAGAAACTGGAGTGAAAACTACAACAATTTTGTGCAACTCTTTAGCGTGGCTTTTTTTTGTTTGTTTTTTTTATTATGCAATTTACACCAAAATTTTGGCAAAATTGCTTTGATGAATTGGTGCCATATTCTCTTCTGCTCAAAAGTGTCAGTTCGACTTTTGTGACATGCCAATGATCCTCCCAACTCTTGCTGAATAAAAAAAATGAAAACCGGGCTTTATTACACTCAAGGCATTGGAGTTCCAGTGCCTAGGGCGGTGCCTGGCACGAGGAGATGCAGGTGTTTGTTTTTTTTCTGGACTTCTGAAGACCTGAAGGGTTTCTGGCATTGGTTGAACGCTCTATACTAGAACCCTACAAAGTGTCCACATATTTGATTCCCATTCAGCGGGCCATTACCAGCTTTCTCTCATTTCTTGTTGTCCTGTAGGACACTTGGAAGGAAATACAGATTGGCAGTCAGGTGATTATGAAACGCGTCATCCCGTGTTTCAGGTCAGTGTTCCCTTACGAGGTAAGCCAATGCTGTGATCAGTGGGATCACTGACTCCTCGCATTTTTTTTTTTCTCATCTGACAGATGTATCCTGACCACTATAGATCCTGATACTGGAATCATTAATATGATGGAGCCGCTGAAAACACTGCGCAGGTTGGTAACTGGTGCTAAAAGATATATTTGCCTCCAAAAAAACAGGTGTGTGTGGTGTTTTTTTTTTTTTTTTTTATCTTATATTGTGTATATAGCTCCTTTGCAGAAGTATGTGTCTCCATGGGAACCGTCTACAAACGGGCCATGTGTAGACTTCAGCTTCTTGCTAACCTACAAAAGTTGATTAGCGAAAAGTACAAGAGTATGAAAGCAAGATCAGACTACTGCTTGTTTGTAGTCTGTTACCATGGAGACACACAGCTTTGTCCATAGAAATTGCTGGTGTATCACTGGTGGGGATCTGACGGCCAGGCAGGGCCTTGGCCACACATTAGTCTAAACTTGATTAAAATACATGTTGTCCTTCAAAACGTTCATAGTTTCAGCCAACCAATCACGTCGCCATCGCTGTCTAGACAGAAGGCGGCCATATTTAAGTTTTGCCCAATAGTCAATCTGTGAAAAACTAACAAAAAAAAAGCTTCCATCTTTTTCCCCCATGGATTTTATCTGCACAACAACGTTCCCTTCCACCCCTTGTGCAGGAAAATCCCCCATTTTGGTATGGTAGTAGACATGTATGACCTTGTGGCCGAGAGTACAAGTCTAATCCCCAACTTAGCCCCTTCCCCTCTCTGTGACCGCTTCTGCACACTCCAGAAATAACCCCACCCAACTCTGGGTATGGGGTATCATATCTTTCGGCCTAGGAGTCTCAGAAAACTTAGGACAGGTGGCAAGTATGTAAGTGCATTTGAAGGCCCTAAAAATCTGTACCAAGCCAAAAAAAAGATTTACACTGTGTTCCAAATTATTATGCAAGTAATATTTTCTCAGATTTTCCCAAATTACCTATATGAATTGCAGTCATAGTTATTTGACTGGAAAATTACAATTAGAGTACAATTGAAATGTTTTTGTACAAACTGCCTATGATAACAGTATATTTTAAAAAAAATAAAAAACTCAAACTGCACTCAAAATGCATGTTCCAAATTATTACGCACAGCAGAGTTTTCAGCCTTTTCATTTGAATAAAGAACAAAAAAATGGTCATTTTTTAAATTATAAGCATCAGCAGGTTATTACAAACTGAAATCAAACAGTTTTCAACTCAACTTTATTCTAGGTGATGTTACATTTGTACATAGAACCCCTTGTTCGAAAGGAGCTTCTGAACTCTCTCGTCCATTGAATTTGTCATGTTTTGGATGGTTTCTGCTTTAATTGTTTTGCATGAGGACAGAATACCATCCCAGAGCTGTTGCTTAGATGTGAACTGCCTCCCGCCATCATAGACACTCCTTTTGATGATGCTCCAGAGGTTCTCAATGGGATTGAGGTCATGGGAGCATGGGTGCCACACCATAAGTTTGTCCCCTTTTATGCCCATAGCAGCCAGAGATGCAGATGTGTTATGTGCAGCATGAGACGGTGCATTATCATGCATGAAAATGATCTTGCTGTGGAATGCACGGTTCTTCTTCTTGAACCATGGAAGGAAGTGCTGTTTGAGAAACTCAACATACATTATGGAGTTCATCTTTACCCCTTCAGGGATCCTAAAAGGGCCGACAATCTCTCTCCCCATGATTCCAGCCCAAAACATTACTCCACCTCCTCCTTGTTAGCGCCGTAGCCGTGTTTGCATGGGGTGTCCATCAAACAGCCATCCTCCACTCCATCCATCTGGACCATCGAGATCATTTTCATGCATGATAATGCCCCGTCTCATGCTGCACATAACACATCTGCGTCTCTGGCTGCTATGGGCATAAAAGGGGACAAACTTATGGTGTGGCACCCATGCTCCCCTGACCTCAACCCCATTGAGAACCTCTGGAGCATCATCAAAAGGAGTGTCTATGATGGCGGGAGGCAGTTCACATCTAAGCAACAGCTCTGGGAGGGTATTCTGTCCTCATGCAAAACAATTAAAGCAGAAGCCATCCAAAACCTGACAAATTCAATGGACGAGAGAGTTCAGAAGCTCCTTTCGAACAAGCAGTCCTATGTGCAAATGTAACATCACCTAGAATAAAGTTTTGAGTTGAAAACGGTTTGATTTCAGTCTGTAATAACCTGCTAATGCTTATAATTTCAAAAATGACCATTTTTTTGTTCTTTATTCAAATTAAAAGGTTGAAAACTCTGCTGTGCATAATAATTTGGAACATGCATTTTGAGTGCAGTTTGAGTGTTTTATTTTTTAAAAAATATACTGTTATCATAGGCAGTTTGTACAAAAACCTTTCAATTGTACTCGAATAGTTATTTGACTGGAAAATTACAATGACTGCAATTCATATAGGTAATTTGGGAAAATCTGAGAAAATATTATTTGCATAATAATTTGGAACACAGGGTAAGTCAGTAAAAATAAAACACAGCTCCCTGAACTTCATAATTTTCAACACCTGGCTGTCGCGTTTTTGACCAAAAAATTAAATTAACTGGGACCTTTATGATCTTTTTTTTTTTTTTTTCTTTCCCATATCAACCAATCAGAGCTCAACTTTCACTTTGTATTCTGCTCTTGAAAAATGAAAGCTGCACTGTGATTGGTTGCGATAGACATCATTATGTTCTAATGTCGTGGTTTTTTTTTTTTTTTTACTTTTCTTTCAGTTATCGCCTTTGTGACACAGAGGACAAAAAAGTGTTCAAATCGTCTCCATTGTTTGGGCAATATTTTAAGATGTTGAAGAGGGGTACAATAAGAGTTGGGGATCCGGTGTACGAGATAACGGACTGAGCACTGAATGGTCCCGTCCAGCGTTTCAACCAATCAGGAAACTATAATTAAATTTAATAAATTCCATATATATATGTAACTGGAAACTTCCGTTATTTTTTCTGACCGCAGCAAATTGTAGAATCGGAGGGAAGCAGTAAACGTACTGCAGACTATGCTGCCGTTCATGTACGTGTGTCCCGGGGGTTAATAAATCTAGGGATAATCCCAAGCAAAACAATGGAAGCTGTCATTTATGTGCAAGATGTGTTCATTCTCTGTAGAAATATGCACCCAAAAATGGTGGTGGTTTTGTTTGTTTTTTTTTTTCCCCTTCCAACAGCTGAATACTGATTCAATGAAGTTGGTTTAAGGGAATGATGGTCTGCTGCTTTTACAGTGCATTGTAAAAGTATTCATACCGTGTGAATTTTCGCACATTTTTTCACATTACACCCACAAAATCCAAACAAACATTTTTAGTTTGTGATACCAACACCAAGTAGTAAGTATTTGTGAAGTGTAAAGGAAGTGATACAGGGTTTTCTAAATATTTTTAAATTATAAATCTGAAAATTGTGCCTTGTATTTGTATTCAGCCCCCCTGAGTCAATACTTTGTAGGACCAGCTTTCGCTGCAATTATTGCTGCAAATCTTTTGGGGTCTGTCTCTACCAGCTTTGCACATCTAGAGGATGACTTGTTTGCCCTTTCTTCTTTGCAAACTCGCTCTGTGAGATTGGATGAAGGCGTCCGTGAACAACTTTTTTCAAGTTTGCCGCAGATTCTCAGTGGGATTTAGGTCTGGGCTGTTCACACACGAGGACAGATTCTCCCATCTGAGCTGTGGATCTCAGCAGCTCCTCCAGAGTGACAATGGACCTCTTGACTGCTTCTCTAATTAGTTCTCTCCTTCCTTGGGATGTCAGTTTAGGTGGACGGCCATTTCTTGGTAGTTTTGCTGTTGTGCCATACTCCTTCCGTTTTTGGATGATTGAACAGCGCTCTGTGAGCTGTTCAGAGCTTGGGCTATTTTTTTTTTTTTTTATAGCCTAAACCTGCTTTACTCTTCTCCACAACTTTATCCCTGACCCGTCTGGTGTGTTCTTTGAACAGCATCATGAAAACCAATATTCTCAAACAAACCTCTGAGGCCTTCACAGAACACCTGTAGCTATATTGAGAATAAACTACACACAGGTGAATGCAATGCACTAATTATGTGAATTCTGGAGGTGTTTATCCACTCAGGATTTTATTTAGAGATGTCGGACTACAGGGGGCTGAATACAAATGCACGTCACAATTTTCAGATTTATATTTTTAAAATAAATTCCAATGCAAACTCGCTACTTTGTGTTGGTATATACCAATAAAATACAGTTAAGCTTATGGGTGTAACGTGAAAAAATTTAAAGTTACCAAGCATGAATAATTCTTCAATGCACTGTAAATGAGTTATATTATGTCGAAATCAGTCATTGTATAGGAGGAGGAGGGGAGCTGTGACATCACCTATTGTGAATGGTGGATCCTGTGTTTTCAGTCTTTGAAATCTTGTCTCTGATGATAATGAGACCAGTGAAAAGTCTTCTGTACAGAACAGGAAAAGTGAATCTAGTATAAGGTCCACATTTCACATACTCTGTTTAAACAATTCGCCATTTTCTGATGACTCATACCCCTTAAGTGGTAACTGACGAGCCCAGGGGATGGGGACGACTCGGCCCCTGGGCCTTGTTGTTGCCTGACCTTGGGGGATGTCGCGGTGGTCGGCTCCCGGGCCCGTACTCTGGGATCACTCTTAAAAAGAAGGGGGGAAGTTTATTTGGGATAGGGGAATGTTCGTGACGCCACCTGTGGTGTCTGGTGAGGATCACCAGCGCTGCTATAGTCCTCTGAGGCCAGTGATCAGGCAGCTTAGTTGGTACGGCTCCCCACAGGTGGAGTGGGGCCTCAGGGCAGCGTAGGAGAAGGGATGCAGGACAGAGAGGACCCAGCCGTCTAAGGAGGAGAATAGGCACACTCACTACGGTTCACTTCAGTACCTTTACTGGTGGTGTTTCAGGCACAATCCAGGGCACTGTAGGGTGAAGGGTGCATTTCAGGACTCTCCCCAGTGAGCGGGTGTGGGGCCTCCTGTTTCTTGCCTTTTCCTGGTAAGTTTATGACTTGCCTGGAGCTACGCCTAACTTTGTCTCTGTCTGGCACCTGCTGACCTGGTGGTAGGGCCTTCTGTTGGAGATCACACTCCCTGGTCTCTTGGGCCTCTGTGATTCCTGACCATGGGATAACGGTCAGCTTCTGGTGTTCCTGGGACATGTAGTTCGCCAGGGGATCCGGTTGTTTCTGCTGGTCCTAGAGATCCTTGCAGACACAGACCCGGTGTCTGGTATATGGTCTTGGGGAGAGCTGGCTAAGCTCCTCTGCCCCTATGTAGCTCGCTTACTGCACTCGCCTTCGGCCACGCTCGGGGGCCCTCACTAGGCTTCACACTGGCAGTAGGCCTCGCTACTCTTCACCTCTCTTATGGCGTCGGCACGCCTTGGGCTCACTAACCTGAGCTCCCTGAGTTTGGGCTGGACTGGACTTTCTCACAGACTTAGACAGACTGACTGTAGACTCCAGACTGTAGATCCCAGACTGACTTGCCTAGCTCCACCTTCCCTATTTATATCCCTAACGGGCTCCCTCTGGTGGTCTGAGGTGGAAGGTGGAGGTGTGTGAATGCTATGAGGGCCTCTTGTGGAGGAATCCATCCATGCACCCCTCTAGGATCTGTGGCACCAATGTGCGCCACATAACCACATGCTAGAGGTATAGCACAGCAAGGACTGAAAGACCACACCAGGTTTAAAAATGCAAAGTTCCAATGTAAAACTAGTCCACATGACAGCCCACATCAGTTGGGGCTCACAAGCTAAGCAGTTATTGCTCAGGATGAGGTACAGTGGGTCTCGCAAAGATAACTTGCACAGGCTTTTAGTAACGCAGCCTCAAGTAACAGGAGATGGACCTCCGTATAATGGCTTTCCCTTTAAGACTGGGTAGGGAACTTTTTTTTTTTTTTTTTTCTGCCAAGGGCCATTTGGATATTTATATCATCCTTCAGGGGCCAGTCTAAATTATCAACTTGAAAATTACCCTGCTATGTTTGGTCAAAAATTTTAAAGATGTTGTCCACTACTTTTTACTTTGATGGCCTATCCTTAGTATAGGTCCTCAATTTCCAACCGGCTGAGGTCGGACATCCGGAACCCCCGCTGATCAGCTGGTGTCGGCCACCGCAGGGTGCTGCACATCCACCTCCTATTGATTTGAATAGGAGGTGGATGTGTAGTACCCTGCAGCAGCCACTACATATAAAGTAGATGGAGCATCTCGGCAAGTGAGTACTTCAGGCTGCTGACACCGATAACAGCTGATAGGCGGGGGTGCCGAGTGTAAAAGTAGTGGACAACCTCTTCATGTAACTTCTCCCTAATGTGATGGCTGCAGCGTGTTCTGTTAGGTGATGATACAGACCTGGGAAAATCAGTTGTAGTATCAGTCTGGAGCGCTGTCGACTCTTTGTGATAATGCTGCGAGTTCTTTACAAAACTTAAGTTGTACTGAACACAGATGTACAGTGGGGAAAATAAGTACTATATTTTTCGGACTATAAGACGCACCTAGGTTTTAGAGGAGAAAAATGGAAGCAAAAATGTGGTCATGATGCACTGTTGTGGGAAGGTCTGCTGCTGCCAGTTATAGGGGTAATGTCCCCCAATTCTGTACTGATATCCCCCATCCTGGTATATATGGCCCCCCTTTCCTGTTATACGCGTGTAGTGTCCTAAAGTTGTAGGTGTATGCCCCTTTTAAGATGTAGCAGCGGCCAGCGGCCCGCGCCGGACTGGAGTACCTGGGGCCCACCAGGAAAAAAATCAATCTTGGGGCCCACCAGCACCATACAGTTACCGTATATAGGAATAACATGTCCACAAACGCTTTCAAAATGAATCAACTTTATTAACCAATAAATAACCAATATAATGAATAAATAACAAACTAAAGAAACACTCCTGGCAAAAGAGGAACACTGTTAGGCTGTGTGCACACGATGCGTTTTTCATGCGTTTCCCCTGCGGAATTTCCGCAGCCGAAACGCATAAAAAACGCATGGTAATCCGCACCCCATGGTCCCCAATGGCATTCCGCAATGTCAATGCACATGCTGCGGATTTTTCCGCAACGTTTCTGCAGCGCTCATAAATCCGCAGCATGTTAATTTTGCGGAAGCGCCGCCATTGACTTGCATTGAGACGCATAATATCCGCGTCTGTACATTTGTACAAGCGGATATCATGCGTCTCTATGTGCGGATGGTACCCAGTTCTGGAGGAGAGAAGACTCTCATCCAGACCTGGGTACCATTGTACCTGTAAAAAAAAGAATAAAATAAAAAATAAAGTTATATTCACCTGTCCGGCGGCTTCTCTCTGCATGCCGGCAGCGCTTCTCCTTCCAGGACCTTAGATGACGTCACGGTCATGTGACCGCAGGCTGTCTCGCGATGTGCCGGCAACCCGGAAGAAGCCAGGACGAGCGCTGCAGCACACGCCGGGGCATCGGGGGTGAGTATAGCTTTATTTTTTTTATTTTTACGGTCACACTGTATAAATCCATGCTGTTTGCATGGATTTATACAGTGTGACCTAGTTGTCAAGCACTTTCCAAGTGATGCTATCGCCTGGAAAGTGCTTGTCAGTCCGCATGCGGAAACACATGTGAATCTGCATGTGGATCCGCATGTATTCTGCAGGAAAAACGCATGCACAATCTGCATGCGTTTTTTCTGCCAGGGAGATGCAGAAATGCTGCAGAAATTTTCTGCTTCATTTCTGCATCGTGGGCACATAGCCTTAAGGTACATTCTCTTAAAGTATAAGTGCCACAAATTGAACCTGAATCATTGTAGCAGCACCAAACTTGGCCCACTGGGAAAACTTAAAGAATTCTGTAAGCATTTTGGAAGTTTGTACCATTCAATTGTTAGTGTGTGTTTATTTGTTGTTTTGGGCCTTTCACTAACAGTCATTCAACAGCAAAATTACAAAGGTTTTTTTTTCAGAACAGAAGAGGACATTGCATATGTACTAACCCCTTCATGACCGGAGCATTTTCCGTTTTTGCATTTTCGTTTTTTGCTCCCTTTGTTGCCATAGCGTTTTTATTTTTTTGGCAATATGGCCATGTGAGGGCTTATTTTTTGCGGGACGAGTTGTACTTTTAAACGCCATTACTAGTTTTACCATACCGTGTACCAGAAAACGGGGAAAAAAATTCCAAGTGCGGTGAAATTGCAAAAAAAAAAATGCAATACCACAGATGGGTTTTGTTTTTTGTTTTTTACACCACGTTCACTGAATGCTAAAACTGACCTGCCATTCTTATTCTCCTCCAGGTCATTACGAGTTCGTAGATACCAAACATGTATAGGTTCTTTTTTATTTAAGTGGTGAAAAAAAAATCATCCAAAGTTTGCTAAAAAAAAAAAATGGCGCCATTTTCCGAGACCGTAGCGTCTCCATTTTTCTGGGGCCGGGTGAGGGCTTATTTTTTGCGCGCCAGGCTGACGTTTTTATTGATACCATTTTGGGGTAGATATGATGTTTTGATCGCCCGTTATTGCAATGTTGCAGCGACCAAAAAAACATAATTCTGGCATTTGGAATTTTTTTTCTCGTTTCGCCGTTTACCGATCGGATTAATTCTTTTTTTATATTGATCGGGCGATTCTGAACGCGGCGATACCAAATGTGTATGTGGGATTTATTTTTTATCATTTTATTTTGAACTAGATGGTTACCCGATTCTAACGCATCGAGTATTCTAAAATATGTATGTGGCCAACCGGGCGCGACTAAGCAGCGAAGCAGTATTTAAATGGGTTTTGCACTACTTTAAATTAACCCCCCAATGTATCCCCCCGGGGCCCCTAATGAATTTTGTAATTACGTCATGTTGTCAATACTGCTTGTGACAACATCGCTGACCACGCACAGCCAGCACGTAATTCCCCCGGCTCTTGCTTCCGCTTACATCACGACTATTTGCATCTTGATAATGCTGTTGCATGTTGCGGGGGCTACCTTCAAATGACGACGGGAGAATTACTGTTTTTCCAATTGGAATTCCCTTTTGAATATATTGTTTTTGCAAATGTTCTTGAACGCAGTAGTCTTCAACTTTAAGTTGTTTTTGGTTCATTTGTATGAAATCGAGCCGATTAGCCTCAATTTTAACGTATGCGTCGACTAAGTACTGTTGTGTCAGTTTCCCACCGCTTAAAATAGGATTGAAGTAATTTCGGACAGACAGAAGAAAAACTGTAGTACTGTAGTTATGTAATTCTTCTTGAAGTTCCTTGCTGGTGTAGGTTTTCATGCCAGCCTTGATCACCGCTTGGAAAGAACAGCGGATACAGAAGAGCATCAAGGTTGCTGTGAAAAATGCTAATTCGTTGTGTTTTAGAAATGAAAGGGTAGTTTTGGTCTGGCTTAAGATGGACTAATATATCCCTTTGAAAACGAGGCTCTCCATCATCGTTTTGAAAAACATCTGCGACCTCACTTACACGTGGTTTGTTGTAACATCGGGGATCTTGTTTACGTTCTTGTTTAATGCCCATTATAATAGAAGGCATTTCCGTCCCATTTTGTATAGCCCTCTGTTCCTCCTCAGCTTCGACGTCTTTTAGCATGCGATATGCGGCAGCAAATGGGCTGATTGTTTGTAAATGTACGGCAATTAGGTTCATCAGTTCAGCATTACACTTTTCATTTTCTTTCAGGTTCATCCTTTGTTCTGTAGCCTCATTTGTATCAAAGATGTATAATTGTGCAAATTTTGGTGGTGGTTCTATTTCTGGGTGAAGTGTTCCAGTGCGGTGGTAGATCTGGCCATGAATTTTAAAACAATACGGTCCCAATCCAGGGGGCGGTGCAATGTTGGTACCAAATGAAGCAAACGCATGAGAACTGTTGATACTTCTGATATTTTCCATAAAATTTCTACTGTGTTCATGTGTTCCTTTCATCAACTGCTCAAACAGATCTGAGTAGTGACGTCTCGGTAGCATAACTTTTCCTTTTTGGCAGCATTGAGTAAACTGATTGTCAGATGGTTTTTCCTCAATGAAATTCAGAGAGTCGCATTTAGAACAAACTACAGTCATATTCCCACAGTATTGTTGAATAATTATAGTTTCATTGTCTGTTACGTAACGTGCAAGTTGTTGAAAATTCTGCTGGGTTTGCCTTAGTTGATAGAGCATTCATTTTTGATAAATTTGGTGATCGTGTTCTCTGTTTGCCCTGGATTCTGGAGATTCATTCACCCGACATTGTCTATGGGATTCCGCATCGTGTTCCTGCCTAGCGGCAGTGTGGTGCGGTGTCTCCCGTTCCCGACGTTGTCTGTGAGATTCCGCATTTTGGACTTGTCTGGCGGCAGTGTGTTTCGGTGTCTCCCGTTCCCGACGTTGTCTGTGAGATTCCGCATCCTGGGCTTGTCTGGCGGCAGTGTGTTGTGGTGTCTGTTGCTCTCGACGTTGTTGTTTTCTTGCTGCTGCTTTTCTGTCATCCTCAGTGGCGTATTTTCGCTTACGACCCATTGGAAGACAGGAAGCGTAAAGAAGTATCTCTTAAGTGCGCTGTGACTGGCAGAACGTGTTCAGTACACGTGACAGAAGTACATCACACACTGTGACTGACAAAACATGTTCAGTATGTCATGGACAGTTGGTGAGTCACATGACCACATGGGCGGAGTCTCTCGACAGTGGCGTGCTTATTTTAAATCCGGCGCCAATTGGCCGGAGAGCGGTGTTTAAATTTGGCGCCAATATCGCTGATTGGTCGCGGCCGGCGGCTGCGACCAATCAGCGAACCGTGTTAGTGAGGACCAGGGAGTGGCGCTGCCTGTGCGGGTACTTCCGCTGTGAGCAGCCGGGAGATGAACGGCTAGCGCCGGTCATCTCCCGGCTGCATCGCCGCTGACCTCCGTGCGGCAGATGAGCCGCTAACGGCTGCCATCTTTTTCTGAAATCCCGCGTCGCTGATTGGCCGCGGCCGGACCAATCGGTCAATGCGGGATTTCCTGGACAGAAGGACAGACAGACGGAATAAGACGATTATATATATTAGATGGGGCGAAAGGGGGGTGATTTAAACTTTTATATTTTTTTCATACTTTTTAAAACTCTTTGCATGCTTCTATAGTCTCCATAGGAGACTAGAAGCAGCAACTGTCCGATCGCCTCTGCTACATATAGATGATCAGCAGATCACCTGTATGTAGCAGAAATGCTCCTGTACTATGAGCGCCGACCACTATGTGGCGCTCATAGCAATCTTTTCATGACAACCACTGGGGTCTGCTGCAGACCCCGGGTTATCATGCCGACCCATCGGTGACCCGCGATCATGGGGTCACCGATGGGCGGGGTAAGTGACGCGCTTCCGGCGCGGCACTGTTAAATGCCGCTGTCAGATTGACAGCGGCATTTAACTAGTTTACAGCCGCAGGTGGATCGCGATTCCACCCGCGGCTGTTGCGGGCACATGTCAGCTGTAATAATCAGCTGACCTGTGCCCGGTTCAGTGCGGGCTCACCGCCGGAGCCCTCATTGAACCGGGTGTCATGACACATGACGTATTAATACGTCATGTGTCATAATGTCATCATAGTCTAAGTTCCTTGAAATGCCATACTCAATGTTCAACAGAAGGAGTGACTCTAAAAGCTCCTGTCCAATCGAAGCCCTCAGACGATTTTTTTACAATTTTCAGCTTTGAGAACACTCTTTCACATAAAACCTGGGTGCAAGCAAGTGTAAGAAGTGTCTTGTAAACTGCAAAAAATGTTTGTGTAAGCAGCAGAATGTAAATTGTAGTCATATAATAGTCTGTAGCGGCAGGAAAGACAGTTGTTTTTTTTTGCGGGACGAGTTGTACTTTCAGATGCAATCATTTATTTTACCATATAGTGTACAGGGAAATGGCAACAAAAATTCCAAGTGCAGTAAAATTGCAAAAAAAAGTGCAATTACACCTTTGTTTATTGGGTTTTTTAGTCACCATGTTCACTATATGCTAAAACCAACGTGACAGTGTGATGCCTCAGGTCAGTATGGGTTCGTAGATACCAAACATGTATATGTGGCACCCCAGGGGTCTGGTTTCCACAGTAATGCAATATTATGTCTGAGAGCAGGTGGGAGGTCTCTTGGTCAGGAATCCTATGCATGCCACACCTCCTGCCCAGTCCTGGGAGGGGAAGAACTTCCCCTATATAAACCTGGGGCTGAGGCAGGGTTAGTGAGTAGAGAAGAAGTAGAGACAGAGAAGCAGCTATAGGAGAAGCACACCAGGATCTCTGTGGGAGCAGTGTTACAAGGAGTCAGGGGCTGGCAGCTGCAGAGCTCGCCCTGACTGAGAAGTTATCACCGGACCCGGAGTCCGAGGCTGTGGGGATTAACTCCTATCCAGCAGCAGAAACCGACCGGCAGGGGATTGCAGGTCCTTTGGCCCAGAAGCCCGAAGGCCCGGTCACACACTTGGGACCAGCACCGCCGTCGTGGAGCGGAAGCTACTAGAAGGCCCCGAGTCACCAGCCATACGGGTGAGCACCACACGGTACACTCAGGGACGTGGGCTACTTATACTCGCTTCTAGCAAGGTAGCCAGAAGAGTATCGTTAGTTTGGGAGGCCTACAACTCCGCCTGGCCAGGGGAGATCCCATCTGCTCAAGGACTGACCAGGCCCCAACCGCTAGCCAGTACTCCGGGAGGGTCTATCTTTGTCACCAGTAAAGACCCTGAACTACACCGCATCGTCTCTGAGTGGTTCCTGCTACCCCCATCATCCACGTCGGCTGCCCTGAGGCCATACCCCTCCCGTTGGGGGTTATACCATCCACGCTGCACCATCCTTCCACCGGCCTCAGCGGTCTGCCCTGCAGCGGCAGCTCCATAGCTGCATTCAACGGGTGGCGTAGTCGTCCATCATCTACCGCTGATACAGCGCCACTTAGTCTGACTCCCTGGGCACGGACCGGATCACCGCCACGAGACTACAACCCTCAAGAGATCCGGCTCCGTGTAAGCTCCCGCGTGCGCAACGCAGCGCGACACAGGCCCAGGGGCGCGTCAACTTTTGGCGTAGTCGGCAGGATTTCGTGCCCGCAACCACCGGGTACTGCGTGCCTGAAAAAGACTGTTCAAACTTACCTGTGGTGAAGATTCCCGCCATCCGGCGCCATCTTCCGCTTCCTTCCCGCCATCGGTGGAGTTTTCCCGCCATCTTTGGCCTTCTTCCCGCCATACGTGGAGTTTTCCCGCCATTGGACGCCATCTTGAGGACGCCGCGCGGGAAGAAGAGGGGCGTGGACTCCGAAAGCGCGCGAGAACTGAAGCCCCGCCTCACGTCCGGACGTTGTGTAAGGTCCTGGAAGGAGCCCAGCCGACGTCACAGGAGCGCGACGGAAGGTCCTCAACCCTGACGATCCACTGCGGAGCCGCGGCCTACGGAAGAGGATCATCGCAAGGTAGGCCACGGTCCACTAGGGGGGAGAAGGATGTCGGATACGGAGGAGAACTTCACCGCTTCAACCCCCGCCAGCGCCACCGCTGTTGCGGTCATGCCTTTCACCATGCCCGTGACAGCGGAGCCTCCGGGCTGGCAAGCAGGCAGGTAACGGAGAAGCGCTCCCAGGTGAGCGGGCAAGCTGGTCCATAGACAGACTGACCGGAGTTGTAAGGCAGACCGTCGGACCTCTGGCAAGCAGGCAGGTAGCTGAGGTGTGCTCCCAGGTGAGCGGGCAGGCTGGTCCTTAGACAGACTGACAGGAGTAGTAAGGCAGACCGTCGGACCTCAGACTAGCAGGCAGGTAGCAGATAATCAGGCAGGAATCTGGCAGGTAACTGGCAGGTAACTGGCAACGGGACCTGAGGGCTGAAGCACAGGTGCAAACAACATTGCTCGGGCACCTCCATTTTGGAGGAGGTGCCTTATATATGATGAAGTCCTCCGGCCATTGGCCGGGGACTCCTTAGGACGGCGCGCACGGCCCCTTTAAGAGGAGGGGAGCGCGCGCGCGCCCTAAGCACAGGGGCCGGGAAGGCGCGCGCGCTGAGAGCAGAGCGGGAGGAGGACGCCGGGAAGGAGCGCGCGCTGACAGCAGAGCGGGAGAGGGACGCCGGGCACGGGGCAGAGCGGTGAGGGGAGCAGCGTCCCTGCCTAGCAGAGGGCAGGGACGCCGGCACTACAGTACCCCCCCCTTTAGGCCCCCCCTTTTTTAGGCCAGACAGAAATTTAGCTAGGATGAGAGGGGCATGGATGTTCTCCCGGGGCTCCCACGTTCTCTCCTCAGGACCAAACCCCTTCCAATCTACCAGAAAAAAGGTCTTTCCTCTTACCCTTTTGGTGGCAAGAATGTTCTCTACCTCAAACTCGTCCTCAGCAGAAACCGGAGCAGGAGGCGTACCTGTAGACTTGGAAAAAGAGTTAAGTACCACAGGTTTGAGGAGAGATACATGGAAGGAGTTAGGGATCCGTAAGTTGGCCGGGAGTTTCAATTTATAGGCCACCGGGTTGATCTGACTGATGACCTCCAGTGGGCCGATGAACCGAGGCCCTAACTTGTAAGAGGGTATCTTGAGTCGAACATATTTAGATGAGAGCCAGACCTTATCTCCTGGACGAAATTGAGGAGGATCCAGGCGTTTTTTGTCAGCGTGTCTTTTCATCCGCTCGGACGACTGAAGGAGTGCGGATCGGGTACTCTCCCAAATGGAGGAAAATTTGCTAACGAGAGATTCCGCAGCCGGGTTGTCCACCGAGGTGGAGACAGGAAAAGGAATCCGAGGATGCTGACCAAAGACTACAAAAAACGGGGATTTGGAGGAGGATTCGCTCTCGTGATTATTGTAAGAGAACTCGGCCCATGGTAGGAGATCCACCCAGTCAGAATGGTGGGCATTAACGAAGTGCCGGAGGTAACTGGTCAGGTTCTGATTGATCCGCTCCACTTGACCATTGGACTGTGGGTGGTAAGCGGAAGAGAAGTCCAGGGTGACGTCTAGTAGTTTACAAGTGGCTCTCCAGAAGCGTGAGGTGAACTGTACCCCACGATCCGACACTATGTGGAGGGGCAGGCCATGAAGACGGAAGATGTGACGAATAAAGTCTCTAGCTAGCTCGGGTGCAGACGGGAGGCCTGGCAGGGGAACGAAATGAGCCATCTTGGAGAAGCGGTCAGCGACCACCCAAATGACCGTACAACCGGCAGAGAGTGGGAGGTCAGTTATGAAGTCCATAGCAATATGCTGCCAGGGGGCAGCAGGTACTGGGAGCGGAAGGAGGCGACCGGCTGGCAGATGTCTCGGAACCTTGTTGCGGGCGCAGGACACACAGGCAGAAACAAAGTCTATTACATCCTTGTGCAGGGTAGGCCACCAGTAGTGCCGGGAAATAAGCTGGAGGGTCTTCTTCTGACCAGCGTGGCCAGCCAGTTTAGACGAGTGACCCCAGTGAAGGATCTTCTCCCGATCAGGTACTGATACGAACGTCTTTCCGGGAGGGAGACGATTTAGACTCACGGGAGCCACCTGCATTACTCTGGCGGGATCGATGATGTGTTTCGGATCTTCCTCGAGATCAGATACCAGAAAGGATCGAGACAAGGCGTCCGCCTTGACGTTTTTGTCAGCCGGGCGAAAATGAAGGACAAAATCAAAACGAGCAAAAAACAAGGACCACCGGGCTTGGCGCGGGTTAAGTCTCTGGGCATGCTGGAGGTAAGCCAAGTTCTTGTGGTCAGTGTAAATTATTACCGGGTGAAGAGCCCCCTCAAGCAGGTAACGCCACTCCTCCAATGCCAGTTTGATGGCCAATAACTCTCGATCTCCTATGGAATAATTGCGCTCAGAGGAGGAGAAGAGTTTAGAGAAGAAGCCGCAAGTTACCATCCTCCCGGAAGAAGATTTTTGAGTAAGTACCGCTCCAGCTCCAGAGGAGGAGGCGTCCACTTCCAGGAAAAACTGCTTGTTGCCGTCCGGGCGATGCAGCACCGGGGCGGAAGAGAAGGCCTGTTTTAAGGAAAGAAAGGCTTCTTCTGCTTCGGGCGGCCACTCTTTGGGATTAGTACCCTTACGGGTGAGCGCGGAAATTGGGGCAGTCCGGGAAGAGAAGTGTGGTATGAAGAGGCGGTAGTAGTTGGCGAAGCCCAGGAACCGCTGAATGGCCTTCAACCTCTCCGGTCGGGGCCATTTCTCGATGGCAGACAGTTTCTCTGGATCCATTCGTAGGCCGGTCTGAGAAATGATGTAGCCCAAAAACGGAAGCGAGGTCTGCTCAAAGAGGCACTTCTCGTATTTAGCGAAGAGGTGATTCTGCCTGAGCCTGAGCAGGACCTGACGAACGTCCCTCCGGTGAGTCTGGAGATCCGGAGAGAAGACCAAGATGTCGTCCAGGTACACCACTACGCAGGAGTAGAGAAGGTCCCGGAAGATGTCATTGACCAACTCTTGAAAGACGGCAGGAGCGTTACAGAGACCAAAGGGCATTACCAGGTATTCATAGTGGCCGTCCCGGGTGTTGAATGCCGTCTTCCATTCATCCCCTTGACGGATACGAACCAGGTTGTACGCCCCACGGAGGTCTAGTTTGGTGAAGATTCTAGCCCCCCTCAGACGATCAAATAATTCTGGAATGAGCGGAAGGGGGTACTTATTCTTCACCGTGATCTGGTTTAGGCCTCTATAGTCTATACAGGGACGGAGAGAGCCGTCCTTCTTTTTGACGAAAAAGAAGCCTGCTCCCGCCGGGGAGGTAGATTTCCGGATGAATCCCCTGGCCAGATTCTCCTCAATATATTCGGACATCGACCGGGTCTCAGCAGCGGATAAAGGATAAATACGCCCACGGGGAGGAGTAGTACCGGGTAACAGGTCGATGGGACAGTCGTATGGTCTATGAGGGGGTAATGTCTCTGCCTCCTTTTTATTAAAGACATCAGCATAAGACCAATAAGGAATTGGAAGTCCAGGTAGATTAGCTGGGGTAGGAGAGGGACGGACGGGATGGACGGGAACCAGGCAGGTCTTATGACAGTCTTGTCCCCAGCGAAGGACTTCTCCGGTTTGCCAGTCAAGCACGGGTGCATGTTTCTGGAGCCAAGGCAGACCTAGCAAGAGGGCGTGAGAGAGTCCAGGCAGAACATGAAAGGAGATACTTTCAGAATGCAGCATTCCCACCTGCAGAGTAATGGATTCGGTGATGAGTTGGATGGGGCGTGGTAAGAGCCCCCCATCCACGGCAGCCACAGACAAGGGTTCAGCCAGAGGTTTGGTGGGGATGCGGTATTTCTCTACCAGGGACTGTGAAATAAGATTCCCGGCTGCTCCAGAGTCCAGTTGGGCTAGTTCGAAATAACGGTTCTCCCCGTAGACGATTGAAACTGACAACAGCAGGGATGGAGAGGATTTATTCTTGTCTAGGTGGACCTCTCTGAGCGAACCTAGACACAGGCGTTTCCCGACCTCTCCGGGCAGGCATGAATCCGGTGCTCCTTACTGCCACAGTAGAAGCAGGTCCCCTCGGCACGGCGTAAGTCCTGACGGGTCTTGACCATCTTGGTCTGGTCGACCTGCATAGGCTCAGGAGGGTGTACCTGGTTAGAGACAGAAGGAGTGACGGGTCTCTGAAAAGTAGGAGCTAGACGTGGTAACCTCCTCTCACGGGTGACCTCTCTGGCACGCTCCTGGAACCGTAGGTCAATCCGGCTGGCAAGAGTTATTAAGTCATCGAGAGTGGTAGGAATGTCCCGACCGGCAAGTTCATCTTTAATACGGCCGGACAGACCCTCCCAGAAGACGGAAACCAGAGCGTCGTTATCCCAGGCCAGCTCCGAGGCAAGGGTACGGAACCGTATGGCATATTGGCCCACGGTGAGACTCCCCTGACGGAGGCGTAGCAACGATGATGCAGATGAGGTCTTCCGTCCGGGTTCGTCGAAGACTTTCCGGAAAGCCGTGAGAAAAGCAGGCAAGTTGGACACCAGGGGGTCTCCTCTCTCCCATAGAGGATTTAGCCAGGCCAGGGCCTCCCCGGTGAGATGGGACATGATGAAGGCAATTTTGGCCCGGTCGGAATTAAACTGGTGGGACAAAAGTTCAAAGTGCAGGGTGCACTGATTTAAGAAGCCCCGAGCCTGGACGGAGTCGCCTCCGAAGCGAGGAGGTGCAAAAAGCCGGGGTCCGGGGTAGGATACCATGGTATTAGTGGGCAGCGGAGCTGCCGGATTGCAAGATATGGCACTGGCGGAGGTTGTTGGTGGATCAGACAGAGTGTTCAGGCGAGTATTGACATTCCGCAGGTGACCCATGATGGACTCCTGTTGGGACCTCTGACGGGACAGTTCAAGACAGAGGTCCGAGAGCGAGGGAGCTTGGGTGCCACCGGGTTCCATGGCCCGAGCAAACTGTAACGGGTCTGGGAGGCGGAACCTCTGGGCTACAATACAAGGGGGCGGTCCTTGTAAGGGAGCGGGTGGCGACCAGGCAGGTAGTCACAGGAGGTGACCAGGACAGTCTCTGGGTGTACGGGCAGGAGGACACGGCAAGTGATCGGGGCAGTCTCTGGGTAAAGGGTAGGTACGACCTGTGATGGCTGAACCTCCAGGTAGGCTAGCAAGGCAGATGGAGAATGTGTGCTCCCAGGTGAGCAAGCGAGAGTCTCTGGAATAGCAGGTGGTCACAGCACGTGACGGCGGAGCCTCCAGGTAGGCAAGCAGGCAGGTAACGGAGAAGCGCTCCCAGGTGAGCGGGCAAGAGTCTCAGGAATAGCTGGTGGTCACAGCACGTGACAGCGGAGCCTCCGGGCAGGCAAGCAGGCAGGTAGCGGAGAAGCACTCCCAGGTGAGCGGGCAAGAGTCTGGAGTAGCTGGTGGTCACAGCACGTGACAGCGGAGCCTCCGGGCAGGCAAGCAGGCAGGTAGCGGAGAAGCACTCCCAGGTGAGCGGGCAAGAGTCTGGAGTAGCTGGTGGTCACAGCACGTGACAGCGGAGCCTCCGGGCTGGCAAGCAGGCAGGTAACGGAGAAGCGCTCCCAGGTGAGCGGGCAAGCTGGTCCATAGACAGACTGACCGGAGTTGTAAGGCAGACCGTCGGACCTCTGGCAAGCAGGCAGGTAGCTGAGGTGCGCTCCCAGGTGAGCGGGCAGGCTGGTCCTTAGACAGACTGACAGGAGTAGTAAGGCAGACCGTCGGACCTCAGACTAGCAGGCAGGTAGCAGATAATCAGGCAGGAATCTGGCAGGTAACTGGCAACGGGACCTGAGGGCTGAAGCACAGGTGAGACACAGGTGCAAACAACATTGCTCGGGCACCTCCATTTTGGAGGAGGTGCCTTATATATGATGAAGTCCTCCGGCCCTTGGCCGGGGACTCCTTAGGACGGCGCGCGCGGCCCCTTTAAGAGGAGGGGAGCGCGCGCGCGCCCTAAGCACAGGGGCCGGGAAGGAGCGCGCGCTGAGAGCAGAGCGGGAGGAGGACGCCGGGAAGGAGCGCGCGCTGACAGCAGAGCGGGAGAGGGACGCCGGGCACGGGGCAGAGCGGTGAGGGGAGCAGCGTCCCTGCCTAGCAGAGGGCAGGGACGCCGGCACTACACTCTTCAAGCAGTACTGGAATGACTCGGATATAACTCGCTACCCTGACGACGACTTGAGTATCATCGCCAGCAATGGTCAGCCCGTGCCACAGATCGGATTTAAAGAGGCGACCATTAAAATTGGTAGAGTCGAACTGGCAGCACAGGGACTGATTATTGTAGACATTGACAAACACGAGAGTCACCCAAAGATAACGCTAGGAACTAATGTAATTGAAAATTGTCTTGCAGAGGTGATTTTCCTTTTACAACAGGTTGCCAAGAACGCCAGCTCCGGCGAGCAGCGAGTGCTCCAGAAAGAGATCCGGGCACTGATGCGACGGCAACAGGTGGAACTCTCCGGCGGTGAGATTGGTAGCGTAAGAATGTGTGACCCTTTGCCTATTGCCATGCCCCCAAAAAGTGAAATGATGATTTGGTGCCGGGCAGCTATCGGTCCGAGAGGTAGGGATTACCAGGCAATGGTAGAACCAGTTTACTCAGACAGTAGGCCCACCATTTTGACAGCACGGGGGGTGGTTAATGTACGCCATGGGAGGGTGCCCGTTCGCCTAATAAATATCGGGAAGAGGGAAGTATACCTACCCCGGTATGCCACGCTAGCCAAATTATATACCATCAACCAAAACTCTATACAGTCTGTGGAACCCTTGCCTCCATCTCACCCGGAAGAAGGTAACGGCTCTAAGAAAGTAATGGAGGATTGGTGTCAGCAACTACACTTGGGAACTGACTCCACTCCCTCCCACCAGAAACAGGGAGTCTACCGGGTGGTTCAAGAGTATGAGAGAGTGTTTAGTAAACACCCGTTAGACTTCGGGCGAGTTAAGGGGGTAGAACACCGCATCCCCACGGGAGATTATCCTCCCATAAAAGAGAGGTATCGACCCGTACCCCCTGCACATTACCAACACGCCAAGGGGATGCTTAGAGACATGAAGGAGGCTGGGGTAATCTGGGATAGCTGTAGCCCCTGGGCAGCCCCACTAGTTTTAGTCAAAAAGAAAGACAACACTATGAGGATGTGTGTAGATTACCGGAAAATCAATCGTATCACACACAAGGATGCGTACCCTTTACCAAGGATAGAGGAGTCTTTGGCTGCTTTAAGATCTGCTAACTTCTTCTCTACCTTGGATCTCACTAGCGGGTACTGGCAGGTTCCTGTAGCAGAGGCGGACCGGGAGAAGACCGCATTCACCACCCCGATGGGACTTAGCGAGTTTACCTGTATGCCGTTTGGACTTTGTAACGCACCCGGAACCTTCCAACGATTAATGGAGTGCTGTCTGGGACACAAAAACTTCGAGACGGTCCTGTTGTACCTGGACGATGTCATCGTATATTCCAAGACTTATGAGGACCACCTGAAACATCTGGCGGAAGTGTTCGAAGCCCTGGCAAGTTACGGCCTGAAGGTGAAACCCTCTAAGTGTCACCTCCTGAAGCCAAAGGTGCAGTACCTGGGACACGTGGTGAGCGCTGACGGAGTGGCTCCCGACCCTGATAAGATCACCGCAATTAAGGAATGGCCAAGTCCCTCCAGTATAAAGGAAGTGCGGCAGTTCCTTGGGTTGGCAGGCTATTACCGCAGATTCATCCCCGGTTTCACCAAAAAGGCAGCTCCTATGCAGGACCTCCTGATAGGCCAGTCCCGGAAGGCCAAGAACCAGAAGCCGCCCTTCAGATGGGAGAAGTTAGAAGAAGAGTCCTTCCGCCAGCTGAAGATGGCCCTCACGGGGGATGAAATCCTGGCGTACCCCGATTACAGCCAGCCCTTTATCCTCTACACTGACGCAAGTAACATCGGGCTAGGAGCTGTGCTGTCCCAGATCCAGCAGGGGAAAGAACGAGTAATCGCTTACGCCAGCCGAAAACTGCGACCCACCGAGAGAAACCCGGAGAATTACAGCTCCTTTAAGCTAGAGTTCCTGGCAGTGGTGTGGGCAGTCACCGAACGCTTTAAGCACTACCTCGCTTCTTCCCGGTTCATCGTGTACACGGATAACAACCCGTTGACACACCTGGACACAGCAAGACTCTGTGCCCTAGAGCAGAGATGGATGGCTCGTCTGTCCAACTACGAGTTCACAATCAAATACCGGGCAGGACGCTCCAATACCAACGCGGACGCCCTGTCCAGGATGCCAAATCTACCGGACGTAGGAGAAGATCCAGAGGAACTGGAAGAAGTCGAACTCCCTGCGTTCCACCGTCATGGGACTATCCAGTGTTCCCACCGGGTAGGGAGTAAGCAAGCCGCTACGTTTAACCCCTTGCCTCACTACAACTGGGCGGAAACGCAAGACGGCGACCCTGCCGTCCGGCTGGTAAAGGAGATGCTGACTCGGCCAGAGGCTCGCCTTGACCCAGACGCTCCGGAAGAAGCCAAGCAACTGTGGGCTGAGAAGAGTCGACTGTTCCTTTATAAGGGGAAGTTGTGCCGCCGAATGGTTAACTCCCGGACGCATGACCTAATCTGGCAAGTAGTGGTGCCACGAAGAGACGCAGCCATGGTGATGGAGGCATACCACGACGGGGCTGGACACTTCGGATGGAAGAAGCTGGAGTTCCTGCTGCGCGGGCGGTTCCACTGGGTAGGCATGAGGGGAACCATCGAGAGGTGGTGCAGAGACTGTGGCCCGTGCAACCTAAGAAGGAAGGACCGTGCCAGCCAGAAAACTCCCCTGCAGTCCATCGTCACCCGGCAGCCGTTGGAACTGGTAGCCTTGGATCATGTAAAACTGACCCCAAGCAGAAGTGGCTACGTCTACGCGCTAACCATCGTGGATCATTACTCCCGGTTCTTGGTAGTCGTCCCCGTCAAGGACTTAACGGCTCAAACAGCAGCTAGAGCCTTCCAGCAGCACTTCTGCCGTCCACACGGGTACCCGGACCAAGTGCTGACGGACCAGGGACCTGCCTTTGAAGCAGAGATCTTCCAGGAATTCTGCAATCTGTATGGCTGCCGGAAGATAAGGACGACACCCTATCATCCGCAAACTAATGGACTTTGTGAGAAAATGAACCAGGTGGTAATGGATCTTCTGAAAACGTTGCCCCTGGAAGAACGCAGTCTGTGGCCTGAGAAGCTGCCCGATCTGGTGGACCTATACAACCACATCCCGGTAGGTTCCACCAACTGTACCCCGGCTTACCTAATGAGGGCGAGACCTGGTAAGTTACCTGTTGACCTGGAAATGGGAGACCTGACACCCGAGGACACTTCACCAGAAGCAGACTGGGACACAGAGAGGCAGCAGCAGTACCGGAAAGTACAGGAGAGTGTGGAGCGAAGTCTCTGTCAAGCTAGGGAAAGACAAGAGAAAACTTATAACCAGTATGCTTCCGCTGTTCCCCTGGTACCCGGAGAGCAGGTCTTGAAGAGGAAAAGACGGCTCCACAAGTTGGACGACCAGTGGGAGAAGGACCCGTACACCGTACTGCCCTCAAGCCACGAGAACCCGAAGGTCTGTACCATCAGTAAAGACGGAGGGGAAACCATAGCCATTGTATCCCGGGATCACCTGAAAAAGTGTCCTGAGCAGCTACGGAACCCTGAAGAGGAACAAGAAGACCATCGACCCGTAGAGGAAAGGGAAGATATGGTTAGTACTGTGCTCGGAGACTTCCCTCGGTCTTGGACTCAAGTCAATGGTGAAGTTGTGGTACCCGTACTCACCTTCCTCCAACCATCATCCCAAGTACCTACGGAGCAACCGGTAGAGCTGGAAGAACAGCCGGTCCAGGAGGCAGAAGACTCTACACAAGCAGACCCGGAAAATCAACCCTCTGCTTATAGTGAGCCTGCCATACCCCTAGTGAGCCAAAGGGCCCGTAGACAGCTGCCCAGTTTACCCTTGACAGCTCCTACACCCTGTAGTTCAGGGCCAGACAGTCAGCTCCGTAGGTCCACTAGGGCCACTAGAGGCCAGTTACCCGCACGTTGGAGGATCTAAATGTTTAAGTTATTTTATAATGTTTACCTGTTTATAGTTGCTTGTGTGTAATTTTATGTTTCTAGTTATTTATAGGAGTCTTTGGTGGATTTACCGGGAATCCTTTGTACATAGTTGGAGCGTAACCCAGGACGGACTAAAGACTGTTAAGGACTCGGGGCAGGACAGACCCCTACCTGGTTACGTCTCCCTGTTGTGGTGAAATGGACACCTTGCTTTCTTTAAAGACTGCACCCGGTTACGGACAGGCCGTGACCACCTTTATGTGTTTCCTTATTGTAATGTTATTGTTATATCTTGTTATGTTTTTCCAAAATTTGTTTAGTCCCGGAGTACTAAATTTCACTAGGGGGGAATGTGGCACCCCAGGGGTCTGGTTTCCACAGTAATGCAATATTATGTCTGAGAGCAGGTGGGAGGTCTCTTGGTCAGGAATCCTATGCATGCCACACCTCCTGCCCAGTCCTGGGAGGGGAAGAACTTCCCCTATATAAACCTGGGGCTGAGGCAGGGTTAGTGAGTAGAGAAGAAGTAGAGACAGAGAAGCAGCTATAGGAGAAGCACACCAGGAGCTCTGTGGGAGCAGTGTTACAAGGAGTCAGGGGCTGGCAGCTGCAGAGCTCGCCCTGACTGAGAAGTTATCACCGGACCCGGAGTCCGAGGCTGTGGGGATTAACTCCTATCCAGCAGCAGAAACCGACTGGCAGGGGATTGCAGGTCCTCTGGCCCAGAAGCCCGAAGGCCCGGTCACACACTTGGGACCAGCACCGCCGTCGTGGAGCGGAAGCTACTAGAAGGCCCCGAGTCACCAGCCATACGGGTGAGCACCACACGGTACACTCAGGGACGTGGGCTACTTATATTCGCTTCTAGCAAGGTAGCCAGAAGAGTATCGTTAGTTTGGGAGGCCTACAACTCCGCCTGGCCAGGGGAGATCCCATCTGCTCAAGGACTGACCAGGCCCCAACCGCTAGCCAGTACTCCGGGAGGGTCTATCTTTGTCACCAGTAAAGACCCTGAACTACACCGCATCGTATCTGAGTGGTTCCTGCTACCCCCATCATCCACGTCGGCTGCCCTGAGGCCATACCACTCCCGTTGGGGGTTATACCATCCACGCTGCACCATCCTTCCACCGGCCTCAGCGGTCTGCCCTGCAGCGGCAGCTCCATAGCTGCATTCAACGGGTGGCGTAGTCGTCCATCATCTACCGCTGATACAGCGCCACTTAGTCTGACTCCCTGGGCACGGACCGGATCACCGCCACGAGACTACAACCCTCAAGAGATCCGGCTCCGGGTAAGCTCCCGCGTGCGCAACGCAGCGCGACACAGGCCCAGGGGCGCGTCATATACCTTTACTGGTATCTAAGTAGCGAAAACAAATTCACAAGTTTGAATAAAAAAATCACACTTTTCGCGCCATGTTCTGCGCCCCGTAGTGTTCTCATTTTTTTGGATCTGGGGCTGTGTGACGGCTTAGTCTTTGCGTCTTCAGCTGACGTGCATCTCTGCTGCTGTGTAGTAGTCACAATACAGGGAGAGGTTAAACATCCAAGTATTTAATATGTATTGCAAATAAAGAATGTTGCCCTTCTTAATATCCAAAAAAAAACAAATGACTGACAACAATCCACTGTACCTAGACTAATAATACCATATAGAAGAGAGAAATTCTGCCACACCATGACCAGAACACATAGTGATCAAATACTACCAAGTACAAGGTATATATACTGCCACACCATGAGAAGACCACATATTACCACCACATAGTGACTGTCCGAATAATACCATATACAAGGGACAAATACCGCCACGCCATGACCATGGCACATAATGGCACCAGATAGTGACTGATAATGAAAATGTAAAAAAGCTCTGTATATAGAGTCAGTGTACAGATAATGTAGAGATTATCAGTGACATTATACAACCCCTGGCAAAAATTATGGAATCACCGGGCTCCGAGGATGTTCATTCAGTTGTTTAATGTTGTTAAAAAAAAAAAGCAGATCACAGACATGGCACAAAACTAAAGTCATTTTGTAGCACCCTGAGGATTCGGCTGCTACAGGGGTATTGCACCTCAACCCAGAGGTGTGATATTCCACTCCCGGGTAAGGATGGAGTGTGGATCTGAGCTCGGTAGGCTGCATGCACTACATACATCCCATTTCCGAGGAACAGGCCGACGGTACTCCCACTTAGAAATGTGCAGGTACGACCGAGTCTGTTCCTGGCTGGAGTGGGAGGGGGGTGGTACATCCCATGTAGTGTAGGGGCAGATAGGGGGTGCAGTCTGGGTAGTGATAGGAGCTCATTGGGTGCTGGTCACCTGAGCTCACACATAGAGGGTGTATATAAGGTGGGCACCAACTAGAATCAGGGTCAGTTGTAGAGAACAAGTCAGTTGGAGAGGAGCCTGTCTGATGCAGAGAACAAATCAGCAGAGAGAAGGAAACAGCAGCCCTGGAGAGAGAGAGAGTGGAGCAGAGAAAGACCCAGAGGGGGAAGACTGAAGGGACCCAAGAACCCAAATTAGAGCACCGGGTGAGGAGTCAGCAAAAGGGTACCGGAACCCAAACTGGTGGGGGCAGAAAGCACACCCCAGCCAGAGACCGGAGACCGTGGGCAGCGTCTGCCACGGTCACCCATCACATCCACCCCGAAGGCACACCACATGAAGGGTCAGGGAACCCAGGGCCAAGGGTGTCCCAACAGAAGGCCCGAGGGAGCTGGACCTAGGTGGATCACTGGTGGGGACGGCTGAAGAAAGGACAGAGGGAGAGCTCAGGGCCACGCTCCGGACTTGTTTGGGGGTTGGCTGGATCCAGGACCTGGTGGACGCAGCACGGCTCGGGTGGTCACTAGCAGCTGGAGTGACCAGTACAACATCTGCAGTAAGTAAACACCCTTAACTGCACCACCCGACTCTGTCTTCACTGCCGTCTGCACTACACCACCACAACCCCCATCCTCTGCGCCTGTCCCCTCTGAGGCTATACCCCTCCCGTTGGGGGTTATCTCACCAAGCTGCGCACCCACCATCAGCCTCAGCGGACCCTGCTGCAGCGGCGGCCACAGTGACCGCATCACAACGGGTGGCGTAGTCGACACAAAAGAACTTTAGTAACATCTGTAGAACTGCCACATCACACTGAGCTTGACGCCCTGGGCACGGGACCGGGTCACAGCCGCTCGGAGACTACAACCCCCCCCATCTGATCCGGTGCCGGGTATTCCCCTCAAAAAGGAATATGTCCCAGGGGGCGCGTCAACTTTGGCGTAGCCGGCAGGATTACGTGCCCGCAACAACCGGGTACTGCGTGCCTGAAGAAAAGTGCAAGTTTACCTCAGAAAGAAGTCTCCCGCCGGTTCCGGAGGGTCCACGCCATCGGACTCCATCACCAGTCGTTTCCCGCCGATTGTCCGCCATTTCCAACTTGTTCCCGCCATCTGCAGAGTTTCCCGCCACTGGGCGACGCTTCCCGCCAAAACCGCAGATTTCCCGCCTTGGAAGAGCAGCGGACGCCATTATGGGCGTGCCAAAGGAGGGCAAGAGGCCACCTCCCATCGTGGGCCAGGACAGAAAATGGCGCCAAAAGTGGAAACCGCCCCCACCAACAGAGACTGTGATGCTGGAGGTGTCTGTCAGCGTGAAAGAACTCCCCCTGGAGCTGACAGTCACCGAGTTGCCCCGGGACCGCCCTCGAAGTGGGAGGAGACGAAAGAGAAGAGAAAAGATGGGTGTCGCTTGGAGCAGTCTGGAGCGAGCGCACCCGGAGACAAGAGGTCTAACGAGGAGTAGCGGAGGAGCTCACCCGGAGATGGAGAGAAAGCAGAACAGCACCGGCCCGCTGGCCAGGAGTCTGCTAGAGACCGAGGAAGGAGGGCAGAGCAGCACCGGCCCGCTGGCCAGGAGCCTGCCGGAAGCAGAGCAGAGCAGCACCGACCCGATGGTCAGGAGCCTGCTAGAGTCCACAACCCCGCTAGGTCTAGCGGAGATCTTAGCGCAGCTCCCCCGAGACCGGGAGTGTGCACAAACTGCCCTGGAGGGCCTCGCAAGGAGGATGGCCCGGGTACAGCGTGAGATACTGGCGGAGTGGAGCCGGGAGATGGCCCAGCAAGCAGAGACCAGTCAACGGAGCACGCTACCCTGGAAGAGGAAGCAGACCGCCTCTGAGGATGGCGCGGGAGGACCCAAGGCCGGAGACGGCGCCGAGGAGGGAGCCGAACGCATGGAGGCAGGTAAAGGGGACGCCTATACCCCAAGCCGTGACACCGCTTACCTGCCCCAGCTCCCCGTCGCAGAGCCCGAAAGTCCCCCTGCTGTGCCCGAAAACGCCATGTCACCGACGAAGACTAGGCCCCAACCGGAAGCCGCCGCCGCGACCCCTGTGACGTCACACGCCTCGACCCCGAGCGTGACCAAGCAGGAAGTACCACCAGCCTGGTCGCAGGGCCTAGAATTCCCGGGCGCCGCAACACCAACAGCGCCCCCTACCTCTGCGGAGCCTCCGGCCTGGCCGCAAGGCCAGGTAGCCCAGGGCGCCGCCGTCCTAACGGTGCCCTTCACCTTCCAGGTGCCCCAGGCCTGGCCGCAAGGCCTGGGCAACCCGGGCGCCACCACCACCGCGCCCGCACCCGTAAAACCAAGGGTGCCGCGTCTGGGAGAGGACTTGTTCAGCCAGCTCACATGGCCGGACGGGTCTGAAGTTACAACCAGCTATAAGCAAAGAGCAGGAGGAAGACGCCGTTGAGTGCGGCAGAGCAAGTGATGTAAATAGTTACCCGACCGGGTACCAAAGAAACTGTTGATACATATGTATATAGTCCCCGTTGGGACCAGCAAGTGTGAACTGTTTACCCGTTAACCCCTTAATCCCACAGGCTGAGGACTGTGAGCAGCCATTCCCTTCCCTCTACCTGGCCGAGGACTGAGAGCGGCCAACTTCCCCTGTAAATAGTTGCGCGTCCTAAAGCGCCCCCTACCGGTTTTATAGAAAACCAGATTTTCTAAGAGACTGTCGCACTTTTCCCGGACACACGGTGCACAGTGTCCGGAGGAGGAACTGGAAACAGGAGACGACGAGAAAGTTTTATCTGCTAAGATATGTTATTTATATAATGTTTTTTTTTATATGTTTTATATGTTTATATGAAAAAATTTTGTATGTTTTGGTGTTTTTGTCTTACAGCCCGAGGACGTGCTGTGATTTACCAGGGGGGAATGTAGCACCCTGAGGATTCGGCTGCTACAGGGGTATTGCACCTCAACCCAGAGGTGTGATATTCCACTCCCGGGTAAGGATGGAGTGTGGATCTGAGCTCGGTAGGCTGCATGCACTACATACATCCCATTTCCGAGGAACAGGCCGACGGTACTCCCACTTAGAAATGTGCAGGTACGACCGAGTCTGTTCCTGGCTGGAGTGGGAGGGGGGTGGTACATCCCATGTAGTGTAGGGGCAGATAGGGGGTGCAGTCTGGGTAGTGATAGGAGCTCATTGGGTGCTGGTCACCTGAGCTCACACATAGAGGGTGTATATAAGGTGGGCACCAACTAGAATCAGGGTCAGTTGTAGAGAACAAGTCAGTTGGAGAGGAGCCTGTCTGATGCAGAGAACAAATCAGCAGAGAGAAGGAAACAGCAGCCCTGGAGAGAGAGAGAGTGGAGCAGAGAAAGACCCAGAGGGGGAAGACTGAAGGGACCCAAGAACCCAAATTAGAGCACCGGGTGAGGAGTCAGCAAAAGGGTACCGGAACCCAAACTGGTGGGGGCAGAAAGCACACCCCAGCCAGAGACCGGAGACCGTGGGCAGCGTCTGCCACGGTCACCCATCACATCCACCCCGAAGGCACACCACATGAAGGGTCAGGGAACCCAGGGCCAAGGGTGTCCCAACAGAAGGCCCGAGGGAGCTGGACCTAGGTGGATCACTGGTGGGGACGGCTGAAGAAAGGACAGAGGGAGAGCTCAGGGCCACGCTCCGGACTTGTTTGGGGGTTGGCTGGATCCAGGACCTGGTGGACGCAGCACGGCTCGGGTGGTCACTAGCAGCTGGAGTGACCAGTACAACATCTGCAGTAAGTAAACACCCTTAACTGCACCACCCGACTCTGTCTTCACTGCCGTCTGCACTACACCACCACAACCCCCATCCTCTGCGCCTGTCCCCTCTGAGGCTATACCCCTCCCGTTGGGGGTTATCTCACCAAGCTGCGCACCCACCATCAGCCTCAGCGGACCCTGCTGCAGCGGCGGCCACAGTGACCGCATCACAACGGGTGGCGTAGTCGACACAAAAGAACTTTAGTAACATCTGTAGAACTGCCACATCACACTGAGCTTGACGCCCTGGGCACGGGACCGGGTCACAGCCGCTCGGAGACTACAACCCCCCCCATCTGATCCGGTGCCGGGTATTCCCCTCAAAAAGGAATATGTCCCAGGGGGCGCGTCAACTTCAAATGGCAACTTTAGGGCTTTAAGAAACACTAAAAGAAATCAAGATTAAAAATGTGGTACTCAGTAAGGGTAATTATTTTCAGACCAAGCAGAGGGAAAAATATATGGAATCACTCAATTCTGAGGAAAAAATTATGGAATCACCCTGTAAATTTTCATTTACAAAACTCACACCTGCATCAAATTAGATCTGCTCATTAGTCTGCATCTAAAAAGGAGTGATCACACCTTTGAGAGCTGTTGCACCAAGTGGACTGACATGAATCATGGCTCCACACGAGAGATGTCAATTGAAACAAAGGAGAGGATTATCAAACTCTTAAAAGAAGGTAAATCATCACGTAATGTTGAAAAAGATGTTGGTTGTTCACAGTCAGCTGTGTCTAAAATCTGGACCAAATACAAACAACATGGGAAGGTTGTTAAAGGCAAACATACTGGTAGACCAAGAAAGACATCAAAGCGTCAAGACTGGAAACTTAAAGCAATATGTCTCCAAAACAGGAAATGCACAACAAAACAAATGAGGAACGAATGGGAGGAAACTGGAGTCAATGTCTATGACCGAACTGTAAGAAACCGCCTAAAGGAAATGGGATTTAAATACAGAAAAGCTAAACATAAGCCATCATTAACACCTAAACAGAAAAAAACAAGGTTACAATGGGCTAAGGAAAAGCAATCGTGGACTGTGGATGACTGGATGAAAGTCATATTCAGTGATGAATCGCGAATCTGCATTGGGCAAGGTGATGATGCTGGAACTTTTGTTTGGTGCTGTTCCAATGAGATTTATAAAGATGACTGCATGAAGAGAACATGCAAATTTCCACAGTCATTGATGATATGGGGCTGCATGTCAGGTAAAGGCACTGGGGAGATGGCTGTCATTACATCTTCAATAAATGCCCAAGTTTACATTGATATTTTGGACAGTTTTCTTATCCCATCAATTGAAAGGGTGTTTGGGGATGATGACATCATTTTTCAAGATGATAATGCATCCTGCCGTAGAGCAAAAACTGTGAAAACATTCCTTGAAAGAAGACACGTAAGGTCAATGTCATGGCCTGCAAATAGTCCGGATCTCAATCCAATTGAAAATCTTTGGTGGAAGTTGAAGAAAATGGTCCATGACCAGGCTCCAACCTGCAAAGCTGATCTGGCAACAGCAATCAGGGAAAGTTGGAGCCAGATTGATGAAGAGTACTGTTTGTCACTGCCTCAGACTGCAAGCTGTTATTAAAGCCAGAGGTGGTGCAACAAAATACTAGTGATGTATTGGAGTGTTCTTTTGTGTGTTTGTTTTTTATGATTCCATAATTTTTTCCCTCTGCTTGGTCTGAAAAAAATTACCCTTACTGAGTACCACATTTTTAATCTTGATTTCTTTTAGTGTTTCTTAAAGCCCTAAAGTTGCCATTTGAAATGACTTTAGTTTTGTGCCATGTCTGTGATCTTCTTTTTTTCAACTACATTAAACAACTGAATGAACATCCTCCGAGACCGGTGATTCCATAATTTTTGCTAGGGGTTGTACACAGTAGCTCTGTGTATAGTGTCAGTGTAGAGGTGTACAGTGATCACCAGTGACATTATGCACAGGAGCTCCATATATAGTGTCAGTGTGTGTGTGTCTGTATAGGTAATACACATACTCACCAGTGATGTCTCTAGGTGAAGTTCTTTATCTACAGACCGATATGACGCGCCCCCAGGGCCGTGGGGTGCTCGGCAGCCGGGCCTCTGGATACCGGTGGGGGGAGTTATCACGGTGGCTGGCCCGCTCCGTGGCCCAGGGCGGTCACCCAAAAGGGGATTATTTATAGGGGATTTGGAAAGTTTGTGACGCCACCTGTGGCATGCGGCTAAAGGGAGCCGCTGCTGCGGAGCAGTCCTCTGAGGCAGATGTTAAGGCAGCTTATGATGGAACGGCTCCCCACAGGTGGAGCGGGCCTCAGGGCAGCGTGGGGGTAATGGATGGTGGTACAGGGGAGAGACGGCCAGGGTGGTTCAGGAAGAAATGACGGATGCTCAGACGGGAGTTCGCTTCGGTACCTTTACTGGTGTAGATGCAGGTATGATCCAGGGTACTCTGTAGGCAGGGTGCACTTCTGGACTCTCCCCAGTGAGCGGGTATAGGGCCTCCTGATCCGTTGCTTCCAATTGCTAAGCTTCTGACCTGCCTGGAGCTAGGCCTGGCTTAATTACTGTCTCTTTCTCTCTTGCACCTGCTGACCTGGTGGTAGGGCCTTCTCTTGGAGATCACTCTCCCTGGACGCTGGCGCCTCCGTGACTCCTAGCCCTGGTACAGTAGTCAGCGTTGGTCGACCTGGGACTTGTAGTCCTCCAGGTATCCGGTGGTCCCTACTGGGTATGAAGGGTCCCTGTAGGCGCGGACCCGGTGTCCGGTGTATAGTTCGGGGTGAGTCTGGTACGCTCCTCTGCCCCCTCAACTCCTCTCTCCTTTCCTCCTTGCCGTCGGCCACACTCGGGGGCCCTCACTACGGCAGCAGCAGACGAGCTGCGTCTTCGCTGGTCTAAGTGCCAGCACACTTTCTGACTAAACACTAAACTGACTTCTGACTGAGCTGCCTGGCTCCACCCTCCATACAGGGCCGACGCACCCGGGCAAGTGCCGGGGGCCCTGGACAAACAGGGGGGCCCACTGGCTATCTGGGACAAAGCTGACTCCTGGTATTAGCTCCGCGTAGCGTCTATACTGGAGTTGCTCCTGGGAGGTGATCATGTGATTGGAAGGGGTGGGGCCTCCTCCAGTTCAGTGTGGACCCGATACCAGGAACCAGCGTGGTGCTGCTGGAGATGAGGTGAATGGTGATACTTCACTACAGATCCTGAGAGAGGACTGAGGAGGTGCATAATGGGTCAGTGTGGAGACAGCAATTATGTATTTTAGTTTTGTATACAGTATATAGGTCTAATACTGTGTTTTGGGAGCATAAAAAGTGGATCAAGTTACTACATATGGGGTTGCATGTCGTTTATCTTGCACAGGGAATGTGCATAAGTTGCATGGACGGTTCTGCAGGTTGTGGGGGCTTGCATAAGTAACGGCGTGATGCTGGGGGTCTTGCACAGGGCACGGGTGAAGCATGCATGTGCAGTATGTTGTGGGGGCTTGTACAGGGAATGAGTTAATGTTGCATGTTGGAGCTATGTAAGTGAGTGATGCTTACATGGTGCTGCATGTTCTAGGGCCTTTCACAGGAAAGGGGTTGTCCACTACTAGTAAAACCCCTTCTCATACCCTTATTTTGGCACCAATAAAATAATAAAGCTTTATACTCACCTCCCGTGCTGGTGCCGTTCCCGCAGTATCGGCACTCGCGGTCCCGGGGTTCTCGTGCGGTTGTTCTGACACGTGATTCCGGTACCCAATCACCATCACTGTCCCCACCTTCGGACAAATCTAACATGAAGGGGAAGTCGGAGATCAGCTGCAGCCTGGACTTCCAAAGGTGGGGACAGTGTTGGTGATTGGGCACCGGAATCACGTGTCAGAACAACCGCACAAGAACCCCGGGACTGCGAGTGCCGATACTTCGGGAACGGCGCCAGCACGGGAGGTGAGTATAAGCTTTATTATTTTATCGGGGCCAAACGTGGGGTAGAAGAAGGGGTTGTCCTAGAAGTGGATAACCCCTTTAATGTAGCATTTTGTGGGTCTTGCACAGGGAAGGGGGGTTATGTTGTATATCATTGGTCTTGCACATGGATGCATGTTGCTTCATGCACAGTGATGCATGTTGGGGGGACTTGCACGGTGAAGGGGGCGATGCAAGCATGGCACTGCATGTTGTGGGGGATTGCATAGGGGAGTGATGTTGCATGTTGGGGGCTTGCATATGCATGTAAGTGATGTTGAGGGTCTATCACAGGGAAGGGGATGATGCATGCATGTGCTGCATGTTGTGGGGGCTTGCACAGGGAATGAGTTAATGTTGCATGTGGGGCCTTGCATATGTAAGGGGGTGATGTTACATTTCTTTCCTCTTACGCAAGGAATTTGACTGAAGCTGCGTGCACAGGGCTGCATGTTGGGGGGCTTACACAGTGAAGGGGTGCATCTTGAATTGTGGTATGTGTTAAAGGGGCCCACTGAGACTCTTTCGCCCGGGGCCCACAAAAACCTGCAGCCGGCCCTGCCTCCATATATATATATCCCTAACGGGCTCCCTCTGCTGGTCTGAGGTGGTAGTGTGGAGGTGTGTGAATGTAATGAGGGCTTCTTGTGGAGAAGTCCATCCATGCACTCTACTGGGTTTTGTGGCACCTGTACGCTGCAGGGCGCCACATTCCCCCCTAGTACAATTCAGTACTCCTGGACTGAAGCATTTTTGCAAAACAGGTTAACAAATAACAATAATAACAATTATAATAACAATAACAATAATGTCACAGTAAGTTCCGTAACCAGGTGTCCATTTCACCAATGAAAGAACATGAGGGACCCACCTGAAAACCCTCAACGTAAGCCCTGGGCGTGGCTACAGGGCATAGGCGATTCAGGTGCTGGACCACGTCTTCCGCCAAGCCAAATGGGTTTTTGTTCCGTGGTCACTTAAGGGGCACTTCAGGGAGTGCAACTATGTACAGGAACAGTTTTTGGGCTGCTCACAGTCCTCAGCCTACGAGTCTCTGTACCCTGACGGGTAACTAAAGGCACATATTATTGACAGTTTATGCAATAAATAATAACAGTAGGTAGTACACAACTGGGTAACTATTTACACTGCAGGTATTTCTAACTTATTCCTTGTACCTGGCAGGGACCTGGCCTTTTGTACTGCGTGTTGACCTACGTAGTACTGGGGTGTGGTTGATGTTTGTGTTTGCACTGTCTGCTACCCTGTCAGATCTACGTGTGGGCAAATTGTAGAACTGTCTTAACCTCTCGATGGGACTGGCGAGTACACTGCTTACTGGGCCTACTGGCTCTGCTTCTACCAGTGATCCTTCTTCCGTGGATTCTTCCTGAGCAGGCTCTTCTGGGGCACTTGCAGGTCTTACTTGCAGTGGAGGGTCTTCTGGCTGTTGGTAGAAGTGCATCACGGGTATTATTACAGCTCCATCCAGTTGAGGCCAATCTGCCGGGAAATCTCCTAAGACTGTATGGAGTACATCTTCTTTGGGTTCTTCAGTCACGATAGGAGGTACTTCTTCCTGTGGCTTCAATAGACCTGGGCACAACTTCAAATGGTCTCTTGAGACTGCTGCAACTGTCTTACCTCCATTTTTACTGATTAGACAGGTTTTTCTATTGTCGAACCTAGAATCCAACACAGTGTAAGGCTCTCTTTCCCACTGGTCATCAAGCTTGTGGCTCCTTCTCTTTCGCTTCAGCACAACTTCTCCAGGTGTTAAGGGTTCTGCGGGTGCACTCTTGTTGTACTGTGCTTCCTGCTTATCTCTCATCCTATTTAGACTGTCTTCGACACAAGCCTGTACTCTCTTGTACTGCTCCTGTCGGGTCATATCCCAGTCTTCAGTGGACATGTCTGCTTCTGGCTCTACCACTCCAAGCTCCAGGTCCATGGGCAATTTTCCGGGTCTTGCCCCCATGAGGTATGCTGGAGTACAATTGGTGGAACTCACAGGTATGTGATTGTACAGATCTACCAGGTCAGGTTGTCTGTCTGGCCACTGATTCCTTTCTTCTAGAGGTAAGGTCTTCAGCAGGTCTATGACCATATAGATCTTTTTCACATAGGCCATTAATTTGAGGGTGGTACGTACAGATGGCAAAACTCTTTGAACAGCTCGGCTTCAAAGGCAGGGCCTTGATCCGTCAGCAACTTATCAAGTAGGCTTGAAACTTCCTTGCTGCAGTTTCTGCTGTCAGATCCTTGATGGGGGCTACCACCAGGAACCGGGAGTAGTGATCCACCATGGTCAGGGCATAGGAGTAGCCTGACCTGCTGGGTGACAGTTTGACGTGATCCAGAGCGACGATCTCCAGGGGCTGGGTTGTCTTAATGGACTGCAAGGGTGCTTTCTGGCTGCTGTAGTCTTTTCTTCTGAGGCTACAGGGTCCACAATTCCAGCACCACCTCTCTATGGAGCTCCGCATTCCAACCCAATAAAACTGACTATTCAGGAGGGTTTCCAGCTTCTTCCAGCCAAAGTGCCCTGCTTGATCGTGGTAGGCCTCCAACACCATCTGGATGTCTGTCCTGGGCACTACGATCTGCCATACCATCTCATGGGTCCTGGGGTTAACATACCTCCGGCACAGCTTCTCTCTATAGATGAATAGCCGGCTTCTCTCATTCCACACTTGCTTGGCTTGTGGAGAAGCGTCCTTCTCCAGGGAGGAACCTTCCTGGGTTATCAGTTCTTTGATACGGCTGACAACCGGGTCGTTGTCCTGGGTCTCCTTCCAACTGTGATGAGGTAAAGGGTTTAGTGTCTTACCACGATACCTCCTGGAGGTGCGCTGCTCGTGGACCATCCCATTTCTATGGAAGGCAGGTAGCTCAATCTCCCCCAGGTCATCCACTTCTTCTTCAGTGTCCGACTGGTTAGGCATTCTGGATAGGGCATCGGCGTTGGCGTTCTTGTGGCCTGCCCGGGACTTGATGGTGAACTGATAGTTTGACAGTCGGGCCATCCAACGCTGTTCCATGGCTCCCAACTTGGCTGTCTCTAGATGTGTCAAGGGGTTGTTGTCAGTATAGGCCGTGAACTTAGTGGAGGCCAGGTAGTGCTTGAATCATTCAGTGATGGCCCAGACCAAGGCCAGGAGCTCCAACTTGAAGGAGCTATAGTTTTCTGGATTCCTTTCGGTAGGCCGGAGCTTCCTGCTGGCATAGGCAATCACCTTCTCTTTGCCATACTGCTTCTGACTTAACACAGCTCCTAGTCCCTCGTTGCTGGCATCAGTGTACAGCAGGAAAGGTTGGCTGTAGTCAGGCTAGGCCAGGATTTCTTCGCCAGTCAGGATCTCTTTCATCACTGCAAAGGACTCAGCCTGCTCTTTACCCCACTGGAAGGGGGGGGGTTTGCCTCTGTGGGACTGTCCTACCAGGAGATCTTGCAAAGGCGCTGCTTTCTTAGTGTAGTCCTTTACAAATCTCTGGTAATACCCGACCAGTCCCAGGAACTGACGTACCTCCTTGAGATTCTTCGGTTCCGGCCATTTCTGGATGGCAGTGACCTTCTCCGGGTCTGGTGCTACTCCTTCTGGACTGACGATGTGCCCCAGGTACTAAACCTTCTGTTTGAGCAGGTGGCACTTGGAAGGCTTCAATTTCATCCCATACCGGGACAATGCTTCAAATACCTCTGCCAGGTGCTTCAAATGGTCCTCATATGTCTTGGAGTACACTATCACGTCATCCAGGTATAGCAGCACGGTCTCGAAGTTACGGTGTCCCTAACAGCACTCCATCAATATCTGGAACGTTCCAGGGGCGTTGCAGAGTCCGAACGGCATACTGTTGAACTCGCAGAGTCCCATAGGGGTAGTGGAGGCCGTCTTCTCCCGATCCTCCTCAGCAACTGTTACTTGCCAGTACCCACTAGTAAGGTCAAGGGTAGAGAAGTAATTTGCAGACTTTAGTGCAGCCAGGGATTCCTCTATACGGGGCAAATTGTATGCCTCTTTATGTGTTATGCGGTTTACCTGTCTGTAATCTACACACATCCTCATGCTTCCATCCTTTTTCCTGACCAGGACTAGGGGAGCTGACCAGGGGCTACAGCTATCCCCTGCTTTCTTCATGTCATGCAACATTTCCTTCGCTTTCTGGTAGTGTGCTGGTGGTATGGGCCTGTAACGTTCTTTGATGGGTGGATGGTCACCTGTGGGTATATGGTGTTGTACCCCTTTTAATCCTCCCAAAATCAAGTGGGTGTTTGCTGAATACCTGTTCGTATTCCTGGACCACCCTGTGTACACCTTGTTTTTGATGGACAGGAGTGGCGTCAGTCCCAACATGGAGCTGTTGACACCAATCCTCCAGCTGAGCTTCGGAGTCATTGTCCTCCACTGTATCTGGTGGGGTCATGGATTCCACTGTGTATGGCATCATCATTCACAGTACACAACCTGGCAACAGTGGTGTATCTTGGTAATTTAACTTCCTCCTCCCCACAATTTAGGAGACGTATGGGTACCCTCCTATTCCGTACATCAACTACCCCTCTAGCAGTCAAGAGTGTAGGTCTGTGCTCCGAGCTAATGGGCTCCACTACCACCTGGTAGTTCTGTCCCTTGAGACCTATTGCAGCCCTACACCAAATCAGCATTTCACTCATTGGGGGAATCACAATGGGTATCGGGTCTGTCACCCGTACATTAGCAATCTCACCACCTGTTAGCTTTACCTGTTGCTGGTACAGGAGGGCTCGAATCTCTCTCTGGAGCACCTTCCTCTGCCCTGGTTTGGCTGTGTCAGCAATCTGTTGGAGCAAAATCATACACAAGTCTGTATCACCAGGGTTAGATTCTATGACAATTAGTCCTTGGTCCTTTAGCTCCTCTCTCCCCACCTTCACTGTGTAACATGCCTGGCGGCGTCCTTGCATAGTGGTCCATCTCCCACTGTGCAAGAGCGCGCACTTGATTTCCAGTCCAGAATATCACTTTGGCTTCTTTCCATATTGTCTGCTTTGCTCTGCTCTGTCTGCTTAGGGCGACGCCCGCTGAACTTCCTGTTTCTTGTAGCTGCTGCAGACACACCCCTGATGCTTCCTCAGCCTATTGCTGTCTGTTACCTGGTATTTAACCCAGCTCCTCCCTGGAATCCTGGCCTGAGCATCTTGTTCTGTCAGTTGACTTCTAGTCACTGATGTGCCAGGTCCTGTCTGTTTCCTGCCTTGCGGTGTCAGTTCCCGTGTCTGAACTGAGTCCTGTCTGTGTACTCTAGCCAGCTGCCTTTCCTGGAGGCTGTATTTCCAGGCCCGTGTGAACACGCTCTTAGCCTGTTCCTTCTGCCCTCTAGGGGCCGTATACCTAGATCTGTTGTCTGTGTCTTTTCCCAGTGTCTGTTCCTGCCCTAACCATCTTCCAGCCTGTTTCCCGTTTCTCTCTACACCCATATCTTCCCTTTTTCTGCAGAGTCTGAACTCGTACCTGACTCCTGCTCGTTGTTGTTATGATCTGCTACAGAGACTAAGGAAATACAGGAGATCTGTCCCTACAATAGAACTAAACTAGATCCCTACGATGTAACGGGGAACCTGATCCTGCGATCAGACCCGCTAAAGTCCTCGGCTAGTCTGTACGAAGACCTATAGATGAGAGGGAGGAATCCCTACAAGAACTAGTGTAGCACCCTGAGGATTCGGCTGCTACAGGAGTATTGCACCTCAACCCAGAGGTGTGATATTCCACTCCCGGGTAAGGAAGGAGTGTGGAACTGAGCTCAGATAGACTGCATGCACTACATACATCCCATTCCAGAGGAGCAGGCCGACGGCACTCCCACTTAGAAATGTGCAGGTGCGACCGAGCCTGTTCCTGGCTGGAGTGGGAGGGGGGAGGAACATCCCATGTAGTGTAGGGGCAGATAGGGGGAGCAGTCTGGGTAGTGTTAGGAGCTCATTGGGTGCTGGTCACCTGAGCTCACACATAGAGGGTGTATATAAGGTGGGCACCATCAAAGATCAGGGTCAGACGCAGAGAGTAAGTCAGACGCAGAGGACAAGTCAGATGCAGAGAGTCAGAAGGAGAGAACAAGTCTTCTGCAGAGAGGAAGTCAGCCTGCAGCAAGGGAGCAGAGCAGACCTGAGCCTGAAGAGTGAGAGAGTGGAGTACAGAAAGACCCAGAGGGGGACAAAGAAGGGACCCAAGAACCCAAATCAGATCACCGGGTGAGGAGTCAGCAGAAGGGTACCGGAACCCAAGCTGGTGGGGGTAAAGACATTCCCCAGCCAGAGACCGGAGACCGTGGGCAGTGTCTGTCACGGTCACCCACTACATTCACCCTGAAGGCACACCACACGGAGGGTCAGGGAACCTGAGGCCAAAGGTTGCCCAACAGAAGGCCCGAGGGAGCTGGACTTAGGTGAATCACTGGTGGGGACGGCTGAAGAGAGGACAGAGAGAGAGAGCTCAGGGCCACGCTCCGGACTTGTTTGGGGGTTGGCCGGATCCAGGACCTGGTGGTCGCAGCACGGCTCGGGTGGTCACTTGGAGCTAGAGTGACCCGTATAACAACTGCAGTAAGTAAAGACCCTTAACTGCACAACCCGAGTCTGTCATCATTACCGGCTGCACCGCACCACCACAACCCCCATCCTCTGCGCCTGTCCCCTCTGAGGCTATACCCCTCCCGTTGGGGGTTATCCCACCAAGCTGCGCACCCACCATCAGCCTCAGCGGACCCTGCAGCAGCGGCGGCCACAGTGACCGCATCACAACGGGTGGCGTAGTCGACAAAACGAACTTTAATAACATCAGTAAAGACTGCCACATAACACTGAGCTTGACGCCCTGGGCACGGGACCGGGTCACAGCCGCTCGGAGACTACAACCCCCCATCTGATCCGGTGCCGGGTATTCCCCTCAAAAAGGAATATGTCCCAGGGGGCGCGTCACTAGGGACTGGGAAAAGTTGGACACCTCCTAGCAGAAATCGTAGCAGTCAAAGACAAACACACAACAAAAGGTAAAGAGGTCAGAAGACCTAGCAAAACTAACAGAGAACGGCAACAGAGCACCAAGCTATCTCAACAGTAGTAAATACAAATGAAGTCCAGCAACGCCAGGAGGGCGGAGCCGGATTAAATAGGCAAAACTGGTCATGTGACCAGCAAACTAAAAAAAAACTAACAGGAGAGTTGTAACAGTACCCCCTCTTCTAAGAGGATCCTCCGGATCCCCTAGGCCCAGGCTTACCAGGAAACCTCCTGTGAAACGCTCGGACAAGTCTGGAAGCAGAAACATCATCCGCCCTCACCCATGAGTTATCCTCAGGTCCGAAACCCTTCCAAGCGACGAGATACTGCAAACTCCCTCTATACCGTCTAGAATTTAGGATGCGGGAAATTTCATATTCCCCGTCCTCCACCACCGGAGGAACAGTGGCAGAGGCGTCACCATCCGACACATCAGCTTTTTTCAACAGAGAAACATGAAACACAGGATTAATCCTCCAGGACGTAGGAACCTCCAGCCTAACAGCAGATTGGTTAACTATCTGAAGCACCTTAAAGGGCCCTACGAACTTGGGACCCAATTTTTTAGAAGGAATCCTCAATCGCAGATTCTTAGAGGACAACCAAACCATGTCACCAACACCAAACAAAACCTCTTGCCGTTTCCTATCAAAGTACCTCTTAGATTTTTTGTTAGCCTCCTGAAGATTACCACGCACATCCGTCCAAACTCTCTCCAAATCACTAGAAAAACTCTCCTCCTCAGGCACAGCCGAAACCAATTTGGAGAATGACCCAAAAGACGGATGTCTCCCAGAACAACAAAAAAAAGGCGAACACCCAGCAGAAAAGGATGTATGGTTGTTAAGAGCAAATTCAGCAAGTGGCAGAAACTCAGACCACCCCTCTTGATTGTCTGCCACAAAACAACGCAAGAACTGCTCAACATCCTGGTTCTTCCTTTCTGTCTGGCCATTAGACTCAGGATGATATCCGGATGAAAACGACAAATGGACTCCCAACCTGTCACAAAAGGCACGCCAAAAACGAGCCACGAACTGAGGTCCCCTATCAGAAACAATGTCAGTAGGAACACCATGTAGTCTGACAATCTCCTTGACAAAGGCCTTAGCGAGTGTCTTAGCGCAAGGCAGTTTGATAAAGGGAACCAAGTGACACATCTTGCTAAAACGGTCCACGACCACCCAGATGACCGTGAAACCTTCAGAGGGAGGAAGGTCAGTAATAAAGTCCATAGCCAGATGTGTCCAAGGTGCACTAGGAACCTCCAGAGGGCAAAGCAACCCCGCAGCATGAGCATGCGAAGACTTGGATCTAGCACACACAGTACATTGGCGCACCCACTTAATGACTTCCTTCTGCCATCCAGGCCACCAAAAACTGCGACCCACAAGTCTCTTGGTCTCAGAAATTCCTGGATGACCTGCCAACCGAGACTCATGACACTCAACAAACAAATCTCTCCTAAAGGTCCTAGGCACAAACAACCTCCCATGGGGAGTGTTAGATGGGGCATTCTCCTGTGCTTTAAGAATCTCATCCTCCAAAACGGAGTCCAAAGCAGCAATCACAACACCTTCTTGTAAAATGGTCTCCTCTTCCTCCTCAACACCGACCATGGGAGAAAAGCTGTGAGACAAAGCATCCGCTTTAACATTCTTGGTACCCGGGATGTAAGTAACGGAAAAATTAAACCGCGAGAAAAAAAGTGCCCACCTAGCCTGACGGGCATTCAAGCGCTTGGCAGCATCAAGATAGATCACATTTTTATGATCAGTGAAAACCTGAATGGGAAATTCAGCACCTTCCAAGAGGTGACGCCAGTGTTCAAATGCGAGTTTAATCGCCAGCAATTCCCGATTACCAATATCGTAATTAAGTTCAGTCTCGGAAAATTTTTTTGAAAAAAAGGCACAGGGATGTACTCCATCCTTGTTTTCCTGAGACAACACCTCACCAACCCCCACCGAAGAAGCATCAACCTCAACCAAAAACGGCTTAGTCACATCAGGCTGCATAAGGATGGGAGCAGAGGTGAACCTCTCCTTTAAAAACACAAAAGCTTCAATGGCCTCAGAAGTCCACTGAACCGCATTAGCACCTTTCCTGGTGAGATCGGTCAGCGGTTTGACAATAATAGAAACATTTTTTATGAATTTTCTGTAATAATTGGCGAAACCCAAAAACCTCTGTATCGATTTCAAACCAATAGGCCTAGGCCATTCCTGCACAGCTTGAACTTTAACCGGGTCCATCTCAAAACCTTCACTGGAGATAATGTAGCCCAAAAAACTAATTCTCTGTACAGCGAACTCACATTTCTCCAGCTTAGCAAAAAGCGAATTGTCCATTAATAACTGTAATACCTCACGTACGCTCCGCCAATGAGACTCCAGATCAGGCGAATAAATCAAAATGTCATCCAAATACACAACCACATTTTTGCCGATTAAAGGTCTAAGGATGTCATTAATAAGATTCTGAAAAAATGCTGGAGCATTGGTGAGACCAAAAGGCATAACCAGATTCTCAAAATGACCCACAGGAGTGTTAAAAGCAGTCTTCCATTCATCACCCTCCTTCATGCGCAACAAATTGTATGCCCCCCGAAGATCAATTTTAGAGAACCACTTGGCCCCCACTAACTGGTTAAATAAATCAGGAATCAATGGCAGTGGGTAAGGATTGCGTACAGTAATTTTATTAATCTCACGAAAGTCCAGACAAGGACGTAAACCGCCATCTTTTTTTTTTACAAAAAAAAATCCAACAGCCACAGGAGACTTGGAAGGCCTAATGTGACCAGCGGCCAAGCTTGTCTGTATGTATTCCTCCAAAGCCTTTCTCTCAGGAATAGTAAGATTAAATAAACGACTCTTAGGAAGAGTCGCTCCAGGGACAAATTCAATGGTACAATCATAGTCTCTATGGGGAGGCAAAACCTGCGACTCCTCCTCAGAAAAAACTCTCCAAAAATCCTGACTAGGTACAGGCAATTCCCCTGTATCCACAGCAGCAATGCGCCCGTTACAACACTTGTCATAACACTTAGGGCTCCAGGACTTAATTTCATTGGTAGACCAATCCAGTACAGGATTGTGCAATTTTAACCAGGGTAACCCCAATATTACTGGAGAAGGCAAATTATCCAATACCACCAAATCCAAATTCTCTTGATGAGTACCATTAATAGTGAGGGGAAATTCACAGACCTTGTGAGTAACACTCTTCAAGGGAGAGCCATCGACAGAAACCACAGCAATAGGGGATGACAAAGTTTTAGGTTCTAATCTAAGTTTTTCCAAGAATCCCCCATCAATCACATTCAGAGTAGATCCACAATCCACAAATACCCGAAATTCAATTAATTCATCCTGAGCAGCAGTAGTGGCAGATAGGAATACTCCCTTAGAATTTAAACAGGCTATACGGGCATGACTGACCATTTTTTTTTCTTTCTTCATACGAAGCACACAGCTCTTAATAAAATGACCAGAATTTCCGCAATAGAAACACAAGCCTTCAGAAAGTCGGCGGTCTTTTTCCTGAGAGCGGGGTGTCATCGCCCCAATTTCCATCGGCTCACCATTGTCAGCACTGAACCTCTCAGGACTCGAAGCTGACATAGCAGAGGATTTGCTCTCATTAACCCTTGCACGCAGTCTCCTGTCCACCCGTATAGCTAATTGCATTGCCTCCTGCAAGTTTCCAGGTGTGGGATAAGCAATCAGTAAATCCTTAACCCTTTCACCTAGTCCTGCAAGAAACAAGCTTTTCAAAGCTGAATCGTTCCACCCCACCTGGGCAGACCACCGACGGAAGCGAGAACAATATTTTTCCACATTACCTGATCCCTGCCTCAAACGTCTTAATTCAGACTCAGCAGATGAGACACGATCAGGATCATCGTCCAATAAACCCAAAGCAGAAAAAAAACTATCCACTGATCTAAAGCACGGATCACTAGGTTGGAGAGAGAAGGCCCATCCCTGAGGATCTTTGCGCAAAAGTGACATTATGAACCCTATGCGCTGTGATTCATCACCAGAGGATCCGGGTCTCAAACGAAAATATAATAGACAAGCATTTTTAAAAGAAAAAAAATCTTGTTGTTCGCCAAAAAATAGATCAGGCAGACGTACCTTTGGTTCCACAAAATGCGCTCCAGAACAGCTACTCACGTGTTGTTGGAGCTTGGCCACCTCCAGAGAGAGTCCCTGCAAGCGTTGAGCCAAATCTTGCACCGAGACCATGATGGAAAACTGGAGGTCTTTCCTTAGAGAAATTTTTTCTTTTTTTTTTTTTAAGGCTGGACTTACTGTTATGATCTGCTACAGAGACTAAGGAAAGACAGGAGATCTGTCCCTACAATAGAACTAAACTAGATCCCTACGATGTAACGGGGAACCTGATCCTGCGATCAGACCCGCTAAAGTCCTCGGCTAGTCTGTACGAAGACCTATAGATGAGAGGGAGGAATCCCTACAAGAACTAGGGACTGGGAAAAGTTGGACACCTCCTAGCAGAAATCGTAGCAGTCAAACACAAACACACAACAAAAGGTAAAGAGGTCAGAAGACCTAGCAAAACTAACAGAGAACGGCAACAGAGCACCAAGCTAGCTCAACAGTAGTAAATACAAATGAAGTCCAGCAATGCCAGGAGGGCGGAGCCGGATTAAATAGGCAAAACTGGTCATGTGACCAGCAAACTAAAAAATACCTAACAGGAGAGTTGTAACAGTTGTCACTGTACTTCCGTTTGTGAGTTTGTGGTCCACTTGCTACTTCTCTGCAAGTACCCTGTGGGTATCTGGTTCTGCCTTTCCCTTCCTGTCTGTTCTGTGTGAACAGAGCCATGTCCCCTCTGCCCTGCCTTGCTCGCCGCTCCGGCGGTTTCTGCCTGCTCTGCCTTGTTCACCGCTCCGGCGGTTCTTGCCTGCTCTGACCTTTTGCTCACTGCTCTGACAGTCTCGCTCTGCTCTGACCCTTTGCTCACTGCTCCGGCAGTCTCGCTCTGCTCTGACCCTTTGCTCACTGCTCCGGCAGTCTCGCTCTGCTCTGACCCTTTGCTCACTGCTCCGGCAGTCTCGCTCTGCTCTGACCCTTTGCTCACTGCTCCGGCAGTCTCGCTCTTCTCTGACCCTTTGCTCACTGCTCCGGCAGTCTCGCTCTGCTCTGACCCTTTGCTCACTGCTCCGGCAGTCTCGCTCTGCTCTGACCCTTTGCTCACTGCTCCGGCAGTCTCGCTCTGCTTTGACCCTTTGCTCACTGCTCCGGCAGTCTCGCTCCGCTCTGACCCTGTGCTCACCGCTCCAGGCGGCCTCGTCCTGCTCTACTCTTGCTCGCCGCTCCGGGCGGCCTCACTCTGCTGTGTTTGTCCACCGCATCTGCGGTTCTGTTCCTGAGTCCCAGTCTGTACTGGGACCTATCCACTCTGTGCTCCAACCTGTCGTACCTGCCAGTACCTCCCTGCCTGCATACCAGTCATGCTTCCAACATCCACCTGCCTGCATACCGGCCGTACCTGCCAGTACCTCCCTGTTTGCATACCAGTCGTGCTTGCCAGCATCCACCCGTCTGCATACAAGCCGTGTCTGCCTGTACCCACCAGTCTGTGTGCCAGCCTAACCAGCCTGTTCCTGTATTCCCCGGTGTGGGTCAACAGCCGTGTCCGGGATCTGACCTGGAGTAGCACCTGGTCCCTCTGCTCGGTTCCTCCTTGGTGCACTGGCGTCGTATGCCGTCGTGCGACCTTGGTCGGATCGGGTGGATACTTAGTTACGCCCCTCCAGGCATTCACTCTCCGGTACGGTCCAGTGGAATCACTACATATACATGCACACGCTAGTCAGTCCGGGCGTGTGCATTACACACTGTCACGTCCTTAACCCTTACTAGGTTAAGAGGAAGACCGTTAGAGGCATACACAGAGAGGTTAGGGGCTGGCGGGCGGAGTTCATCTATGGACCAGTACCTTTTGTAGAGGACATCAGGTATGATGGTTACCTGTGAGCCGGTGTCCAGTAACGCAGATATAGCAATGCCGTCCAGCATGAGGGACAGGAAAGGCCTTCCTCCTACGAACCGGTGGTACCAGCTTGATGGGCCTGGTTGATTTACTCCTGGGTGTCGGCCCTCGGCCCCAGGGTTTGCTCGTTTAAAGGACAGTTCCGCGCAGTGTGGCCTGCCTTGTGGCAACAGTAGCACATGAAGTCTCTTGGAGGGTGACGTTGGTCGTTGGTCCTCCCAAGGGGTGGCGTTGTCCTCCTCTGGGGTGGCGTTGTCTTCCTTCTTCTCCTCATCCAGGGGACATCCTCAGGGCTGTCGGCGAGTAGGATCCTTCCTTCCTTCCGGCTCGGGCTCCTCCTGTAGCTGCAGGATGCTCAGGACAGTGGCCAGGGTTTTACTTAGCTGATGCACTTCAGAGCGCAGTCTGTCCAGCTCGCTAGGGGGCACTGTTTGCATCTTTGTTTCAGCCATTAATGAAGGAGCGGTGGGTGCTGCGGGCACTGTGGTGGCCCCACCCTGGTAACGCTGGATAGCAGTCCCTGATGTTTCCAGGGGCTGAAGGCCCTTAATAGCCATGTCCTTCACGGTGTCAAAGGTGGCATTTGGATGATCTAAGGCCCACCACCGTACGGTTCTGCTCTCCTCCTGGGACCTCAACCCCCGGATGAACTGTTCCATCAGTATTTTATTATCATCCTGTATGCTGGCAGGACTAACCTGTTTTAGGGCCCGCAGGGCTTCTTGTAAGCGCCAGGCGTAGTCCCGAATAATGTGCTCAGGTTTCTGGACACAGTGATAGATCTCCAGATGAGGTTCTGTCTCAGTGCGGTTTTCAAACACAGTTTGCAGTCTCTTAAAGATAGTGGATATTGATTCCTGGTCTGCGGCTGGCCAGATTTCAACTTCCCGCTCTGCGGCACCAGTCAATTGTCCCAGCACAACAGCGGCTCTCTGCTTACCAGTCATAGAATACATGTCCAGTACACCGCATATTTTTCTCTTGAACCCGGACAGGGTGTCCGGTTTGCCATCATACTGGGGAAGCCATTTTGCTCCAGGGATATACGGCAGGGCCATGGGTATCAACGGAGTCACAACCCCGGCTGGTGGGGCGGCCGCTCCGGCTGGTTTGGCGGCCGCTCCGGCTGGTGGGGCGGCCGCTCCGGCATGTGCAGCGCTGGGCACAAGTTGGGCATCAGGAGCGTTAACTGGTGCTCCGGTGGCTTGCTGGTCGTCGGCCATGGTTGCGCTCCCCTAGTAAACCGTAGCCTACCTTCTTCACTTTTTATCAGGTAGGCCGCAGCTCCGCGGGCGACTTTCTTCTTCCAGGACCTTGCTTCGCTCGCGTCCTCTGGACTCCTTCAAGGACCTGACGCCTCCTGGTTCGATGTCAGGGGCGGGGCGTGTCCTGGGCTTCGCGTGCTTTTCACAGTCGCGCCTCTCGGGTTCCCGCGGTTACGCCCCTCTTCTTCCCGCGCGGCGACAGGAAAATGGCGGACAATGGCGGAAAACCGGTAATTGGCGGGAAACTTCACCACAGTGAGTATTACAGTCTTTTAAGGTGCACAGTACCTGGTGGCAACGGGCATGGAATCCTGCTCGTGACGCCAGAAGATGACGCACCCCCAGGGCCACGGGGTTCTCGGCAGTCGGGCCTCTGGATGCTGATAGGGGGGGTTATCACGGTGGCTGGCCCGGTCCGTGGCCCAGGGCGGTCACCCAAAAGGGGATTATTTATAGGGGATTTGGAAAGTTCGTGACGCCACCTGTGGAATGCGGCTAAAGGGAGCCGCCGCTGCGGAGCAGTCCTCTGGGGCCGATGTTAGGGTAGCTTATGATGGAACGGCTGCCCACAGGTGGAGCGGGCCTCAGGGCAGAATGGGGGTAATGGATGGTGGTACAGGGGAGAGACGGCCAGGGCGGTTCAGGAAGAAATGACGGACACTCACACGGGGGTTCGCTTCGGTACCTTTACTGGTGTAGATGCAGGTATGGTCCAGGGTACTCGGTAGGCAGGGTGCACTTCTGGACTCTCCCCAGTGAGCGGGTATAGAGCCTCCTGATCCGTTGCTTCCACTTGCTAAGCTTCTGACCTGCCTGGAGCTAGGCCTGGCTTAATTACTGTCTCTCTTTCTCTCTTGCACCTGCTGACCTGATGGTAGGGCCTTCTCTTGGAGATCACTCTCCCTGGACACCGGGGCCTCCGTGACTCCTAACCCTGGTAAAGAAGTCAGCGTTGGTCGACCTGGGACTTGTAGTCCTCCAGGTATCCGGTGGTCCCTACTGGGTGTGAAGGGTCCCTGTAGGCGCGGACCCGGTGTCCGGTGTATAGTTCGGGGTGAGCCTGGTACGCTCCTCTGCCCCCTCAACTCCTCTCTCCTTTCCTCCTTGCCGTCGGCCACACTCAGGGCCCTCACTACGGCAGCAGCACACGAACTGCGTCTTAGCTGGTCTAAGTGCCAGCACGCTCTCTGACTAAACACTAAACTGACTTCTGACTGAGCTGCCTGGCTCCACCCTCCATATATATATCCCTAACGGGCTCCCTCTGCTGGTCTGAGGTTGTAGGGTGGAGGTGTGTGAATGTAATGAAGGCCTCTTGTGAAGAAGACCATCCATGCACCCTACTGGGTTCTGTGGCACCTGTACGCTGCAGGGTGCCACAGATATATCACATCTTCTATGCTGGACTTATCTCTGCAGAAAATAACATAGTTAGTTATAACTGATCACTTCCAGAGCACAATCCACACTTTTCCCAAGATTTCTACACTGCATGAAATGAAAGAAAAAGAAACCTAGTGCCGCACTACACAGTAACAGCGCTCCAGTGCATTCTGTGCCTGCTCATCTGTCAGCAGACATATTTATCTGATGGCAAAGATGTAGCAGAGCTGAAGACAGAAGACCTATGGATTACGTTGGAGTGAGAATTTTTCTTTATTAAAGATGGAGTCCCTAAATGTGTTTTATTTTTAATAAAAAAAAAAATTTCTGTCTTTTTTTTTTTTTCTGTTTACTAGAAATTCATGGTGGCTATGTCTAATTTGGTGTGACACCATGAATTTCGGGCTTAGTACCAGCTGATAATACAAAGCTGGCCTGGTACTAAACCTATTATTACCCAGGGTGCCACTCACCACCAGGGTCGCTGGAAGAGCCGGGTAAAGCACCTGGAAATGGTGCTATGATGAATGCGCCATTTTCAGAGGTGGCTGTGGGCGGCGATTTTCAGTGTAGGGGGCCAAGAACCCTTAGGCCTTACCATGCTGCGAATCCCAGCCCCCAGCTACCTTGTTTTATCTGGCTGGCGATCAACATATGGCGGGAGCTGGGCAATGGGCATAATTATCAAATAATATATACCTGACAGGAGCCCATAGATTCTGCTGCCTCCAATAATATATACCTGACAGGACCCATACATTCTGCTGCCTCCAATAATATATAACTGACAGGAGCCCATAGATTCTCCTGCCTCCAATAATATAAACCTGGTAGGAGCCCATAGATTCTGCTGGCTCCAATAATATATACCTGACAGGAGCCCATAGATTCTGCAGCCTCCAATAATATATACCTGGTAGGAGCCCATACATTCTCCTGCTTCCAATAATATATACCTGACAGGAGCCCATACATTCTCCTGCCTCCAATAATATATACCTGACAGGAACCCATACATTCTCCTGCCTCCAATAATATATACCTGACAGGAGCCCATAGATTCTGCTGCCTCCAATAATATATACCTGACAGGAGCCTATACATTCTCCTGCCTCCAATAATATATACCTGACAGGCGCCCATATATTCTGCTGGCTCCAATAATATATACCTGACAGGAGCCCATACATTCTGCTGGCTCCAATAATATATACCTGACAGGAGCCCATACATTCTCCTGCCTCCAATAATATATACCTGACCGGAGCCCATACATTCTCCTGCCTCCAATAATATATACCTGACAGTAGCCCATAGATTCTGCTGGCTCCAATAATATATACCTGACAGGAGCCCATAGATTCTGCTGGCTCCAATAATATATACCTGACACGAGCCTATACATTCTCCTGTCTCCAATAATATATACCTGACAGGAGCCCATAGATTCTGCTGGCTCCAATAATATATACCTGACAGGAGCCTATACATTCTCCTGCCTCCAATAATATATACCTGACAGGAGCCCATACATTCTGCTGCCTCCAATAATATATACCTAACAGGAGACCATACATTCTGCTGCCTCCAATAATATATACCTGACAGGAACCCATACATTCTGCTGCCTCCAATAATATATACCTGACAGGAGCCCATAGATTCTGCTGCCTCCAATAATATATACCTGACAGGAGCCCATACATTCTGCTGCCTCCAATAATATATACCTGACCGGAGCCCATACATTCTCCTGCCTCCAATAATATATACCTGACAGTAGCCCATAGATTCTGCTGGCTCCAATAATATATACCTGACAGGAGCCCATAGATTCTGCTGGCTCCAATAATATATACCTGACACGAGCCTATACATTCTCCTGTCTCCAATAATATATACCTGACAGGAGCCCTTAGATTCCGCTGGCTCCAATAATATACACCTGACAGGAGCCCATATATTCTGCTGCCTCCAATAATATATACCTGGTAGGAGCCCATACATTCTCCTGCCTCCAATAATATATACCTGACAGGAGTCCATACATTCTGCTGCCTCCAATAATATATACCTGATGGGAGCCCATAGATTCTGCTGCCTCCAATAATATATACCTGACAGGAGCATATACATGCTCCTGCCTCCAATAATATATACCTGACAGGAGCATATACATGCTCCTGCCTCCAATAATATATACCTGACAGGAGTCCATACATTCTGCTGCCTCCAATAATATATACCTGAGAGGAGTCCATACATTCTGCTGCCTCCAATAATATATACCCGACAGGAGCCCATACATTCTCCTGCCTCCAATAATACATACCTGACAGGAGCCCATAGATTCTGCTGCCTCCAATAATATATACCTGGTAGGAGCCCATACATTCTCCTGCCTCCAATAATATATACCTGACAGGCGCCCATATATTCTGCTGGCTCCAATAATATATACCTGACAGGAGCCCATACATTCTGCTGGCTCCAATAATATATACCTGACAGGAGCCCATACATTCTCCTGCCTCCAATAATATATACCTGACCGGAGCCCATACATTCTCCTGCCTCCAATAATATATACCTGACAGTAGCCCATAGATTCTGCTGGCTCCAATAATATATACCTGACAGGAGCCCATAGATTCTGCTGGCTCCAATAATATATACCTGACACGAGCCTATACATTCTCCTGTCTCCAATAATATATACCTGACAGGAGCCCATAGATTCTGCTGGCTCCAATAATATATACCTGACAGGAGCCTATACATTCTCCTGCCTCCAATAATATATACCTGACAGGAGCCCATACATTCTGCTGCCTCCAATAATATATACCTAACAGGAGACCATACATTCTGCTGCCTCCAATAATATATACCTGACAGGAACCCATACATTCTGCTGCCTCCAATAATATATACCTGACAGGAGCCCATAGATTCTGCTGCCTCCAATAATATATACCTGACAGGAGCCCATACATTCTGCTGCCTCCAATAATATATACCTGACCGGAGCCCATACATTCTCCTGCCTCCAATAATATATACCTGACAGTAGCCCATAGATTCTGCTGGCTCCAATAATATATACCTGACAGGAGCCCATAGATTCTGCTGGCTCCAATAATATATACCTGACACGAGCCTATACATTCTCCTGTCTCCAATAATATATACCTGACAGGAGCCCTTAGATTCCGCTGGCTCCAATAATATACACCTGACAGGAGCCCATATATTCTGCTGCCTCCAATAATATATACCTGGTAGGAGCCCATACATTCTCCTGCCTCCAATAATATATACCTGACAGGAGTCCATACATTCTGCTGCCTCCAATAATATATACCTGATGGGAGCCCATAGATTCTGCTGCCTCCAATAATATATACCTGACAGGAGCATATACATGCTCCTGCCTCCAATAATATATACCTGACAGGAGCATATACATGCTCCTGCCTCCAATAATATATACCTGACAGGAGTCCATACATTCTGCTGCCTCCAATAATATATACCTGAGAGGAGTCCATACATTCTGCTGCCTCCAATAATATATACCCGACAGGAGCCCATACATTCTCCTGCCTCCAATAATACATACCTGACAGGAGCCCATAGATTCTGCTGCCTCCAATAATATATACCTGGTAGGAGCCCATACATTCTCCTGCCTCCAATAATATATACCTGACAGGAGCCCATACATTCTGCTGCCTCCAATAATATATACCTGACAGGTGCCCATACATTCTGCTGCCTGCAATAATATATACCTAACAGGAGCCCATACATTCTGCTGCCTCCAATAATATATACCTGACAGGAGCCCATAGATTCTGCTGGCTCCAATAATATATACCTGACACGAGCCTATACATTCTCCTGCCTCCAATAATATATACCTGACAGGAGCCCATAGATTCTGCTGCCTCCAATAATATATACCTGGTAGGAGCCCATACATTCTCCTGCCTCCAATAATATATACCTGACAGGAGCCCATACATTCTGCTGCCTCCAATAATATATACCTGACAGGTGCCCATACATTCTGCTGCCTGCAATAATATATACCTAACAGGAGCCCATACATTCTGCTGCCTCCAATAATATATACCTGACAGGAGCCCATAGATTCAGCTGGCTCCAATAATATATACCTGACACGAGCCTATACATTCTCCTGTCTCCAATAATATATACCTGACAGGAGCCCATAGATTCCGCTGGCTCCAATAATATATACCTGACAGGAGCCCATACATTCTGCTGCCTCCAATAATATATACCTGGTAGGAGCCCATACATTCTCTTGCCTCCAATAATATATACCTGACAGGAGCCCATACATTCTGCTGCCTCCAATAATATATACCTGATAGGAGCCCATAGATTCTGCTGCCTCCAATAATATATACCTGACAGGAGCCCATACATTCTCCTGCCTCCAATAATATATACCTGACAGGAGCCCATACATTCTCCTGCCTCCAATAATATATACCTGACAGGAGCCCATAGATTCTCCTGCCTCCAATAATATATACCTGACAGGAGCCCATAGATTCTGCTGCCTCCAATAATATATACCTTATGGGAGCCCATACTTTCTGCTGGCTCCAATAATATATACCTGGTAGGAGCCCTTACATTCTCCTGACTCCGATAATATATACCTGACAGGAGCCCATACATTCTGCTGCCTCCAATAATATATACCTGGTAGGAGCCCATACATTCTCCTGCCTCCAATAATACATACCTGACAGGAGCCCATACATTCTGCTGCCTCCAATAATATATACCTGGTAGGAGCCCATACATTCTCCTGCCTCCAATAATATATACCTGACAGGAGCCCATACATTCTGCTGCCTCCAATAATATATAGCTGACAGGTGCCCATACATTCTGCTGCCTGCAATAATATATACCTGACAGGAGCCCATACATTCTGCTGCCTCCAATAATATATACCTGACAGGAGTCCATACATTCTGCTGCCTCCAATAATATATACCTGACAGGAGCCCATACATTCAGCTGCCTCCAATAATATATACCTGACAGGAGCCCATACATTCTGCTGCCTCCAATAATATATACCTGACAGGAGCCCATACATTCTCCGGCCTCCAATAATATATACCTGACAGGAGCCCATACATTCTGCTGCCTCCAATAATATATACCTAACAGGAGCCATAGATTCTCCTGCCTCCAATAATATATACCTGACAGGAACCCATACATTCTGCTGCCTCCAATAATATATACCTGACAGGAGCCCATAGATTCTGTTGCCTCCAATAATATATACCTGACAGGAGCCCATAGATTCTGCTGCCTCCAATAATATATACCTGACAGGCGCCCATATATTCTGCTGGCTCCAATAATATATACCTGACAGGAGCCCATACATTCTGCTGGCTCCAATAATATATACCTGACAGGAGCCCATACATTCTCCTGCCTCCAATAATATATACCTGACCGGAGCCCATACATTCTCCTGCCTCCAATAATATATACCTGGCAGTAGCCCATAGATTCTGCTGGCTCCAATAATATATACCTGACAGGAGCCCATAGATTCTGCTGGCTCCAATAATATATACCTGACACGAGCCTATACATTCTCCTGTCTCCAATAATATATACCTGACAGGAGTCCATAGATTCCGCTGGCTCCAATAATATATACCTGACAGGAGCCCATACATTCTGCTGCCTCCAATAATATATACCCGGTAGGAACCCATACATTCTCCTGCCTCCAATAATATATACCTGACAGGAGCCCATACATTCTGCTGCCTCCAATAATATATACCTGACAGGAGCCCATACATTCTGCTGCCTCCAATAATATATACCTGGTAGGAACCCATACATTCTCCTGCCTCCAATAATATATACCTGACAGGAGCCCATACATTCTGCTGCCTCCAATAATATGTACCTGACAGGAGCCCATAGATTCTGCTGCCTCCAATAATATATACCTGACAGGAGCCTATACATTCTCCTGCCTCCAATAATATATACCTGACAGGAGCCCATAGATTCTGCTGCCTCCAATAATATATACCTTACTGGAGCCCATACTTTCTGCTGGCTCCAATAATATATACCTGGTAGGAGCCCTTACATTCTCCTGCCTCCGATAATATATACCTGACAGGAGCCCATACATTCTGCTGCCTCCAATAATATATACCTGACAGGAGCCCATAGATTCTGCTGCCTCCAATAATATATACCTGACAGGAGCCCATAGATTCTGCTGCCTCCAATAATATATACCTTACTGGAGCCCATACTTTCTGCTGGCTCCAATAATATATACCTGGTAGGAGCCCATACATTCTCCTGCCTCCGATAATATATACCTGACAGGAGCCCATACATTCTGCTGCCTCCGATAATATATACCTGACAGGAGCCCATACATTCTGCTGCCTCCAATAATATATACCTGACAGGAGCCCATAGATTCTGCTGCCTCAAATAATATATACCTTACTGGAGCCCATACTTTCTGCTGGCTCCAATAATATATACCTGCGAGGAGTCCATACATTCTGCTGCCTCCAATAATATATTCCTGACAGGAGCCCATACATTCTCCTGCCTCCAATAATACATACCTGACAGGAGCCCATAGATTCTGCTGCCTCCAATAATATATACCTGGTAGGAGCCCATACATTCTCCTGCCTCCAATAATATATACCTGACAGGAGCCCATACATTCTGCTGCCTCCAATAATATATACCTGACAGGTGCCCATACATTCTGCTGCCTGCAATAATATATACCTAACAGGAGCCCATACATTCTGCTGCCTCCAATAATATATACCTGACAGGAGCCCATAGATTCTGCTGGCTCCAATAATATATACCTGACACGAGCCTATACATTCTCCTGTCTCCAATAATATATACCTGACAGGAGCCCATAGATTCCGCTAGCTCCAATAATATATACCTGACAGGAGCCCATACATTCTGCTGCCTCCAATAATATATACCTGGTAGGAGCCCATACATTCTCTTGCCTCCAATAATATATACCTGACAGGAGCCCATACATTCTGCTGCCTCCAATAATATATACCTGATAGGAGCCCATAGATTCTGCTGCCTCCAATAATATATACCTGACAGGTGCCCATACATTCTCCTGCCTCCAATAATATATACCTGACAGGAGCCCATACATTCTCCTGCCTCCAATAATATATACCTGACAGGAGCCCATAGATTCTCCTGCCTCCAATAATATATACCTGACAGGAGCCCATAGATTCTGCTGCCTCCAATAATATATACCTTACTGGAGCCCATACTTTCTGCTGGCTCCAAAAATATATACCTGGTAGGAGCCCTTACATTCTCCTGACTCCGATAATATATACCTGACAGGAGCCCATACATTCTGCTGCCTCCAATAATATATACCTGGTAGGAGCCCATACATTCTCCTGCCTCCAATAATACATACCTGACAGGAGCCCATACATTCTGCTGCCTCCAATAATATATACCTGGTAGGAGCCCATACATTCTCCTGCCTCCAATAATATATACCTGACAGGAGCCCATACATTCTGCTGCCTCCAATAATATATACCTGACAGGTGCCCATACATTCTGCTGCCTGCAATAATATATACCTGACAGGAGCCCATACATTCTGCTGCCTCCAATAATATATACCTGACAGGAGTCCATACATTCTGCTGCCTCCAATAATATATACCTGGTAGGAGCCCATACATTCTCCAGCCTCCAATAATATATACCTGACAGGAGCCCATACATTCAGCTGCCTCCAATAATATATACCTGACAGGAGCCCATACATTCTGCTGCCTCCAATAATATATACCTGACAGGAGCCCATACATTCTGCTGCCTCCAATAATATAACCTGACAGGAGCCCATACATTCTGCTGCCTCCAATAATATATACCTAACAGGAGCCATAGATTCTCCTGCCTCCAATAATATATACCTGACAGGAACCCATACATTCTGCTGCCTCCAATAATATATACCTGACAGGAGCCCATACATTCTGCTGCCTCCAATAATATATACCTGACAGGAGCCCATACATTCTCCGGCCTCCAATAATATATACCTGACAGGAGCCCATACATTCTGCTGCCTCCAATAATATATACCTAACAGGAGCCATAGATTCTCCTGCCTCCAATAATATATACCTGACAGGAACCCATACATTCTGCTGCCTCCAATAATATATACCTGACAGGAGCCCATAGATTCTGTTGCCTCCAATAATATATACCTGACAGGAGCCTATACATTCTCCTGCCTCCAATAATATATACCTGACAGGCGCCCATATATTCTGCTGGCTCCAATAATATATACCTGACAGGAGCCCATACATTCTGCTGGCTCCAATAATATATACCTGACAGGAGCCCATACATTCTCCTGCCTCCAATAATATATACCTGACCGGAGCCCATACATTCTCCTGCCTCCAATAATATATACCTGGCAGTAGCCCATAGATTCTGCTGGCTCCAATAATATATACCTGACAGGAGCCCATAGATTCTGCTGGCTCCAATAATATATACCTGACACGAGCCTATAAATTCTCCTGTCTCCAATAATATATACCTGACAGGAGTCCATAGATTCCGCTGGCTCCAATAATATATACCTGACAGGAGCCCATACATTCTGCTGCCTCCAATAATATATACCTGGTAGGAACCCATACATTCTCCTGCCTCCAATAATATATACCTGACAGGAGCCCATACATTCTGCTGCCTCCAATAATATATACCTGACAGGAGCCCATACTTTCTGCTGCCTCCAATAATATATACCTGGTAGGAACCCATACATTCTCCTGCCTCCAATAATATATACCTGACAGGAGCCCATACATTCTGCTGCCTCCAATAATATATACCTGACAGGAGCCCATAGATTCTGCTGCCTCCAATAATATATACCTGACAGGAGCCTATACATTCTCCTGCCTCCAATAATATATACCTGACAGGAGCCCATAGATTCTGCTGTCTCCAATAATATATACCTTACTGGAGCCCATACTTTCTGCTGGCTCCAATAATATATACCTGGTAGGAGCCCTTACATTCTACTGCCTCCAATAATATATACCTAACAGGAGCCCATACATTCTCCTGCCTCCAATAATATATACCTGACAGGAGCCCATACATTCTGCTGCCTCCAATAATATAAACCTGACAGGAGCCCATACATTCTGCTGCCTCCAATAATATATACCTGACAGGAGCCCATACATTCTGCTGCCTCCAATATTATATACCTGACAGGAGCCCATACATTCTGCTGGCTCCAATAATATATACCTGACAGGATCCCATACATTCTCCTGCCTCCAATAATATATACCTGATAGGAGCCCATAGATTCTGCTGCCTCCAATAATATATACCTGACAGGAGCCCATACATTCTCCTGCCTCCAATAATATATACCTGACAGGAGCCCATACATTCTCCTGCCTCCAATAATATATACCTGACAGGAGCCCATAGATTCTCCTGCCTCCAATAATATATACCTGACAGGAGCCCATAGATTCTGCTGCCTCCAATAATATATACCTTACTGGAGCCCATACTTTCTGCTGGCTCCAAAAATATATACCTGGTAGGAGCCCTTACATTCTCCTGACTCCGATAATATATACCTGACAGGAGCCCATACATTCTGCTGCCTCCAATAATATATACCTGGTAGGAGCCCATACATTCTCCTGCCTCCAATAATACATACCTGACAGGAGCCCATACATTCTGCTGCCTCCAATAATATATACCTGGTAGGAGCCCATACATTCTCCTGCCTCCAATAATATATACCTGACAGGAGCCCATACATTCTGCTGCCTCCAATAATATATACCTGACAGGTGCCCATACATTCTGCTGCCTGCAATAATATATACCTGACAGGAGCCCATACATTCTGCTGCCTCCAATAATATATACCTGACAGGAGTCCATACATTCTGCTGCCTCCAATAATATATACCTGGTAGGAGCCCATACATTCTCCAGCCTCCAATAATATATACCTGACAGGAGCCCATACATTCAGCTGCCTCCAATAATATATACCTGACAGGAGCCCATACATTCTGCTGCCTCCAATAATATATACCTAACAGGAGCCCATACATTCTGCTGCCTCCAATAATATAACCTGACAGGAGCCCATACATTCTGCTGCCTCCAATAATATATACCTAACAGGAGCCATAGATTCTCCTGCCTCCAATAATATATACCTGACAGGAACCCATACATTCTGCTGCCTCCAATAATATATACCTGACAGGAGCCCATACATTCTGCTGCCTCCAATAATATATACCTGACAGGAGCCCATACATTCTGCTGCCTCCAATAATATATACCTGACAGGAGCCCATACATTCTCCGGCCTCCAATAATATATACCTGACAGGAGCCCATACATTCTGCTGCCTCCAATAATATATACCTAACAGGAGCCATAGATTCTCCTGCCTCCAATAATATATACCTGACAGGAACCCATACATTCTGCTGCCTCCAATAATATATACCTGACAGGAGCCCATAGATTCTGTTGCCTCCAATAATATATACCTGACAGGAGCCTATACATTCTCCTGCCTCCAATAATATATACCTGACAGGCGCCCATATATTCTGCTGGCTCCAATAATATATACCTGACAGGAGCCCATACATTCTGCTGGCTCCAATAATATATACCTGACAGGAGCCCATACATTCTCCTGCCTCCAATAATATATACCTGACCGGAGCCCATACATTCTCCTGCCTCCAATAATATATAACTGGCAGTAGCCCATAGATTCTGCTGGCTCCAATAATATATACCTGACAGGAGCCCATAGATTCTGCTGGCTCCAATAATATATACCTGACACGAGCCTATAAATTCTCCTGTCTCCAATAATATATACCTGACAGGAGTCCATAGATTCCGCTGGCTCCAATAACATATACCTGACAGGAGCCCATACATTCTGCTGCCTCCAATAATATATACCTGGTAGGAACCCATACATTCTCCTGCCTCCAATAATATATACCTGACAGGAGCCCATACATTCTGCTGCCTCCAATAATATATACCTGACAGGAGCCCATACTTTCTGCTGCCTCCAATAATATATACCTGGTAGGAACCCATACATTCTCCTGCCTCCAATAATATATACCTGACAGGAGCCCATACATTCTGCTGCCTCCAATAATATATACCTGACATGAGCCCATAGATTCTGCTGCCTCCAATAATATATACCTGACAGGAGCCTATACATTCTCCTGCCTCCAATAATATATACCTGACAGGAGCCCATAGATTCTGCTGTCTCCAATAATATATACCTTACTGGAGCCCATACTTTCTGCTGGCTCCAATAATATATACCTGGTAGGAGCCCTTACATTCTACTGCCTCCAATAATATATACCTAACAGGAACCCATACATTCTCCTGCCTCCAATAATATATACCTGACAGGAGCCCATACATTCTGCTGCCTCCAATAATATATACCTGACAGGAGCCCATACATTCTGCTGCCTCCAATAATATATACCTGACAGGAGCCCATACATTCTGCTGCCTCCAATATTATATACCTGACAGGAGCCCATACATTCTGCTGGCTCCAATAATATATACCTGACAGGATCCCATACATTCTCCTGCCTCCAATAATATATACCTGACAGGAGCCCATAGATTCTGCTGCCTCCAATAATATATACCTGACAGGAGGCCATACATTCTGCTGCCTCCAATAAGATATACCTGACAGGAGCCCATACATTCTGCTGCCTCCAATAATATGTACCTGACAGGAGCCCATACATTCTCCTGCCTCCAATAATATATACCTGACAGGAGCCCATACATTCTGCTGCCTCCAATAATATATACCTGACAGGAGCCCATACATTCTCCTGCCTCCAATAATATATACCTGACAGGAGCCCATACTTTCTCCTGCCTCCAATAATATATACCTGACAGGAGCCCATACATTCTGCTGCCTCCAATAATATATACCTGACAGGAGCCCATACATTCTCCTGTCTCCAATAATATATACCTGACAGGAATCCATACATTCTGCTGCCTCCAATAATATATACCTGGTAGGAGCCCATACATTCTTTTGCCTCCAATAATATATACCTGACAGGAGCCCATACATTCTCCTGCCTCCAATAATATATACCTGACAGGAGCCCATACATTCTCCTGCCTCCAATAATATATACCTGACAGGAGCCCATAGATTCTGCTGTCTCCAATAATATATACCTGACAGGAGCCCATACATTCTCCTGTCTCCAATAATATATACCTGACACGAGCCCATAGATTCTGCTGCCTCCAATAATATATACCTGACAGGAGCCCATACATTCTCCTGCCTCCAATAATATATACCTGACAGGAGCCCATAGATTCTGCTGTCTCCAATAATATATACCTGACAGGAGCCCATACATTCTCCTGTCTTCAATAATATATACCTGACAGGAGCCCATAGATTCTGCTGTCTCCAATAATATATACCTGACAGGAGCCCATACATTCTCCTGCCTCCAATAATATGTACCTGACAGGAGCCCATACATTCTCCTGCCTCCAATAATATATACCTGACAGGAGCCCATACATTCTCCTGCCTCCAATAATATATACCTGACAGGAGCCCATAGATTCTGCTGCCTCCAATAATATATACCTGACAGGAGCCCATACATTCTCCTGTCTCCAATAATATATACCTGACAGGAGTCCATACATTCTGCTGCCTCCAATAATATATACCTGGTAGGAGCCCATACATTCTCCTGCCTCCAATAATATATACCTGACAGTAGCCCATAGATTCTGCTGGCTCCAATAATATATACCTGACAGGAGCCCATAGATTCTCCTGCCTCCAATAATATATACCTGACAGGAGCCCATACATTCTCCTGCCTCCAATAATATATACCTGACAGGAGCCCATACATTCTGCTGCCTCCAATAATATATACATGACAGGAGCCCATAGATTCTGCTGCCTCCAATAATATATACCTGACAGGAGCCCATACATTCTGCTGCCTCCAATAATATATACCTGACAGGAGCCCATACATTCTCCTGCCTCCAATAATATATACCTGGTAGGAGCCCATACATTCTGCTGCCTCCAATAATATATACCTGACAGGAGCCCATACATTCTGCTGCCTCCAATAATATATACCTGGTAGGAGCCCATACATTCTGCTGCCTCCAATAATATATACCTGACAGGAGCCCATACATTCTGCTGCCTCCAATAATATATACCTGACAGGAGCCCATACATTCTGCTGCCTCCAATAATATATACCTGGTAGGAGCCCATACATTCTGCTGCCTCCAATAATATATACCTGACAGGAGCCCATACATTCTCCTGTCTCCAATAATATATACCTGGTAGGAGCCTATACATTCTGCTGCCTCCAATAATATATACCTGACAGGAGCCCATACATTCTCCTGTCTCCAATAATATATACCTGACAGGAGCCCATACATTCTGCTGCCTTCAATAATACATACCTGGTAGGAGCCCATATATTATTCTGCCTCCAATAATATATACCTGACAGGAGCCCATACATTCTCCTGTCTCCAATACTATATACCTGACAGGAGCCCATAGATTCTGCTGGCTCCAATAATATATACCTGACAGGAGCCCATACATTCTGCTGTCTCCAATAATATATACCTGACAGGAGCCCATAGATTCTGCTGGCTCCAATAATATATACCTGACAGTAGCCCATACATTCTGCTGGCTCCAATAATATATACCTGGTAGGAGCCCATAGATTCTGCTGCCTTCAATAATATATACCTGACAGGAGCCCATACATTCTGCTGGCTCCAATTATATATACCTAACAGGAGCCCATACATTCTCCTGCCTCCAATGATATATACCTGACAGAAGCCCATACATTCTGCTGCCTCCAATAATATATACCTGACAGGAGCCCATACATTCTGCTGGCTCCAATAATATATACCTGACAGGAGCCCATACATTCTCCTGCCTCCAATAATATATACCTGACAGTAGCCCATAGATTCTGCTGGCTCCAATAATATATACCTGACAGTTGCCCATAGATTCTGCTGCCTCCAATAATATATACCTGATAGGAGCCCATAGATTCTGCTGGCTCCAATAATATATACCTGACAGGGGCCCATACATTCTCCTGCCTCCAATAATATATACCTGACAGGAGCCCATACATTCTGCTGCCTCCAATAATATATACCTGGTAGGAGCCCATACATTCTCCTGCCTCCAATAATATATACCTGACAGGAGCCCATACATTCTGCTGCCTCCAATAATATATACCTGACCGGAGCCCATACATTCTGCTGCCTCCAGTAATATATACCTGACAGGAGCCCATACATTCTGCTGGCTCCAATAATATATACCTGACAGGAGCCCATACATTCTGCTGGCTCCAATAATATATACCTGACTGGAGCCCATACATTCTCCTGCTTCCAATAATATATACCTGACAGGAGCCCATAGATTCTGCTGCCTCCAATAATATATACCTGACAGAAGCCCATAGATTCTGCTGCCTCCAATAATATATACCTGACAGGAGCCCATAGATTCTGCTGGCTCCAATAATATAGACCTTACAGGAGTCCATACATTCTGCTGCCTCCAATATTATATACCTGACAGGAGCCCATACATTCTGCTGGCTCCAATAATATATACCTGACAGTAGCCCATAGATTCTGCTGGCTCCAATAATATATACCTGACAGGAGCCCATAGATTCTGCTGGCTCCAATAATATATACCTGACAGGAACCCATAGATTCTGCTGTCTCCAATAGTATATTCCTGACAGGAGCCCATAGATTCTCCTGCCTCCAATAATATATACCTGACAGTAGCCCATACATTCTCCTGCCCCCAATAATATATACCTGACAGGAGCCCATACATTCTGCTGCCCCCAATAATATATACCTGACAAGAGCCCATACATTCTGCTGCCTCCAATAATATATACCTGACAGGAGCCCATACATTCTGCTGCCTCCAATAATATATACCTGACAGGAGCCCATAGATTCTGCGGCCTCCAATAATATATACCTGACAGGAGCTCATACATTCTCCTGCCCCCAATAATATATACCTGACAGGAGCCCATACATTCTCCTGCCTCCAATAATATATACCTGACAGGAGCCCATACATTCTGCTGCCTCCAGCAATATATACCTGACAGGAACCCATAGATTCTCCTGCCTCCAATAATATATACCTGACAGGAGCCCATAGATTCTGCTGCCTTCAATAATATATACCTGACAGGAGCCCATACATTCTCCTGCCTCCAATAATATATACCTGACAGGAACCCATACATTCTCCTGCCTCCTATAATATATACTTGACAGGAGCCCCTAGATTTTGCTGGCTCCAATAATATATACCTGACAGGAGCCCATAGATTCTCCTGCCTCCAATAATATATACCTGACAGGAGCCCATAGATTCTCCTGCCTCCAATAATATATACCTGACAGGAGCCCATACATTCTCCTGCCTCCAATAATATATACCTGACAGGAGCCCATACATTCTCCTGCCTCCAATAATATATACCTGACAGTAGCCCATAGATTCTGCTGCCTCCAATAATATATACCTGACAGGAGCCCCTAGATTTTGCTGGCTCCAATAATATATACCTGACAGGAGCCCATACATTCTCCTGCCTCCAATAATATATACCTGACAGGAGCCCATACATTCTCCTGCCTCCAATAATATATACCTGACAGGAGCCCATACATTCTCCTGCCTCCAATAATATATACCTGACTGGAGCCCATACATTCTACTGCCTCCAATAATATATACCTGACAGGAGCCCATATATTCTCCTGCCTCCAATAATATATACCTAACAGGAGCCCATACATTCTCCTGCCTCCAATAATATATACCTGACAGGAGCCCATACATTCTCCTGCCTCCAATAATATATACCTGACAGGAGCCCATACATTCTACTGCCTCCAATAATATATACCTGACAGGAGCCCATACATTCTCCTGCCTCCAATAATATATACCTGACAGGAGCCCATACATTCTCCTGCCTCCAATAATATATACCTGACAGGAGCCCATACATTCTGCTGCCTCCAGTAATATATACCTGACAGGAGCCCATACATTCTTCTGGCTCCAATAATATATACCTGACAGGAGCCCATACATTCTGCTGGCTCCAATAATATATACCTGGTAGGAGCCCATACATTCTCCTGCCTCCAATAATATATACCTGACAGGAGCCCATACATTCTGCTGGCTCCAATAATATATACCTGACAGGAGCCCATACATTCTCCTGCCTCCAATAATATATACCTGACAGGAGCCCATACATTCTCCTGCCTCCAATAATATATACCTGACAGGAGCCCATACATTCTCCTGCCTCCAATAATATATACCTGACTGGAGCCCATACATTCTACTGCCTCCAATAATATATACCTGACAGGAGCCCATACATTCTCCTGCCTCCAATAATATATACCTGACAGGAGCCCATACATTCTCCTGCCTCCAATAATATATATCTGACAGGAGCCCATACATTCTCCTGCCTCCAATAATATATACCTGACAGGAGCCCATACATTCTGCTGCCTCCAGTAATATATACCTGACCGGAGCCCATACATTCTGCTGGCTCCAATAATATATACCTGGTAGGAGCCCATACATTCTGCTGGCTCCAATAATATATACCTGACAGGAGCCCATAGATTCTGCTGCCTCCAATAATATATACCTGGTAGGAGCCCATACATTCTGCTGGCTCCAATATTATATACCTGACAGGAGCCCATACATTCTGCTGCCTCCAATAATATATACCTGACAGGAACCCATACATTCTCCTGCCTCCTATAATATATACCTGACAGGAGCCCATACATTCTCCTGCCTCCAATAATATATACCTGACAGGAGCCCATACATTCTCCTGCCTCCAATAATATATACCTAACAGGAGCCCATACATTCTCCTGCCTCCAATAATATATACCTGATAGGAGCCCATACATTCTCCTGCCTCCAATAATATATACCTGACTGGAGCCCATACATTCTCCTGCCTCCAATAATATATACCTGACAGGAGCCCATACATTCTCCTGCCTCCAATAATATATACCTGACAGGAGCCCATACATTCTGCTGCCTCCAATAATATATACGTGACAGGAGCCCATACATTCTCCTGCCTCCAATAATATATACCTGACAGGAGCCCATAGATTTTTCTGGCTCCAATAATATATACCTGACAGGAACCCATACATTCTCCTGCCTCCAATAATATAAACCTGACAGGAGCCCATACATTCTCCTGCCTCCAATAATATATACCTGACAGGAGCCCATACATTCTCCTGCCCCCAATAATATATACCTGACAGGAACCCATACATTCTGCTACCTCCAATAATATATACCTGACAGGAGCCCATACATTCTCCTGCCTCCAATAATATATACCTGACAGGAGCCCATACATTCTGCTGCCTCCAATAATATATACCTGACAGGAGCCCATACATTCTCCTGCCTCCAATAGTATATACCTGACAGGAGCCCATAGATTTTTCTGGCTCCAATAATATATACCTGACAGGAACCCATACATTCTCCTGCCTCCAATAATATAAACCTGACAGGAGGCCATACATTCTCCTGCCTCCAATAATATATACCTGACAGGAGCCCATACATTCTCCTGCCTCCAATAATATATACCTGACAGGAACCCATACATTCTCCTGCCTCCAATAATATAAACCTGACAGGAGCCCATACATTCTCCTGTCTCCAATAATATATACCTGACAGGAGCCCTTACATTCTGCTGCCTCCAATAATATATTCCTGACAGGAGCCCATACATTCTGCTACCTCCAATAATATATACCTGACAGGAGCCCATACTTTCTCCGGCCTCCAATAATATATACCTGACAGGAGCCCATAGATTCTCCGGCCTCCAATAATATATACCTGACAAGAGCCCATACATTCTCCGGCCTTCAATAATATATACCTGGTAGGAGCCCATACATTCTCATGCCTCCAATAATATATACCTGACAGGAGTCCATACATTCTCCTGCCTCCAATAATATATACCTGACAGGAGCCCATACATTCTCCTGCCTCCAATAATATATACCTGGTAGGAGCCCATAGATTCTCCGGCCTCCAATAATATATACCACAAAAAGAGAAAATGCAGCTTTTGTTTAAAGATAAAAAATGTATAAGTTTTATTAACACAGAATATGAGACAAGACGAGACACATAATAAAAAGACATGTGCAAGAGGGCTAGAGTCAATAGCAGCGGGTACTGGCTGTACTAGGGGGGGATGGGGATTACGGGGGGATACATGCCGAAATAGTAATCACACATCAATAATTATAGCTTGCACCCATAAAACCCCTGAAACCCTCACTGTGGCAATAAAACTCCACTGAGTAGAGCTCTGCAAATAAACTGTGGACTATGGCAATATTCAAATTATTCAATCACTAGTAGGTACTTCGGCCATAAAGGTCTAATAGACAGCAGAGAAAAGAACCCCCCATTGGGGCATATAGAAAAAACCACAGTAGAGGAGGATGGCAAGTGACAGTAATTACCCTAGGCCAGTATATCAGCAGATAGAAGGGATAAGCCGCTTCCCAACGCGCGTTTCGCGTGTAAACTGATCGGCTTTCTCAAGGGAAGGTATGTTAGTGTGGCAGCAGGACCTTAAAATACATCAGGTGGGAGGTCAGGTGGTGCACCACGTGACCGTCAAGCAGCCAATAACATCCGTAATGCGGCGCATGCGCAGTGGAGCGAGCAGGTCCCGCAGCAGCAACACGGCGGTCACTTCCCGGAGTACGCAGCGAAGGGCTGCGTAGTCACAGGAGGGAAAACGCCGGCCGCCGTTGGACGGGGCAAGGTCGCGCCGCACGCACGCGCACAGAATGTAGATGGCAAAATAGCACAGGATGCATTTAAAGAGACAGTTCATGAATAACACTCTATGAATAAGATACATAGATATGAATGGGACACATCACCACATAAATCAACAAGTTAACAAAGAGTGATAATAAAGTACCGAGGCACCAATAACTCTTCATGAATGGGATACAAAGATATCAGTGGGTCATATGAGTACATATAACAATATCCATACATAGTTATGATGCATACAGGAAATTAGAGATAGTGGTTGCACACAACCTGTGGTTTGTATTGTGTGCTATAGGGCAATATGCCTTTGGGATTTCTTGTTCCAATAATATATACCTGACAGGAGCCCATACATTCTCTTGCCTCCAATAATACATACCTGACAGGAGCCCATACATTCTCCTGCCTCCAATAATATATACCTGACAGGAGCCCATACATTCTCCTGCCTCCAATAATATATACCTGACAGGAGCCCATAGATTCTTCTGCCTCCGATAATATATACCTGACAGGAGCCCATACATTCTCCGGCCTCCAATAATATATACCTGGTAGGAGCCCATACATTCTCCGGCCTCCAATAATATATACCTGACAGGAGCCCATATATTCTCCTGCCTTCAATAATATATACCTGACAGGAGCCCATACATTCTCCTGCCTCCAATAATATATACCTGACAGGAGCCCATACTTTCTCCTGCCTCCAATAATATATACCTGACAGGAGCCCATTCATTCTCCTGCCTCCAATAATATATACCTGACAGGAGCCCATACATTCTCCTGCCCCAATAATATATTCCTGACAGGAGCCCATACATTCTCCTGCCTCTAATAATATATACCTGGTAGGAGCCCATAGATTCTGCTGCCTCCAATAATATATACCTGACAGGAGTCCATAGATTCTGCTGCCTCCAATAATATAAACCTGACAGGAGCCCATAGATTCTGTTGCCTCCAATAATATATACCTGACAGGAGCCCATAGATTATGCTGCCTCCAATAATATATACCTGACAGGAGACCATAGATTCTGCTGCCTCCAATAATATATACCTGACAGGAGCCCATAGATTCTCCTGCATCCAATAATATATACCTGACAGGAGCCCATAGATTCTGCTGCCTCCAATAATATATATGACGCGCCCCTGGGCCTGTGTCGCGCTGCGTTGCGCACGCGGGAGCTTACCCGGAGCCGGATCTGTTGAGGGTTGCAGTCTCGTGGCGGTGACCCGGTCCGTGCCCAGGGAGTCAAACTGAGCGGCGATGTATCAGCGGTAGATGTTGGACGACTACGCCACCCGTTGAGTACAGCTAAGGAGCTGCTGCTGCAGGGCAGACCGCTGAGGCCGGTGGTAGGATTGTGCAGCGTGATAGTATAACCCCCAACGGGAGGGGTATGGCCTCAGGGCAGCCGACGTGGATGATGGGGGTAGCAGGAACCACTCGGAGACGGTACGGTGTAGTTCAGGGTCTTTACTGGTGACAAAGATAGACCCTCCCGGAGTACTGGCTAGCGATTGGGGCCTGGTCAGTCCTTGAGCAGATGGGATCTCCCCTGGCCAGGCGGAGTTGTAGGCCTCCCAAACTAACTGTACTCTTCTGGCTACCTTGCTAGAGGCGGGTATAAGTAGCCCACGTCCCTCAGTGTACCGTGTGGTGCTCACCCGTATGGCCGGTGACTTGGGGCCTTCGGGTTTCTTGGCCAGAGGACCTGGAATCCCCTGCCTGACGGATTCTGCTGCTGGGTAGGAGTTAGTCCCCACAGCCTCGGACTCCGGGTCCGGTAAGAAATCTTCTCAGTCAGGGCGAGCTCTGCAGCTGCCAGCCCCTGACTCCTTGTAACACTGCTCCCACAGAGCTCCTGATGTTCTGTTCCTATATTTGCTTCTTTTCTCTGTCTCTACTTCTTCTCTACTCACTAACCCTGCCTCAGCCCTAGGTTTATATAGGGGAAGTTCTTCCCCTCCCAGGACTGGGCAGGAGGTGTGGCATGCACAGGATCCCTGACCAAGAGACCTCCCACCTGCTCTCAGACATAACATTGCTGTTACTGTGGAAACCAGATCCCTGGGGTGCCACATTCCCCCCTAGTGAAATTTAGTACTCCGGGACTAAACATATTTTTAGAAAAACATAACAAGGTATAAACAATAATAATAGTACAATAAGAAAAACATATAAAGATGGTCACGGCGTGTCCGCAACCGGGTGAAGTTTTTGAAGCAAAGCAAGGTGTCCATTTCACCAAAACAGGGAGACGTAACCAGGTAGGGGTCTGTCCTGCCCCGAGTCCTTAACAGTCTTTTAGTCCATCCTGGGTTACGCTCCAACTAATTGTACAAGGATTCCCAGTAAATCCACCAAGGACTCCTAAAAATAACTAGAAACACATAATTATTTACAAGTAACAGACAGGTGACCACAAATAAAACAATTTAAACACTTCAAATCCTCCAACGTGCGGGTAACTGGCCTCTAGTGGCCCTAGTGGACCTACGGAGCTGACTGTCTGGCCCTGAACTACAGGGTGTAGGAGCTGTCAAGGGTAAACTGGGCAGCTGTTTACGGGCTCTTTGGCTCACTAGGGATATGGCAGGCTCACTGCAAGCAGAGGGTTGATCCTCCTGATCTGCTGGTGTGGGGTCTTCTGCCTCCTGGACCGGCTGTTCTTCCAGCTCTACCTGTTGCTCCGTAGGTGCTTGGGATGCTGGTTGGAGGAAGGTGAGTACGGGTACCACAACTGCACCATTGACTTGAGTCCAAGACCGAGGGAAGTCTCCGAGCACAGTACTAACCATATCTTCCCTTTCCTCTACGGGTCGATGGTCTTCTTGTTCCTCTTCAGGGTTCCGTAGCTGTTCAGGACACTTCTTCAGGTGATCCCGGGATACAATGGCTGTGGTCTCCCCTCCGTCTTTACTGATGGTACAGACCTTCGGGTTCTCGTGGCTTGAGGGCAGTACGGTGTACGGGTCCTTCTCCCACTGGTCGTCCAACTTGTGGAGCCGTCTTTTCCTCTTCAAGACCTGCTCTCCGGGCACCAGGGGAACAGCGGGAGCATACTGGTTGTAAGTTTTCTCTTGTCTCTCCCTAGCCTGACAGAGACTTCGCTCCACGCTCTCCTGTACTTTTCGGTACTGCTGCTGCCTCTCTGTGTCCCAGTCTGCTTCTGGTGAAGTGTCCTCGGGTGTCAGGACTCCCATTTCCAGGTCAACAGGTAACTTACCAGGTCTCGCCCTCATTAGGTAAGCCGGGGTACAGTTGGTGGAACCTACCGGGATGTGGTTGTATAGGTCCACCAGATCGGGCAGCTTCTCAGGCCACAGACTGCGTTCTTCCAGGGGCAACGTTTTCAGAAGATCCATTACCACCTGGTTCATTTTCTCACAAAGTCCATTAGTTTGCGGATGATAGGGTGTCGTCCTTATCTTCCGGCAGCCATACAGATTGCAGAATTCCTGGAAGACCTCCGCTTCAAAGGCAGGTCCCTGGTCCGTCAGCACTTGGTCCGGGTACCCGTGTGGACGGCAGAAGTGCTGCTGGAAGGCTCTAGCTGCTGTTTGAGCCGTTAAGTCCTTGACGGGGACGACAACCAAGAACCGGGAGTAATGATCCACAATGGTTAACGCGTAGACGTAGCCACTTCTGCTTGGGGTCAGTTTTACATGATCCAAGGCTACCAGTTCCAACGGCTGCCGGGTGACGATGGACTGCAGGGGAGTCTTCTGGCTGGCACGGTCCTTCCTTCTTAGGTTGCACGGGCCACAGTCTCTGCACCACCTCTCGATGGTTCCCCTCATGCCTACCCAGTGGAACCGCCCGCGCAGCAGGAACTCCAACTTCTTCCATCCGAAGTGTCCAGCCCTGTCGTGGTATGCCTCCATTACCATGGCTGCGTCTCTTCGTGGCACCACTACTTGCCAGATTAGTTCATGCGTCCGGGAGTTAACCATTCTGCGGCACAACTTCCCCTTGTAAAGGAACATTCGACTCTTCTCAGCCCACAGTTGTTTGGCTTCCTCCGGAGCGTCTGGGTCAAGGCGAGCCTCTGGCCGAGTCAGCATCTCCTTCACCAGTCGGACGGCAGGGTCACTGTCTTGCGTTTCCTCCCAGTTGTAGTGAGGCAAGGGGTTAAACGTAGCGGCTTGCTTACTCCTTACCCAATGGGAATACTGGATAGTCCCATGACGGTGGAACGCGGGGAGTTCGACGTCTTCCAGTCCCTCTGGATCTTCTCCTACGTCCGGTAGGTTTGGCATCCTGGACAGGGCGTCCGCGTTGGTATTGGAGCGTCCTGCCCGGTATTTGATTGTGAACTCGTAGTTGGACAGACGGGCCATCCATCTCTGCTCTAGGGCACCGAGTCTTGCCGTGTCCAGGTGTGTCAACGGGTTGTTATCCGTGTACACGACGAACCGGGAAGAAGCGAGGTAGTGCTTAAAGCGTTCGGTGACTGCCCACACCACTGCCAGGAACTCTAGTTTAAATGAGCTGTAATTCTCAGGGTTTCTTTCGGTGGGTCGCAGTTTTCGGCTGGCGTAAGCGATTACTCGTTCTTTCCCCTGCTGGATCTGGGACAGCACGGCTCCTAGCCCGATGTTACTTGCGTCGGTGTAGAGGATAAAGGGCTGGCTGTAATCAGGGTACGCCAGGATTTCATCCCCCGTGAGGGCCATCTTCAGCTGGCGGAAGGACTCTTCTTCTAACTTCTCCCATCTGAAGGGTGGCTTCTGGTTCTTGGCCTTCCGGGACTGGCCTATCAGGAGGTCCTGCATAGGAGCTGCCTTTTTGGTGAAACCGGGGATGAATCTGCGGTAATAGCCTACCAACCCGAGGAACTGCCGCACTTCCTTTACACTGGAGGGACTTGGCCATTCCTTAATTGCGGTGATCTTATCAGGGTCGGGAGCCACTCCATCAGCGCTCACCACGTGTCCCAGGTACTGCACCTTTGGTTTCAGGAGGTGACACTTGGAGGGTTTCACCTTTAGGCCGTAGCTTGCCAGAGCTTCGAACACTTCCGCCAGGTGTTTCAGGTGGTCCTCATACGTCTTGGAATATACGATGACATCGTCCAGGTACAACAGGACCGTCTCGAAGTTTCTGTGGCCCAGACAGCACTCCATTAATCGTTGGAAGGTTCCTGGTGCGTTGCAGAGTCCGAACGGCATACAGGTAAACTCGCTAAGTCCCATCGGGGTGGTGAATGCGGTCTTCTCCCGGTCCGCCTCTGCTACAGGAACCTGCCAGTACCCACTAGTGAGATCCAAGGTAGAGAAGAAGTTAGCAGATCTTAAAGCAGCCAAAGACTCCTCTATCCTTGGTAAGGGGTACGCATCCTTGTGTGTGATACGGTTGATTTTCCGGTAATCTACACACATCCTCATGGTGTTGTCTTTCTTTTTGACTAAGACTAGTGGAGCTGCCCAGGGGCTACAGCTATCCCTGATCACCCCAGCCTCCTTCATGTCTCTAAGCATCCCCTTGGCGTATTGGTAGTGTGCAGGGGGTACGGGTCGATACCTCTCTTTTATGGGAGGATGGTCTCCCGTGGGGATGTGGTGTTCTACCCCCTTGACTCGCCCGAAGTCTAACGGGTGTTTACTAAACACTCTCTCGTACTCTTGAACCACCCGATAGACTCCCTGTTTCTGGTGTGAGGGAGTGGAGTCAGTACCCAAATGTAGTTGCTGACACCAGTCCTCCTTTGTTTTCTTAGAGCCGTTACCTTCCTCCGGGTGAGATGGAGGCAAGGGTTCCACAGATTGTATAGCATTTTGGTTGATGGTATATAATTTGGCTAGCGTGGCATACCGGGGCAGGTACACTTCCCTCTTCCCGATATTGATTATGCGAACGGGCACCCTCCCATGGCGTACATTAACCACCCCCCGTGCTGTCAAGATGGTGGGCCTACTGTCTGAGTAAACTGGTTCTACCATTGCCTGGTAATCTCTACCTCTCAGACCAATAGCTGCCCGGCACCAAATCATCATTTCACTTTTTGGGGGCATGGCAATAGGGAAAGGGTCACACATTCTCACGCTACCAATCTCACCGCCGGAGAGTTCCACCTGTTGCCGTCGCATCAGTGCCCGGATCTCTTTTTGGAGCACTCGCTGCTCGCCGGAGCTGGCGTTCTTGGCAACCTGCTGTAAAAGGAAAATCACCTCTGCAAGACAATTTTCAATTACATTAGTTCCTAGAGTTATCTTTGGGTGACTCTCGTGTTTGTCAATGTCTACAATGATCAGTCCCTGTGCTGCCAGTTCAACTCTACCAATTTTTGTGAACTCGTAGTTGGACAGACGGGCCATCCATCTCTGCTCTAGGGCACCGAGTCTTGCCATGTCCAGGTGTGTCAACGGGTTGTTATCCGTGTACACGACGAACCGGGAAGAAGCGAGGTAGTGCTTAAAGCGTTCGGTGACTGCCCACACCACTGCCAGGAACTCTAGCTTAAATGAGCTGTAATTCTCAGGGTTTCTTTCGGTGGGTCGCAGTTTTCGGCTGGCGTAAGCGATTACTCGTTCTTTCCCCTGCTGGATCTGGGACAGCACGGCTCCTAGCCCGATGTTACTTGCGTCGGTGTAGAGGATAAAGGGCTGGCTGTAATCAGGGTACGCCAGGATTTCATCCCCCGTGAGGGCCATCTTCAGCTGGCGGAAGGACTCTTCTTCTAACTTCTCCCATCTGAAGGGTGGCTTCTGGTTCTTGGCCTTCCGGGACTGGCCTATCAGGAGGTCCTGCATAGGAGCTGCCTTTTTGGTGAAACCGGGGATGAATCTGCGGTAATAGCCTACCAACCCGAGGAACTGCCGCACTTCCTTTACACTGGAGGGACTTGGCCATTCCTTAATTGCGGTGATCTTATCAGGGTCGGGAGCCACTCCATCAGCGCTCACCACGTGTCCCAGGTACTGCACCTTTGGTTTCAGGAGGTGACACTTGGAGGGTTTCACCTTTAGGCCGTAGCTTGCCAGAGCTTCGAACACTTCCGCCAGGTGTTTCAGGTGGTCCTCATACGTCTTGGAATATACGATGACATCGTCCAGGTACAACAGGACCGTCTCGAAGTTTCTGTGGCCCAGACAGCACTCCATTAATCGTTGGAAGGTTACTGGTGCGTTGCAGAGTCCGAACGGCATACAGGTAAACTCGCTAAGTCCCATCGGGGTGGTGAATGCGGTCTTCTCCCGGTCCGCCTCTGCTACAGGAACCTGCCAGTACCCACTAGTGAGATCCAAGGTAGAGAAGAAGTTAGCAGATCTTAAAGCAGCCAAAGACTCCTCTATCCTTGGTAAGGGGTACGCATCCTTGTGTGTGATACGGTTGATTTTCCGGTAATCTACACACATCCTCATGGTGTTGTCTTTCTTTTTGACTAAGACTAGTGGAGCTGCCCAGGGGCTACAGCTATCCCTGATCACCCCAGCCTCCTTCATGTCTCTAAGCATCCCCTTGGCGTATTGGTAGTGTGCAGGGGGTACGGGTCGATACCTCTCTTTTATGGGAGGATGGTCTCCCGTGGGGATGTGGTGTTCTACCCCCTTGACTCGCCCGAAGTCTAACGGGTGTTTACTAAACACTCTCTCGTACTCTTGAACCACCCGATAGACTCCCTGTTTCTGGTGTGAGGGAGTGGAGTCAGTACCCAAATGTAGTTGCTGACACCAGTCCTCCATTGTTTTCTTAGAGCCGTTACCTTCCTCCGGGTGAGATGGAGGCAAGGGTTCCACAGATTGTATAGCATTTTGGTTGATGGTATATAATTTGGCTAGCGTGGCATACCGGGGCAGGTACACTTCCCTCTTCCCGATATTGATTATGCGAACGGGCACCCTCCCATGGCGTACATTAACCACCCCCCGTGCTGTCAAGATGGTGGGCCTACTGTCTGAGTAAACTGGTTCTACCATTGCCTGGTAATCTCTACCTCTCAGACCAATAGCTGCCCGGCACCAAATCATCATTTCACTTTTTGGGGGCATGGCAATAGGGAAAGGGTCACACATTCTCACGCTACCAATCTCACCGCCGGAGAGTTCCACCTGTTGCCGTCGCATCAGTGCCCGGATCTCTTTTTGGAGCACTCGCTGCTCGCCGGAGCTGGCGTTCTTGGCAACCTGCTGTAAAAGGAAAATCACCTCTGCAAGACAATTTTCAATTACATTAGTTCCTAGAGTTATCTTTGGGTGACCCTCGTGTTTGTCAATGTCTACAATGATCAGTCCCTGTGCTGCCAGTTCAACTCTACCAATTTTAATGGTCACCTCTTTAAATCCGATCTGTGGCACGGGCTGACCATTGCTGGCGATGATACTCAAGTCGTCGTCAGGGTAGCGGGTAATATCCGAGTCATTCCAGTACTGCTTGAAGAGCACGTATGGGATGGTGGTGACCTGTGACCCGGTGTCCAGTAGGGCACTCATAGGAATGCCATCCAGTACCACAGGCAAGACTGGACGTCCTCCCACATATTTGTCGCGCCAGTTCGATGGGCCTGATGATCTTTTTCCTGGGGGTTGGCCCTCTACCCCAGGTTGTGCCAGTTTAAAGGACAGTACCTTGCCATATGTCCGGGTTGATTGCAGCGGCGGCAGATGGGTCGTCCGTCCTCGTTGTATCGGTCGCTGGGTCTTCCTCTGGCTGGTGGGGTCCTCCTTGGTCGACGCCACAGGATGTCCTCCGGTCCGGATGCCAGCTGGATCTTCCCTGGAGTGGAAACCTGTAAAGACTGCACAGTTCGGGTTAGCGCAGCAACGCTTTTAGCTAGCTCTTGGACCTGATGGTGCAGGTCTGGAGCCGGGTCATTGTTCAAAGCCTGCGCATCAGCTCCCACAGGCCCTGCCGACAAAGGCGCCGCCTCCTGGTGGTAAGTGGTAGTGGGGCGTCTGGGGGTCACAACGCCACTTGGTGCCGGTTCTTGAAGCACCCGGATGGCTCTGTCCTTGAACTGTGCAAATCCCAGATGAGGGTCCTGTAAGGCCATTGCCCGCAACTGGGTTCGGTGGGCATTGCAATATAAACCCTCTATAAATTGTTCAGTCAACAGCCTGTCTTCGTCTCCCACGCCGTCAGGGTCGGTCTGCTTAATGGCTCTCAGGGCCTCTTGTAGGTTCAGGGCATAGTCCCTTATACTCTCATGTGCCCGCTGTTTGCACCCGTAGAATCTAAGCTTGATCTCGGCTGAGGTGCGGGTATCAAAGGTGTCCCTCAGCCGGGTTAGTATCCCTGCGACAGTCCTCCCCCCAGGTGGCCAGGACTTTACCTCCCTTCGGGCTGCCCCAGTTAATTGGGCCACCAGGATGCTCACTTTTTGCTCTTCTGTGAGGGGGTACACCTGGAAGAGGCTATCCAGCTTTTCTTTAAAGTCATGCAGGGTATGTGACTCCCCTGAGTACTGGGGTAGCCAGGCCGCTCCCGGGATATAGGGCATGGTGAAAGGCATGACTGCAGCAGCGGTGGCGCTGGCGGGGGTTGAGGCAGTGAAGCTCTCCTCCGTATCCGACATCCTCCTCCCCCCTAGTGGACCGTGGCCTACCTTGCGATGATCCTCTTCCGTAGGCCGCAGCTCCGCAGTAGATCGTCAGGGTTGAGGACCTTCCGTCGCGCTCCTGTGACGTCGGCGTCTGCTGGGCTCCTTCCAGGACCTTACGCGACGTCCGGACGTGAGGCGGGGCTTCAATTCTCGCGCGCTTTCGGAGTCCACGCCCCTCTTCTTCCCGCGCGACGTCTTCAAGATGGCGTCCAACGGCGGGAAAACTCCACGGAAGGCGGGAAGAAGGCTGGAAATGGCGCCGGATGGCGGGAATCTTCACCGATGGCGGGAAGAAGGCTGAAGATGGCGCCGGATGGCGGGAATCTTCACCACAGGTAAGTTTGAACAGTCTTTTTCAGGCACGCAGTACCCGGTGGTTGCGGGCACGAGATCCTGCCGACTACGCCAAAAGTTGACGCGCCCCTGGGCCTGTGTCGCGCTGCGTTGCGCACGCGGGAGCTTACCCGGAGCCGGATCTGTTGAGGGTTGTAGTCTCGTGGCGGTGACCCGGTCCGTGCCCAGGGAGTCAAACTGAGCGGCGATGTATCAGCGGTAGATGTTGGACGACTACGCCACCCGTTGAGTACAGCTAAGGAGCTGCTGCTGCAGGGCAGACCGCTGAGGCCGGTGGTAGGATTGTGCAGCGTGATAGTATAACCCCCAACGGGAGGGGTATGGCCTCAGGGCAGCCGACGTGGATGATGGGGGTAGCAGGAACCACTCGGAGACGGTACGGTGTAGTTCAGGGTCTTTACTGGTGACAAAGATAGACCCTCCCGGAGTACTGGCTAGCGATTGGGGCCTGGTCAGTCCTTGAGCAGATGGGATCTCCCCTGGCCAGGCGGAGTTGTAGGCCTCCCAAACTAACTGTACTCTTCTGGCTACCTTGCTAGAGGCGGGTATAAGTAGCCCACGTCCCTCAGTGTACCGTGTGGTGCTCACCCGTATGGCCGGTGACTCGGGGCCTTCGGGTTTCTTGGCCAGAGGACCTGGAATCCCCTGCCTGACGGATTCTGCTGCTGGGTAGGAGTTAGTCCCCACAGCCTCGGACTCCGGGTCCGGTAAGAAATCTTCTCAGTCAGGGCGAGCTCTGCAGCTGCCAGCCCCTGACTCCTTGTAACACTGCTCCCACAGAGCTCCTGATGTTCTGTTCCTATATTTGCTTCTTTTCTCTGTCTCTACTTCTTCTCTACTCACTAACCCTGCCTCAGCCCTAGGTTTATATAGGGGAAGTTCTTCCCCTCCCAGGACTGGGCAGGAGGTGTGGCATGCACAGGATCCCTGACCAAGAGACCTCCCACCTGCTCTCAGACATAACATTGCTGTTACTGTGGAAACCAGATCCCTGGGGTGCCACATATACCTGACAGGAGCCCATAGATTCTGCTGCCTCCAATAATATATACCTGACAGGAGCTCATCCATTCTCCTTCCTCCAATAATATATACCTGACAGGAGCCCATAAATGCTGCTGCTGCTGCCTGGGGCGACGCCAGGTCCATCCTCCACAGTGCGCACAGGAAGCAGTCCCAGGGAGATGACGTTATCGCCCTGAGACTGACCTCCTGCGCACGCGCCGGCTGTGTCGCTCTGCGCAGAGGAGGAAGAGGGGTACTGCGGCAGCAGGCAGAGCAGGGAGATCGCTCTCCCTGCTTTGCTGCTGCAGAGGGTCCATCACTAATCATATCGGCAGTGCTGTACAGGGCCCAGGGGGGGTAGTGGGCGGGGCTTGGGGGCGTTACCATCGGGACACGGGGCCCACCTGGGGTTTTTCCGATCCTCCAGTGGGCCAGTCCATCCCTGCCAGCGGCTACCTCATTGTGCAGACATAATGGTCATATTCTCTTTGCAACTAAAGTACAGAATATTTATCTATGCAGAGAGTGATGTACTTAGCAGAACACAATATCAGATCACCAAGAGTTAATGATTTAGCTTTCCATATATGGCAATAAGGTCACATGGTTAGCCCACATGACAAGGTCCTGAGTAGTGTTGAGCCACCCCCGTAGTGTACGAGTTCGGTTTGTCGGACACCCGTATGTTCGCCGAACTGTGAGTAAAGAACTTGAACTGCAACCTCACGTCTCTGTGCTTCATCGCCGCACCAGCACTACTAGTGCTGGGACGCCCGCGCACCATCACTCCCATCATCCACATTCTCTGCCTTGGGGCTGCATTCTTCCAGTGGGGAGTTACACTACCTCAGCTGCATACACCATCAGCCCCAGCGGTCTGCCTTGCAGCGGCGGTCCGCACTGACTGCAATCCACGGGTGGCGTAGTCGGACAATTAACCATAAAAATCCCATAAATAGACTGCCACTGGTTTGGCCACCCTGAGTCACGGAACCGGGTCGCCACCACTACCCCCATCGTTCCCCTATTGCCCGATCCAGGTTCCCCCACGCGGCCCAGGGGGAGAGTCAACTTTGGCGTAGTCGGCAGGATCGTTACCAACCCGCCACAAACGGGTATTGCGTGCCTGAAAAAGACTCTGCACTTACCAGAGAGAAGTTTCCTGCCATCCGGAGTCGTTTCCCGCCATCAGACGCCATCTTTGGTCGTTTCCCGCCATCTTCAGACGTTTTTCCCGCCCCGCCCTGGCAGAGCAAACGCCATTATGTGCGCACCAAAAGACAGTAGGAGGCCACCTCCCATCGTGGGCCAGGTCCCAGAGTGGCGCCAAAGAAGGAGCCCGCCCCCAACAGCCATGAGTACAGCTGTGGAGATGTCCATCAACGTGGGGGGGCTGCCCCTAAAAGTGATTGTCAGCAGGTGGCCCCAAGACCACCCCCCATGGGGGCGGACAGGAAAGAAAACTGTGGGGACGGGTGCGGCCTGGGTCAGTCTGGACATACTGCACCCGGAGATGAAAGGAGCAGCGAACCCCACCAGCAACCTGGCCCGCAGCCTGCTGCAGGCTGAGCCACCGTGCAGCCTAACGGAGTTGCTGGCACAGCTGCCCAGAGACTCGGAGTGTGCGCGGGCTGAGCTGGAAGATTTAAATCGGAGGATGGTCCGGGCTCAGCGAGATGTGTTTGCCGGGTGGAAGGAGGAGTTGGCCCAGCAGCACGTAACCCGCCAACAGGAGACTTCACCAGGGCCGAGCAGCACGCCTGCCTCTGAGGGCGGTGAAGGTGGACCGGCGGCCACGGACGATGCAGCGGAGGAGGCCATAGAGACTGAGGCAGGTAACGGGGACGTCATCACCCCAAGCCCTGAGGCCACCAGCCTGCCCCCACCTTCCGCTGCGGGACCCGAAGCCCCGGGGACCGTACCAGACACCACGCCTCCACCGCCGCCAGCTAGGCCTCAGGCTGCAAGCGTCGCTATCACGCCCCGCCCCGCGCTGTGCCCTTTGAACCCGGGCACAGTAAAGAAGGAGATGCCACAGGCCGAGACGCAAGGCCTAGTGCACCTGGGCGCCGTTGCCTCACCAGCGCCCCCTACCTTGACTGTACCACCCCCGGGCACGACCAGCAGACGAGCACCGGCCTGGTCGCAAGGCCGAGTGCCCCCGGGCGCTGCTCCCCGACCGGGGTCTCCTGCCATACCACCGCTGGGCGTGGACCTGTTTGCCCATCATACTGGTCCGGATGGACTGCCGCTGGAATGGCCGGCTGGACTGACCAGCGGTCAGCCCTGGAAAACCCAGCCCCCGCGCGAGCCTCTGATACCGGCTCCGGAGCCCGTAGAGGACACCCCGCTCCAGCTAGAAGACGCCCAATTTGAGTGGGACCCCACTGGCGAAAATCTAATGGGGTTCCCCCAAGAAACCCGGGCGGACGCAGCCCGTCGCCTGGAGTCCTGCCGTCAGCAGCTGGCCACCTTCGAGAGAGAGCGGCGGCAGAGACGCATCAGGGAGGAGCGACTCCAAGCCCGGAGCGCAGAACAAAAGCGGAGAGCCCGTCAGGACCCCCACGCCGTCCGCGGTCCCCGAGCCACCGGGACCGTAGTAAAGTTCCAGCTGGAGCACGGCTGGGGCTTCATTAGAGACCCGGAGGCCGCAAACGACGTCTTCGTGACCAGAAGGGACGTCGAGAGTCACCTGCCAGAGGGACATCACGGACGTGACCTGTACCCTGGTGACGTGGTCACTTACACCCGGCACAAAGGAGCCAAAGGACTGTACGCCCTCCACGTCCACCGTTTAACCGACAGTACCGCCCAGACACTGAGTACCCAGAGAGTCCGAACGGACCTGAAGATTACCCGGAGGAGCAAGGAGCATCAGGAGGACGCCGTTACCAATAAACGGTAAAGTGGAACTGTATATAGTTACCCGTCAGGGTATGAGAATTGATGTTGGAACTGTTACTGGAGTGAAGTGTGGTCCCCGTTGGGACTAATGTGGACTGTTACCTGCCAAAGTTACCCCCTATATCCCTTACCTGGCTGGGGACTGAGAACAGCCATCCCTTTCCCTACCTGGCCGAGGACTGAGAGCGGCCATCCTGGAAATAGTTGCGCTTCTTAAAGCGCCCCCTACTGGTTTTATAAAAAGACTGCAACGTCTACCTCAGAGCAAATTTATTGGACTGTTGCACCTTTAAGAAGAAGGAACACCTGGTCGCAAGTTGCACCGCGGCCAGAACTCAAGAATGTGTTTTTGAAAAAAAATAAATGTTTTACTTAAGAATGTCTTATACTGAAAAAGTTTCATATGCTGCTAAAAGAGTTTATAGTATTTTATATGTGTGTGAAGAAAGTCTTGTAATGTTTTATGCCAGTAACGTTAAAAGGGAAAAGTGCCTCCCATAAAGGGATGGGTTAATAGTTATTGTCTTATATGCGAATGCATTCTAAAATTTTTTATGTTTTAAAGTGTCTTTGCTCTTTTCCAGCCCGAGGACGTGCTGTGGTTTACCAGGGGGGAATGTAGCGCCCCGAGGGTTCGGTCGCTACAGGGGTATTGCACCTCAGACCAGAGGTGTGATATTCCACTCCCGGGTAAGGATGGAGTGTGGACCAGGACTCAGTAAGCTGCATGCATCACACACACCCCATTTCCGAGGGACAGCTCAACGGTGCTCCCACTAGACCGAAGTGCAGGCACGACAGCATCTGTCCCTGGCTGGAGTGGGGAGGGGGGAGGAAAACCCAGTGATGTAGGAGCAGATAGAGGTTGGGTTTCTGGGCATAGGTAGGAGCCCATTGGTTGCAAGTCACCTGGGCTCATACACAGAGAGGGAGGTATATAAGGTGGGCACCATCTTAGGACAGTAGTCAGTTCAGTGAGAGAAGGAGCTCAGCCAGAGAGGGCTGACAGGGAGCTGTGGCTCAGCCTGGGCCTAGCTCCACGAGGCAGGCCTGGAGTGAAGGCCAGAAACAGCAGAGAGGACAGGACCAGCAGAGAGGAACAGAAAGGAAAGGAAGAAAGGAACAGAACACCAAGAGAGGCCCAGAGACACGAAGGCAGAAGGAACCCCAAAGGCCCAGGAGATTGCGGGTGACGGGTTGGCAGAACAGGGTACCGGATCCCAAGTTGGTGGAGGCGACTAATCCTCAGCCAAGGACCGGCGGTCGCGATCATATCTTGGTGCGACCCCTCACTACATCTACTAGAAAGGCATACCACATAGGGTCAGGGAGGTGATCACGAAGCCCTCCCAAGAGAAGGCCCGCGGGAGCTGGACAGACGTAGTGTCACTGGTGGGGCACGGCCAGAGAAAGGAGTAGAAGGGAGTCCTTTGACACACTCTGGAATTGCCTGGGGGTAGACCGAGCCCCCTGCCTGGTGGACGCAGCACGGCTTGGGCAGTCATTGCCCGCGGAATGACTTGGGACATAAAGAACTGTGAGTAAAGAACTTGAACTGCAACCCCACGTCTCTGTGCTTCATCGCCGCACCAGCACTACTAGTGCTGGGACGCCCGCGCACCATCACTCCCATCATCCACATTCTCTGCCCTGGGGCTGCACTCTTCCCGTGGGGAGTTACACTACCTCAGCTGCATACACCATCAGCCCCAGCGGTCTGCCTTGCAGCGGCGGTCCGCACTGACTGCAATCCACGGGTGGCGTAGTCGGACAATTAACCATAAAAATCCCATAAATAGACTGCCACTGGTTTGGCCACCCTGAGTCACGGAACCGGGTCCCCACCACTACCCCCATCGTTCCCCTATTGCCCGGTTCCGGGTTCCCCCACACGGCCCAGGGGGCGAGTCACATGCGTGCATCTCTTTCTATGGCAGGAATAATTTCTGAAAATTTACTTTTGTACCAGGGATCTAACAGTGTGGCAACCCAGTAGTCAGGACTATTTCTAATTCTCACAATTCGAGGGTCATGTTGCCGGTAGTGCAGCAAGAAGGCACTACCAGGAGCACAAAGTCCCTGTTGTGTTGGTGGCGAGGTAACAATCATGCTTCCTTCCTCTGCCCTCTCCCCCCAACCTCGCACAACAGAAATGTGATCAAGGTCTCCCTCATCTGATGAGTCTTCCATCAGTTTGTCCTCCACTTCTTCCTGGGCTCCAGCACCTTCCTCACTAGTTTGGCTGCTACCAAGCGCCCTGGTAAAACCATCTCCCCCACCCTCACATGCCTGCCGCCTTGGTGCTGCCGACCGTCTGGACCTTGCAGATGTTAGCCCTTCCGCATACAACTCCTCCTCCTCTACTTCCTCCACCTCCTCTTGTGCCACCACCTGACTCCGAATTCTGTTTAACATGTGCTCCAGCATGTAAATCACCGGAATAGTCATGCTGATAATGGCATCGTCAGCACTAAACATCTTCGTCGCCATTTCAAAACTGTGCAGAAGGGTGCATAGGTCCCTGATCTGAGACCACTCCTCCAGCGTGATTTGCCCCACCTCTGGATCTCGTTGGTCCAGGCTATACGTCAGAACGTATTGCACCAGGGCTTGTCGGTGCTGCCACAGTCGCTGCAACATGTGCAGAGTTGAATTCCACCGGGTAGGCACATCGCATTTTAGCCGGTGAAGTAGCAGGCCCAACGACTTCTGTAGAGATGTAAGTCGCTGAGCTGCAGGATGCGAACGGTGGAAGTGAGCACACAGCGACCGTGCCCTCTGCAGAAGGCCATCTAGTCCGGGATAGTGGGCTAAAAATTGCTGGACAACCAGGTTCAACACGTGAGCCATACAAGGCACGTGTGTGACATTGCCCCGGCGAAGGGCCGCACCCAGGTTTGCAGCATTGTCGCACACGGCCTTCCCTGGTTTCAGGTCCAGTGGAGACAACCATTCATGAAACTGGTTCTCCAGAGCTGACCACAACTCCTCAGCTGTGTGACTCACATTTCCCAGAGATTTCAAAGTAAAAACCGCCTGATGACGTTCAGCCCTGCTGCCAGCATAGTAAGGAGGTGTGCAGGATCCCTTCTGCGCAGTTAGAAAGCTTGTGGCATGACCAGACAGGCTTTGGGTGCAGGTGGAGGACCGAGAGGAGGTTGAGGAGGCAGAAGCAGGTGGAGGAACTTTGAGATAAAGAGGATTGACGCACAACTCATGGGGACGGCAAGACTTGGACAGCAGCCCCTTGTCCTGCTGTCACCATAGTTACCCAGTGCCCAGTCAGCGACATGTAACGCCCCTGTCCATGCCTACTCGTCCAAGTGTCTGTGGTGAAATACACCCTGTCACACACAGAGTTTCTCAAAGAAGCGGTGATGTTGTGTGCGACATGCTGGTGGAGCGCAGGCACACCTTTCTTTGAGAAGTAGTGCCGACTGGGCATCTGGTACTGGGGCACTGCGACGGACATAAGGTCTCGAAAATCCTCTGTGTCCACCAGGTGGAAAGGAAGCATTTCTGTAGGCAAGAGCTTGCAGATGGTGAAATTCAACCTCTTAGCTTTCTCATGGCTAGGAGGAAATGGTCTTTTACTTGTCCACATCTGAGGGACCGAAGGCTGGCTGTTGTGCTTAGACGGGGTTGAGAAGGGTGTCCCCGGTAAACTGCCGGTCTGTGAGTAAGATGCAGGCGGACATGTTAGGTTGCCTTGATCCAAAGGTGGTGCTATCGATGTCGGACAGCGCTGAACACCAGCTGGTGTTTCCACCTCCAAAGAAAATTATGACCTGCTAATCACGCTGGCTGTTGCGGGTAAAGAGGTGGCAGGTCTGCGTCCCAAAACAGGTGTGACTGCTGTCCCCCCAGTCACAGAGGATGAAAAGGCCGTGGATGCACAAGATGTGGCAGACGGTGGTTGGCCCGGCCGGCTAGGCCGCATTGTAGCACAGTGAGCTTCCCACTGCAACTTATGCTTCATATCCATGTGCCGGTTCATGCATGAAGAACTCAAACTATGTATTTTTTGGCCTCTACTTAGCTTTTGCTGACAAATGTTACATATAACACGAGTTGGGTCATCTTTATCGATCTGAAAAAATGCCCAGGCTATGCAAGGCTTTGCACCCATGCAACCTGAAGAGCCACCACGACTTGTGGTCAGAGGCAGAGTTGTGTTTGAGGATGCAGTTGTTGACGTGCTTCCAGTACTACGTCTCTGTCCAGGAAGGCGCAACCTGACCTCGTCGTCACTAGCATCCTCCTCCACCTCCTCTGCTGACCTCATCTCTTGGCTGACTGTGGGTTGACAGTAAGTGGGATCTCCAACCTCGTCATCATCACCCTGTGTGTTATCACACCCGTCGTCCTCAGAGCCAACCTCTTCCTGCCCTGACAAAAAACTAAAGTTGTCGCTCCAATCAGGTATTTGAGTCTCATCATCGTCTTCTTCATTGTCTCCACCAACAGGAGTTACAGTTTGGGAACGAGGGTCTACATTATGGTCAGAACCTTCTGCGTCTGGTCCTGGATCCGACTCATAAAGATTCTGGGCATCAGTGCAGATCATTTCCTCGTCTGGATTCACAGAAGCTCTGGAGCCGACCTCTGATTCCCAGGCTATAGTATGAGTAAACAGCTCTGCAGACTCAACCATCTGTTCTACCCCATACTCAGACGGGCAGCTGGAGACTTGGAAGCTGTGAGGAAGTGACGCGCCCCCTGGGACATATTCCTTTTTGAGGGGAATACCCGGCACCGGATCAGATGGGGGGGTTGTAGTCTCCGAGCGGCTGTGACCCGGTCCCGTGCCCAGGGCGTCAAGCTCAGTGTTATGTGGCAGTCCTTACTGATGTTATTAAAGTTCGTTGTGTCGACTACGCCACCCGTTGTGATGCGGTCACTGTGGCCGCCGCTGCTGCAGGGTCCGCTGAGGCTGATAGTGGGTGCGCAGCTTGGTGGGATAACCCCCAACGGGAGGGGTATAGCCTCAGAGGGGACAGGCGCAGAGGATGGGGGTTGTGGTGGTGCGGTGCAGCCGGTAATGATGACAGACTCGGGTTGTGCAGTTAAGGGTCTTTACTTACTGCAGATGTTCCTGGTCACTCTAGCTCCAAGTGACCTCCCGAGCCGTGCTGCGTCCACCAGGTCCTGGATCCAGCCAACCCCCAAACAAGTCCGGAGCGTGGCCCTGAGCTCTCCCTCTGTCCTTTCTTCAGCCGTCCCCACCAGTGATTCACCTAAATCCAGCTCCCTCGGGCCTTCTGTTGGGCAACCTGTGGCCTAAGGTTCCCTGACCCTCCATGTGGTGTGCCTTCAGGGTGAATGTAGTGGGTGACCGTGACAGACACTGCCCACGGTCTCCGGTCTCTGGCTGGGGAATGTCTTTGCCCCCACCAGCTTGGGTTCCGGTACCCTTCTGCTGACTCCTCACCCGGTGTTCTTATTTGGGTTCTTGGGTCCCTTCTTTGTCCCCCTCTGGGTCTTTCTGCACTCCACTCTCTCTCCAGGGCTGTTGTTTCTTTCTCTCTCTTGCTGCAGGCTTGTCCTCTGCATCTGACTTCCTCTCTGCGTCTGACCCTGATCTTTGATGGTGCCCACCTTATATACACCCTCTATGTGTGAGCTCAGGTGACCAGCACCCAATGAGCTCCTATCACTACCCAGACTGCTCCCCCTTTCTGCCCCTACACTACATGGGATGTTCCTCCCCCCTCCCACTCCAGCCAGGAACAGGCTCGGTCGCACCTGCACATTTCTAAGTGGGAGTGCCGTCGGCCTGCTCCTCTGGAATGGGATGTATGTAGTGCATGCAGTCTATCTGAGCTCAGTTCCACACTCCTTCCTTACCCGGGAGTGGAATATCACACCTCTGGGTTGAGGTGCAATACCCCTGTAGCAGCCGAATCCTCAGGGTGCTACATTCCCCCCTGGTAAATCACAGCACGTCCTCGGGCTGCAAGACATAAAACACCAAAACATACAAATTTTTATAAACATGTAAAACACATAAAACATATATATATAAAACTTTCTCGTCGTCTTTTTCTTTCTTCCTCCTCTGGTCACCGTGCAACTCGTGACCAGGTAAAGTGCGACAGTTTTTTGAAAAACAGTTTCTCATATAAAACCGGTAGGGGGCGCTTTAGGAAGCGCAACTATGTACAGGGAAATTTTGGCCGTTCTCAGTCCCCGGCCAGGTAAAGGGAAAGGGATGGCTGCTCACAGTCCTCAGCCTGGTATGGAAGGGGTCACACAGGTAAACAGTTCACTGGTCCCAACGGGGACTAAACTTTAAAGCAGCCACGGTTACTTGGGTACCCCGACAGGTAACTATATACAGTCCTTTGTACTATTTCAGTCATAGTACCTTCTAGCCTTGAACCCGTCCGGGTCTTCTGGCTCCTCCTCCCTACACCGCAACTCCTCCTCTGTCAGGCGATGCACGTGGAGGGCGTAAGGTCCCTTGGCACACTTGTGCCGGGTGAACGTTACCTCGTCACCGACGTAGAGGTCACGGCCTTTGTGACCCTCTGGCAGGTGAGACTCGACATCCCGTCGGGTAACGAAGACGTCACCCATGGTGTTCCGGTCCTTTATGAAGCCCCACCCATGCTGCGCATTAAACTTTATTACCGTCCCGATGGTACGGGGACGATCTGCTGCATAGGGGTCCCTTCTGGTCCGACTCTTTTGCTCCGCGCTGCGGGTCTGGGCCCATTGCTCTCTGGCCCGCCTCTCCTCCCGCTCTCTCTTGAACTCTGCCAGCTGTTGACGGCAACACTCGGTACGCTCTGCTGCAGCTGCCCGAGTCTCTCCGGTGAACCCCATCAAATCTTCTCCCGTGGGGTCCCACACGAACTGGGCTTCCTCGAGTGGAGGCGAGACCCGAGTCACGGGCTTCGGAGCCGGGATTAGGGGCTCACACAAGGCCCCCAACTTCTTTTGTCGCTCCAGTTCCAAGAATTCTTTGGGCCAGATGAAAGGCCGCCCGTCCGGCCACGTTAGCTGGCTGAAGGGGTCCTCTCCCAGATATGGCACCCTTGGTGTTGCGGGTGCGATGGTGGGGGCACCCAGGTTGCCCAGGCCTTGCGGCCAGGCCGGGGGCATCTGGAAGGTAAATGGAACTGTTAGGACGGCGGCGCCCTGGGCTACCTGGCCTTGCGACCAGGCCGGAGGCTCCGCGGAGGTAGATGGCTCTGCTGGGGATGCGGCGCCCGGAAACGCTAGGCCCTGCGACCAGGCCGGAGGCTCCTCCTCCTTCGCCACGCTCCGGGTCACGACGCGTGACGTCACCGGGGTCGCGACGGCGGCTTCCGGTCGGGGCCTAGTCGGTGGCGGTGTCATGGCGGTCTCGGGTACGGCCGGGGGACCTTCGGGCTCTGCGACGGGGAGCTGGGGCAGGTAAGCGGTCTTCCGGTATGGGGTATAGGCGTCCCCCTTACCTGCTGCCATGCGTCTCGCTCCCTCTTCTGCGCCGTCTCCGGCCTTGGGTCCTCCCGCGTCATCCGCAGAGGCAGTCGATGTCTTCTTCCAAGGGAGCGGGCTCCGTGGACGGGTTCCAGCTTGCTGGGCCATCTCCCGGCCCCACTCCGCCAGGATCTCCCTCTGCACTCGGGCCATCCTTCCCGCGAGGCCCTCCAGGGCACTCCGCGCGCACTCCCGGTCTCGGGGAAGCTGCGCCAGGATCTCCGCTAAGCCTAGCGGGGTTGTTGACTCCAGCAGGCTCCTGACCATCGGGTCGGTGCTGCTCTGCTCTCCTCCTTCTTCCTCCAGCAGGCTCCTGGCCAGCGGGCCGGTGCTGCTCTGCTGCCGCTCCATTCCCGGGTCTACTCTTTCTCTCCTCGACTCCGGGTGCTCTCGCTCCAGACACCTTGCCTCCGGGTGCGCTCGCTCCAGACTGCTCCAAGCGACACCCATCTTTTCTCTTTTCTTTCGTCTCCTCCTACTTCGAGGGCGGTCCCGGGGCAACTCGGTGACTGTCAGCTCCAGGGGGAGTTCTTTCACGCTGACAGACACCTCCAGCATCACAGTCTCTGTTGGTGGGGGCGGTTTCCACTTTTGGCGCCATTTTCTGTCCCGGCCCACGATGGGAGGTGGCCTCTTGCTCTCCTTTGGCACGCCCATAATGGCGTCCGCTGCTCTTCCAAGGCGGGAAATCTGCGGTTTTGGCGGGAATCGCTTCCCAGTGGCGGGAAACTCTGCAGATGGCGGGAACAAGCTGGAAATGGCGGACAATCGGCGGGAAACGACTGGTGATGGAGTCCGATGGCGTGGACCCTCCGGAACCGGCAGGAGTCTTCTTTCTGAGGTAAACTTGCACTTTTCTTCAGGCACGCAGTACCCGGGTGTTGCGGGCACGTAATCCTGCCGACTACGCCAAAGTTGACGCGCCCCCTGGGACATATTCCTTTTTGAGGGGAATACCCGGCACCGGATCAGATGGGGGGGTTGTAGTCTCCGAGCGGCTGTGACCCGGTCCCGTGCCCAGGGCGTCAAGCTCAGTGTTATGTGGCAGTCCTTACTGATGTTATTAAAGTTCGTTGTGTCGACTACGCCACCCGTTGTGATGCGGTCACTGTGGCCGCCGCTGCTGCAGGGTCCGCTGAGGCTGATAGTGGGTGCGCAGCTTGGTGGGATAACCCCCAACGGGAGGGGTATAGCCTCAGAGGGGACAGGCGCAGAGGATGGGGGTTGTGGTGGTGCGGTGCAGCCGGTAATGATGACAGACTCGGGTTGTGCAGTTAAGGGTCTTTACTTACTGCAGATGTTCCTGGTCACTCTAGCTCCAAGTGACCTCCCGAGCCGTGCTGCGTCCACCAGGTCCTGGATCCAGCCAACCCCCAAACAAGTCCGGAGCGTGGCCCTGAGCTCTCCCTCTGTCCTTTCTTCAGCCGTCCCCACCAGTGATTCACCTAAATCCAGCTCCCTCGGGCCTTCTGTTGGGCAACCTGTGGCCTAAGGTTCCCTGACCCTCCATGTGGTGTGCCTTCAGGGTGAATGTAGTGGGTGACCGTGACAGACACTGCCCACGGTCTCCGGTCTCTGGCTGGGGAATGTCTTTGCCCCCACCAGCTTGGGTTCCGGTACCCTTCTGCTGACTCCTCACCCGGTGTTCTTATTTGGGTTCTTGGGTCCCTTCTTTGTCCCCCTCTGGGTCTTTCTGCACTCCACTCTCTCTCCAGGGCTGTTGTTTCTTTCTCTCTCTTGCTGCAGGCTTGTCCTCTGCATCTGACTTCCTCTCTGCGTCTGACCCTGATCTTTGATGGTGCCCACCTTATATACACCCTCTATGTGTGAGCTCAGGTGACCAGCACCCAATGAGCTCCTATCACTACCCAGACTGCTCCCCCTTTCTGCCCCTACACTACATGGGATGTTCCTCCCCCCTCCCACTCCAGCCAGGAACAGGCTCGGTCGCACCTGCACATTTCTAAGTGGGAGTGCCGTCGGCCTGCTCCTCTGGAATGGGATGTATGTAGTGCATGCAGTCTATCTGAGCTCAGTTCCACACTCCTTCCTTACCCGGGAGTGGAATATCACACCTCTGGGTTGAGGTGCAATACCCCTGTAGCAGCCGAATCCTCAGGGTGCTACAGAAGCAAGTGCGATTGGGGTGACACTTCTGAGGACTGGAGTATTTGTGATGTTGAAGTTGAGGTGGAGGAGAGCCCACTTAAAGGAGCACTTGATATCCGTTGAAGCACCTGCTGTTTTTGTGCCTCATCTGGATTTTGTAGCGATTGGCGTCGCCGTAAGAAAGGGATCTTATCACATTGTCCGCTAAAAGAAGTAGACATCTTAGTTTGGCTGGAAGATGGTCTTTCTTCTGCAGATGTTACTGTTGCTTTAACACCTACCCCACGGACACAACCTTTTTTTCCCTTCCCAACACGCCTATTCCCCTTACCACCAGCAGCAGGCCTTTTTCCACTCATTTTGGTGGTTAACTAATTCACAACTCTGGAGTTGTTTGCGCAAAAAACAATGGATGGGAACCGAGCAGAGCTGAGTGGCCAAACTGTGGTATTAGCCCAAAAGTATTGGCTGGGTTAGATGCAGATAAAAATTATTTTGAATTTGCAACCTGCTGGAGGTTAGTATAGATGGACTAATAGAACAAGTCCCACACACTGCTAGAAGCCGAAATATTTTTTCAGAGCTAGATGCAGAAAAAAATTATATTGAATTTGCAACCTGATGGAGGCTAGTATAGATGGACTAATACACCAATTCCCACACACTGCTAGAAGCCAAAATATTTTTTCAGAGCTAGATGCAGAAAAAAATTATTTTGAATTTGCAACCTGATGGAGGTTAGTATAGATGGACTAATAGAACAAGTCCCACACACTGCTAGAAGCCGAAATATTTTTTCAGAGCTAGATGCAGAAAAAAATTATATTGAATTTGCAACCTGATGGAGGTTAGTATAGATGAACTAATAGAATGATGCTATGCCCAAAAGGTTTTACTTCACTAGGTGCAGTAAAAAAATTTGTGTTCTACACACAGGTGGTGTAGCTTGCAACACAGATAGGCTACTCCACTGACTAACACACTCTGCAAGAGGACAAAAAGGATTTGCTTTGCTAGATTTAGCCAAATGCTGTGAAAAAAACTTGCACAGCACTGGCACAGACCTGCCTGGCAAAAACTGATAGGAACTGATGTAACCTAGCCCTGAAAAGGACTGCAATTACAATTAGTCTTTACTCCCAACCTATCTATTTAAGAGCACAGACCTGCCTGATATAAGTCATAGGAAATGCTGTAACCTAGTCCTTAAAAGGACTGCAATCACAACTATTCCCTACTCCCAAGCTATCTGTAGATTTGTGCGAAAATTGGCTTGAAATTAACAAAGTATAGCGCACACAGCAACAGCGGTGCCGTCTAACACGCAACTGCAGCAGTGAGAAAATGGTGGCGACGGGGAAAATGGCTAGGTCTTATAGGGCAAGGACATGTGACATACACTACCAATGACACATGCCCTTGCTTGTGTGAAAAAAAGCAGTTCGCTCCGTGTGTGCGCTGCTGATTGGCTGACAGATTGCACCTCCCCACTGTAAATGCGGGAAATAGAAAAAAAATGGAGATCTTCATTATTTCTGCAGAGATCCATCCCCTGCCCCTCCCCCCACCCCGCTGTACACTTAAACTGCGTATTAACATTAATTTTCATCATTACTGAGAAAAAATCCAGTTATGATTTTGGTGCACGAACAGTTATCGAACATAGCCTCGAACAGCCGAATTTTTTTCAAATCATTCGTGTTCGCCGAACGGCTCGAACACTGCTCAAAACAGCTCGAATTTGAGATTGGCAAACAGTTCGAGTAGAACAACGCTCATCTCTAGTCCTGAGCTTAGTGCAGTGTGTGCTGAGAGAGGAGGAGACATGTGTGGTGTCTGGTTTTGCCTGGAAGCTGAAGGAGCAGGTAGGAAGCTCAGACAGGGCTCCTGTACATGAGAGGCCACAGCTTCAGCTGCAATCAGCTGTGTGAAAGACTGTGCATATAAACAGAAGATAGTACTCAGGAATTGCTGCACTGTTTATGTACTTGCATTGCTGTACTGAAAATAACTGTGCTGGCTGCATTGGAATTAAAACTATGCTGAATCATCTGTATGGATTTATCTGTAGTTGTTTGCAAGAAGTAAAGTTTACCAATAGCCTATTCGTCTATCTGTTTTCTGGACTATCGGGTGCACAACATACCATCACACCAGAAAACACAAGTTAATGAAGTGCACCCTGGTGTCACGAACTACATTTTTTATTTATTTTTTTTACTTTTATTCCTGCCTTATTGAAGTGATAATACTAGCATACCACCTGTGTGTGATCTATGGCAGAGTAGTGCATGACTGGCATTACACGTGGACCTCATCCTGGTGTGCATGGCACCCCTCATCCCCACCACGCTGCACACAAAAAAATTAAGGATTCTACTCCCCTCCCCTCTGCTCCAGTGCTGCTGTCAGCAGCTGATCTCACCGTGGGAGCAGCGCATGATGTCATTGCCATGCGCCTTCACAGTGAGATGAGCTACTGGAATAGTCACTGCTCCCCACGCCCACTATTAAAGAGCATGAATATTCACTACTCCCCACGCCCATGGCAGCGGGCGCAGTGTTGGCTGCAGCAGACGGCTCCTGCCTCCTGTGCCCCGCTCTGCCGCTCCCCTACCCAGCCACAGCAACAAGGTATATTCGGGCTATAAGATGCACTCCCCACTTTCCTCCAAAATTTTGGAGGAAAAAGGTGCGTTTTATAGTCCGAAAAATGCGATATTTGATACACTGTAGATCTTGCAAGTTTTTCCCACCTACAAAGGAGAGGTCTGTAACTTTTACTGTAGTTACACTGTGAGAAACAGAATGTAAAAATAAAAACCAGAAAATCATTGTATGATTTTTACATAATTAAATTGCATTTTATTGCATGAAATAAGTATTTGATATCCTACCGACCCGCAAAAATTCTGTCTCTCACAGACCTGTTAGTTTTTCTTTAAGAAGCCCTCCTACTTTGCACTCATTACCTGTATTAATTGCACCTGTTTGAACTCGTTACCTGTATAAAAGACATCTGTCCACACACTCGCTCAATCACATTCCAACCTCTCGACCATTGCCAAGACCAAAGAGCTGTCTAAGGACACCAGGGACAAAATTGTAGACCAGCACAAGGCTGGGATGGGCTACAGAACAATAGGCAAGTAGATTCGTGAGAATGCAACAACTGTTTGTTCAATTATTAGAAAATGGAAGAAAAACAAGATGACTGTCAGTCTGTCTCGGTCTGGGGCTCCATGCAAGATCTCGCCTCGTGAGGTAAGGATGATTCTCAGAGAGGTCAGGAATCATTCCAGAACTACACGGGAGGACTTGGTCAGTGACCTGAAAAGAGCTGGGACCACAGTCTCAAATATTACCGATAGTAACACACCACACCATCATGGATTAAATCCTGCAGGACACACAAGGTCCTCCTGCTCACGCCAGCACATGTCCAGGCCCGTTTGAAGTTCGTCAGTGACCATCTGGATGATCCAGAGGAGGCATGGGAGAAGGTCATGTGTTCAGATGAGACCAAAATAGAACTTTTTGATATCAACTCCACTCGCCGTGTTTGGAGAAAGAGGAAGGATGAGTACAACCCCCAAGAACACCGTTTCCACCGTCAAGCATGGTGGGGGAAACCTTATACTTTGGGTGTGCTTTTCTGCAAAGGGGACAGTACGACTGCACTGTATTGAAGGGAGGATGGATGGGGTTATGTATCGAAAGATTTTGGCCAGCAACCTCCTTCCCTCAGTAAGCACATTGAAGATGGGTCGTGACTGGGTCTTCCAGGATGACAATGACCTGAAATGCACAACCAGGGTAACTAAGGAGTGGCTCTGTAAGAAGCATTTCAACAGTCTGTAGTGGACTAGCCAGTCTCCAGACTTGAACTCAATAGAAAATCTTTGGAGGGAGCTGAAACTCAATGTTGCCCAGCGACAGCCCCGAAACCTGAAAGATCTGGAGAAGATCTGTAAGGAGGAGTGGACCAAAATCTCTGCTGCAGTGTGTGCAAACCAACTACAGGAAACGTCTGACCTCTGTAATTGCAAACAAAGGTTTCTGTACCAAATATTAAGTTCTGTTTTTCTATTGTATCAAATACATAATTAATTTACATTTTATTGCATGAAATATGTAAAAATCATACAATGTAATTTTCTGGTTTTTATTTTTAGATTCCGTCTCTCACAGGTGAAGTGTACCTACTATAAAAATTACAGACTTGTCCATTCTTTGTAGGTGGGAAAACTTGCAAAATCGTCAGTGTATCAAATACTTATTTTCCCCACGGTATATTACACTGCTGGTCTCTTCACAGTGGGAGATTCATCACTGCTCATGTTATATTTATTCAACTCTAGCAGTGGGAGGTCTGCAGTATATATCACATAGGAGACACCAAGACTGCGGTATATACATCACACAGGATGCACTGAGACTGCGGTATATACATCATATAGGAGACATCGAGACTGCCGTAATACACAACACATAGGAGGCACTGGGGCTGTCGCATAGACATCATAGGAGAAACTCGGGCTGCAGCTGCGGTCTTCTTCTGTGGGAGGGAGCGCATCGCTCTAACGCTGCCTGCAGGGTACGTCCAGGCACTGGCTAGTGTCTGGAGGTAATCTTGCATTGCACTCACCTCAGCATTCAGTAGTGAATGCTGTGTGCACGTGCTCACAGAACAAGAAGAAATTAAATAGCCAGGAAGCCATAAAAATGCACTGCAGTCCCCAGGAATCTACCCAAGGGCCAGAGAAAAGGTCATCGAGGGCCGTAAACAGCCAACGGGCCTGAAGTACCCTACCCCCTGCTTTTAAGAGCTCTGCAGTTTTCTGGCGCCTTTTACTCAAGTTATGTGTAACATCCCTGGCGGCGTGCTTGCATGGTGCACCACCTCCCACTATGCAAGACTGCAATTGTGTGACGCTGGAAGCCCTACCCTGGGAGATGGGGGACTCGGAGTCGGGTCCTATGTTGTCGATGGGGTGCAGCCATGGCCCGGACCTGCTCCGTGCCCAGGGCCGTCACATTAAAAAGGATGGTACGGGCTTATCCGGGTTGAGTGGCTGATCTCGACTACGCCACCTGTGGCACCTGGTGAAGGCCACCAGCGCTGCTGCAGTCCGCTGAGGCAGGGTGTTATGGCAGCCGTCGTTGTTACTACTCCCCACAGGCGGAGCAGGGCCTCAGGACAGAGAGACAGGATGGAGGGGGTTGTAGTATAGGAGGTCTGGTGCTGCGTAGTGCGGTGTAATGCAGAATAAAGATGTGGCGCCCCTGAGGGTTCTACCGCCACAGGGATACTGCACTTCCCTAATGGAGTGTGGTGTTCTTCCTCTGTGGTAAGAACAGTGCGATGGTCAGGACCCTTCCTTCACATTCAACACCACACTACTCCCACCAGAGGGGGCTAGAAGGCACTAGGTGCTGCCCCTGCTGGAAGTTGGGAGACTGGGGAACCAAGAGATAGGGGAACCAATTAGTGGGTGAGGGTGGAGGATTCACATTTTAGTGACACTTTAAATTTCATATTTAATACACAGCCATTTTGGCTCTTGGTTCTTTTGACTGTTCCTTATCGTGACCTTCCTCCCTGAGCGTGGATCCTGTGTGGACCTGCGGAGGACGGGGACACGGCCCTCGTACCATGGCCTTGGGTCGAGGGGCAGGCTGCAGATAATGCATGTCTCAGCCCGGTCAAGGACCATGACCAAGAAGGCCCGGAGCTTAGGAGTGTAGCTCCACCGCAAATGGATCCCAGGGAGGATGCAGACGGAGCGGTATACGCCACCTGTCCTCACCAACCTGATATATTCAGAGGGATTCCGGCTGCAAGAGGGGTACCGGCCCCCGACACCCGACCTTGCTACTCCACGTCCTGGTCGGGAACGTCCGGTAGGCCCTGAGGATCCCACCGGGTATCGGAAGGAGCGGAACTGCCACCCGTACCCTTTTTGCTGAGAGAAGTTCAGAGGGAGACCCGGCCTATCTATACACACACAGACAGGAAAGGACCCGGTCTGAAGTCTAGGAACACTCTGGTGCGGGGTCCTGATTGAGCGCTGGACTTACTCGGAGGTTGTCGGACACCCCTGTCTCTGGTGACCGCAGGACTCCACGAGGAGCAGGGAGATGCCTTCCTACTGCCATCTCCATCGTGAGTAAAAACCCTGGAAGTTAAACCCTATGGCCTCCGGACTCTTTATTCTGCATTACACCGCGCTACGCAGCACCAAACCTCCTAGACTACTACCCCCTTCATCCTGTCCTTCTGCCCCGAGGCCCTGTTCCGCCTGTGGGGAGTAGTAACAACGTCGGCTGCTATAACACCATGCCTCGGCGGACTGCAGCAGCGCTGGTGGCCTTCACCAGGTGCCACAGGTGGCGTAGTCGAGATCAGCCACTCAACCCGGATAAGCCCGTACCATCTCTTTGTTTTAGTGTGACGACCCTGGGCACGGGTCGGGTCCGGGCCACGGCTGCACCCCATCTCTACATCACAGGACCCGACTTCGAGTCCCCCATCTCCCAGGGTAGGGCTTACAGAGGGCGCGCGTGAGTCACACAAAGAGTCCGGAGGCCTTAGGGGTTAACTTCCAGGGTTTTTTACTCACGGTGGAGATTGCAGTTGAAAGGCTTCTTCCTGCTCCTCGTGGAGTTCTGCGGTCACCAGAGAGGGGGGGGGTCTGACAACCTCCGAGTAAGTCCAGTGTTCAATCAGGACCCCGCACCAGAGTGTTCCTAGACTTCAGACCTGGTCCTTTCCTATCTGTGTGTGTGTAGATAGGCCGGGTCTCCCTCTAAACTTCACTCAGAAAAAGAGTACGGGTGGCAGCTCTGCTCCTTCCGTTACCCGGTGGGATCCTCAGGGCCTACCGGGCTTCCCTGACCAGGACATAGAGTAGCAAGGTCAGGTGTCGGGGGCTGGTACCCCTTTTGCAGCCGGAATCCCTCTGAATAGATCAGATTGACGAGGACAGGTGGCATATACCGCTCCGTCTGCATCCCCCCCGGGATCCATTTGCGGTGGAGCTGCACTCCTGAGCTCCGGGCCTTCTTGGTCATGGTCCTTGACCGGGCTGAGACATACATTGTCTGCAATCTGCCCCTCGACCCAAGGCCAGGATACGAGGGCCGTGTCTCCATCCTTTGCAGGTCCACACAGGATCCACGCTCAGGGAGGGAGATCACGATCAAAGACCCCAGAACCAAAATGGCTGTGTATTAAATATGAAATTTAAAGAGTGACTAAAATGTGAATCCTCCACCCTCACCCACTAATTGGTTCCCCTATCTCTTGGTTCCCCAGTCTTCCAACTTCCAGTAGGGGCAGCACCTGGTGCCTACTAGCCTCCCCCTGGTGGGAGAAGTGTGGTGTTGGATGTGGAGGGAGGGTCCTGACCATCGCACTGTTCTTACCTCAAAGGAGGAACACTACACCCCATTAAAGAGGTGCAGCATCCCTGTGGCGGTCGAACCCTCAGGGGCGCCACACAATCTTACCTGTCAGTCCAGCCTGCAAATCTTGCTCCAGTTCATGCTGTGTGCATGTCTCTTGACTGACTGCTTAGGGCGGCGGCCCAGTTTCTTCCTGATTCTTATAGCTGCTGTGGGCGCACCCCTAATGCACCTCCAGCCTATTGCTGTGAGTCACTGGATTTTTAAACCCCCTCCACCCAGTAGGAGGTGCCTGAGCAACACTAACATTCAGTGTGCTCCTTGACTCTGAAGTTGCCAGGTTCAGCTCTGCTTCTTGTCTGTTTCTGCCATCTCTGGGGGCTGCATACCCAGACCTGTGATCTGAGACGTCTTGCCTGTTTCCGCCATCTCTGGGGGCTGTATACCCAGGCCTGTTATCTCTGACTTCTAGTCTGTTCCACCTCTCTGGGGGCTGTATACCCAGGCTTGTTCTTGTATCTCATTGTAGTAGCAGTTCCTGTCTGAACTGTATCCTAGCCTGTTACCTGTTTTTCTCTATATCCGTACCTTCCCTTTTCCTGCAGTATCTGAACCTGCACCTAACTCCAAACTCATTGTCTCTGTACTTCTGTTTGTGAGTTTTGTGTCCGCTCGCTACTTCATAGTAAATACCTTGTGTGTATCTGGTTCTGCTTGTCCCTTTTCCCTTCCTCCTTATCCACCTCCTGTGTTCTAGCCATCTTCCTGCATTTTCCAATCTGTTCCATGTGAACAGAGCCCTGTCCTCTCTGCCTGCACCTTCAGCCCTGTTCTGCTCTGCCTTGTCCACCGCACCTGCGGTTTCGCTCCGCTCTGTCTTGCCCACCGCTCCGGCGGTTTCTCTCTGCTCTGACTTACCCACCGCTCCGGCGGTTCCGCTCTGCTCTGCCTTGTCCACCGCACCTGAGGTTTCGCTTCGCTCTGTCTTGCCCACCGCTCCGGCGGTTTCTCTCTGCTCTGACTTGCCCACCGCTCCGGCGGTTTCTCTCTGCTCTGCCTTACCCACCGCTCCGGTGGTTTCTCTCTGCTCTGACTTACTGCTCCGGCGGTTTCTCTCTGCTCTGCCTTGTCCACCGCTCCGGCGGTTCCGCTCTGCTCTGCCTTGTCCTCCGCTCCGGCAGTTTCGTTTTACTCTGCTTCGTTTTACTCTACCTGTCTCCCAGTCTGTACTGGGCCCTATCCAGCCTGTGCTCCAACCTGCTAGTACCTCCCTGTCTGCACTCCAGCCGTGCTTGCCAGAATCTCCCTGTCTGCACTCCAGCCGTGCTTGCCAGTATCTCCCTGTCTGCACTCCAGCCGTGCTTGCCAGTGCCCACCTGTCTGCATACCAGCCGTGCTTGCCAGTACCCACCTGTCTGCATACCAGCCGTGCTTGCAAGTGCCCACCTGTCTGCATACCAGCCGTGCTTGCCAGTGCCCACCTGTCTGCATACCTGCCGTACTTGCCAATACCCACCTGCCTGTATGCCAGTCTAACCTGCCTGTTCCTGCATTCCCTGGCGTGGGTCATCAACTGTGACCGGGGTCTGACCTGGAGTCGCACCTGGTCCCTCTGCTCGGTTCCTCCTTGGTTCGCGGAGTTGACTAAGCCGCCGTGCGACCTTGGTCGGATCGGGTTGATACTTAGTTACGCCCCTCCAGGCACTCCTCGGTTCATGGTACAGTGGGATCACTAATCACCCTCATGCCAGTCAGTCCGGGCGCGAGCATAACAGTTTGCTCAGGCCATGGTTCCCGTTGAGCCCCACGGCCTTTCACTCTCAGAGACATTTTGAATACTTGTCTGGCGAATATGTAGCACCCCGAGGGCTCGGTCGCTACAGAGGTATTGCACCTCTGCCAGAGGTGTGATATTCCACTCCCGGGTAAGGATGGAGTATGGACCAGGGCTCGGTAGGCTGCATGCATCACACACACCCCATTTCCGGGGGACAGCTCAACGGTGCTCCCATTAGACAGTAATGCAGGCACGACAGAACCTGTCCCTGGCTGGAGTGGGGAGGGGGAGGAAAACCCGGTGATGTAGGAGCAGGTGGGGACGGTTCCTGAGCGTAGGTAGGAGCCCATTGGTTGCAGGTCACCTGGGCTCATGTTCTAGAGGGAGGTATAAAAGGTGGGCACCATCTTAGATCGGGGTGAGTTCAGTCAGAGAAGAAGACAGGGAGCAGAGGCTCTGTAGGAGCTCTGCTCATAGGCAGGCCTAGAGAAAAGACCGGGGCCTGAGAGGAGAAGGAACAGAGGAGAAGAGAAGGAACAGGAAAGGGAAAGAAGTGGCCAAGAAACAGAAGGGCTCAGGAACAAGAAGGTGGAAGGGACCCTAAGGACCAACGTCAATCGGGTGACAGGTCAGGCAAGAAGAGGGTACCGGATCCCAATTTGGTGGAAGCTAATAATCTTCAACCAAGAACCGGAGGTCGTGACCATCACTTGGTGCGACCCCTTGCTAAACCTTGCTAGGAAGGCATACCATATAGGGTAGCGGGAAACGGGGCCCACGTTTGCCCGCATAGACCTGCGGGAGCTGGACAAAAGCTTGGTCACTGGCGGGGCATGAGCCGAAGAAAGGATAGGAAGGAGCTCTGAACCATACTCCTGAAGTGCCTGGGGGTTGACCGAGTCCCTCACCTGGTGGACACAGCATGGTTTGGGTGGTCACTGCTGGCGCTGAAGTGACCCGGAGCATATGAACTGTGAGTAAAAGCCATTGGACTGCAGTACGTTGTCTGTGTATTCCTTGCCCCTCCAGCACTAACGGCACTGGGACTCTCTGCACCATCACCCCCACCATCTTCTACACTGCCCTGAGGCTACACTCCTCCCGTGGGGAGTCGTACTATTCCCTGCTGTACCCACAACACCAGCCTCAGCGGTCTGCTCTGCAGCGGCGGTTCACTCTGACCGCAATCCACGGGTGGCGTAGTCGGACATTACCTAAAACACATCATAGACTGCCACTGGTCTGACCACCCTGAGCCACGGGACCGGGTCACCACTACTACTCCCAGCATTGCCCTGAAGACCGGTCTCGAGTGCCCCACGGCCCAGGGGGCGAGTCAAATACGTGCACCAAGAAAATTTTTTTTCTCAAGCTATGGCTCAGGCGATTTATGCACCAGCCCAAATGGATCTATCAGCACTCGTTCCTACGGATCACCACGGTACTATGGGGATCCAAAACAAAGCCGTGCATTTCTGGAGCAATGCATGCTGCATTTCAAGTTCTATGCTCACTATTTTCCTACTGATCGGGTTAAAGTAGCATTCATGATGTCCTACCTAGCGGGTGATGCCTTGAAATGGATCACCCCCCTATGGGAAGCATGGGATCCTATCATCTTTGACCTGCAGGCCTTCCTGGTGGCCTTTCTAATGGTCTTCGATAACCCTATTCCTGAAGCCTCTGCAAAAGCTTCCCTTCCCAATATCCCGGAGCAGCCCCGATGGGTAATGTATGTGTGACACCCCAGGGGTCTGGTTGCCACAGTGATAGAGATATTATGTCTGAGAGCAGGTGGGAGGTCCTTTGGTCAGGGATCCTGTGCATGCCACACCTCCTGCCCAGTCTTGGGAGGGGAAGAACTTCCCCTATATAAACCCGGGGCTGAAGCAGGGTTAGGAGTCAAGGAGAGTAGAGACAAGAGACAGTCATAGGAAGAAACAGCTGGAGCTCAGTGGGAGCAATACTACTACGAGTCAGGGGCTGGCAGCTGCAGAGCTCGCCCTGACTGAGAAGCTTTCCTACCGGACCCGGCGTCCGAGGCTGTGGGGACTAACTCTTACCCAGCAGCAGAAGCCGACCGGCAGGGGATTTCAGGTCCTCAGGCCCAGAAACCCGAAGGCACGGTCACACGTGTGGGACCAGCACCGCCATCGTGGAGCGGAAGCCAATAGAAGGCCCCGAGTCACCGGCCATACGGGTGAGCACCACACGGTACACTCAGGGACGTGGGCTACTTATATCCGCTTCTAGCAAGGTAGCCAGAAGAGTGCAGTCAGTTTGGGAGGCCTACAACTCCGCCTGGCCAGGGGAGATCCCATCTGCTCAAGGACTGACCAGGCCCCGTTCACTAGCAAGTACTCCGGGAGGGTCTATCGTTGTTACCAGTAAAGACCCTGAATTACACCGCACCGTCTCTGAGTGGTTCCTGCTACCCCCATCATCCATCTGCTGCTCTGAGGCCATACCCCTCCCGTTGGGGGTTATACCATCTACGCTGCACCATCCATCCACCGGCCTCAGCGGACTGTCCTGCAGCGGCAGCTCCATAGCTGCATTCAACGGGTGGCGTAGTCGTCCTACATCTACCGCTGTTACATCGCCGCTCAGTTTGACTCCCTGGGCACGGACCGGGTCACCGCCACGAGACTACAACCCTCAACAGATCCGGCTCCGGGTAAGCTCCCGTGTGCGCAACGCAGCGCGACACAGGCCCAGGGGCGCGTCAATTTTGGCGTAGTCGGCAGGATTTCGTGCCCGCAACCACCGGGTACTGCGTGCCTGAAAAAGAGACTTTTCAAACTTACCTGTGGTGAAGATTCCCGCCATCCGGCGCCATCTTCAGCCTTCTTCCCGCCATCGGTGAAGTTTCCCGCCATCCGGCGCCATCTTCTGCCTTCTTCCCGCCATCCGTGGAGTTTTCCCGCCATTGGACGCCATCTTGAGGACGCCGCGCGGGAAGAAGAGGGGCGTGGACTCCGAAAGCGCGCGAGAACTGAAGCCCCGCCTCACGTCCGGACGTTGCGTAAGGTCCTGGAAGGAGCCCAGCAGACGCCGACGTCACAGGAGCGCGACGGAAGGTCCTCAACCCTGACGATCCACTGCGGAGCCGCGGCCTACGGAAGAGGATCATCGCAAGGTAGGCCACGGTCCACTAGGGGGGAGGAAGATGTCGGATACGGAGGAGAGCTTCACTGCCTCAACCCCCGCCAGCGCTACCGCTGCTGCAGTTATGCCCTTCACCATGCCCTATATCCCGGGAGCAGCTTGGCTACCCCAGTACTCAGGGGAGTCACATACCCTGCATGACTTTAGAGAAAAGCTGGATAGCCTCTTCCAGGTGTACCCCCTCACAGAAGAGCAAAAAGTGAGCATCCTGGTGGCCCAACTAACCGGGGCAGCCAAAAGGGAAGTAAAATCCTGGCCACCTGGGAGGAAGACTGTCGCAGGGATACTAACCCGGCTGAAGGACACCTTTGATACCCGCACCTCAGCCGAGATTAAGCTTAGATTCTACGGGTGCAAGCAGCGAGCGCATGAGAGTGTAAGGGACTATGCACTAAACCTACAAGAGGCCCTGAGGGCCATTAAGCAGACCGACCCTGATGGGGTGGGAAACGAGGACAGGCTGTTGACCGAACAGTTTATAGAGGGACTGTATTGTAATACCCACCGAACCCAGTTGCGGGCAATGGCCTTACAGGATCCCCATCTGGGCTTTGCACAGTTCAAGGACAGAGCCATCCGGGTGCTCCGAGAACCGGCACCGGGTGGCGTTGTGACCCACAAGCGCCCTGCTATCACTTACCACCAGGAGGTGGCGCCCTTGTCGGCAGGGCCTGTGGGAGCTGATGCGCAGGCTTTGGACAATGACCCGGCTCCAGACCTACACCATCAGGTCCAAGAGCTAGCTAAGAGCGTTGCTGCGCTAACCCGAACTGTGCAGTCTTTACAGGCTTCCACCCCAGGGAAGATCCAGCTGGCATCCGGACCGGAGGACATCCCGTGGCGTCGACCAAGGAGGACCCCACCGGCCAGAGGAAGACCCAGTGACCGATACAGCGAGGACGGACGACCCATCTGCCGCCGCTGCAATCAACCTGGACATATGGCAAGGTACTGTTCTTTAAACGGGCACAACCTGGGGTAGAGGGCCAACCCCCAGGAAAAAGATCACCAGGCCCATCGAACTGGCGCGACAGATATGTGGGAGGACGTCCAGTCTTGCCTGTGGTACTGGATGGCATTCCCATGAGTGCCCTACTGGACACCGGGTCACAGGTCACCACCATCCCGTACGTGCTCTTTAAGCAGTACTGGAATGACTCGGATATTACCCGCTACCCTGACGACGACTTGAGTATCATCGCCAGCAATGGCCAGCCTGTGCCACAGATTGGATTTAAAGAGGTGACCATCAAAATCGGTAGAGTCGAACTGGCAGCACAGGGACTGATCATTGTAGATATTGACAAACATGAGAGTCACCCAAAAATAACTCTAGGAACTAATGTAATTGAAAATTGTCTTGCAGAGGTGATTTTCCTTTTACAGCAGGTTGCCAAGAACGCCAGCTCCGGCGAGCAGCGAGTGCTCCAGAAAGAGATCCGGGCACTGATGCGACGGCAACAGGTGGAACTCTCCGGCGGTGAGATTGGTAGCGTAAGAATGTGTGACCCTTTTCCTATTGCCATGCCCCCAAAAAGTGAAATGATGATTTGGTGCCGGGCAGCTATTGGTCTGAGAGGTAGAGATTACCAGGCAATGGTAGAACCAGTTTACTCAGACAGTAGGCCCACCATTTTGACAGCACGGGGGGTGGTCAATGTACGCCATGGGAGGGTGCCCGTTCGCATAATCAATATCGGGGAGAGGGAAGTGTACCTGCCCCGGTATGCCACGCTAGCCAAATTATATACCATTAACCAAAATGCTATACAATCTGTGGAACCCTTGCCTCCATCTCACCCGGAGGAAGGTAACGGCTCTAAGAAAACAAAGGAGGACTGGTGTCAGCAACTACATTTGGGTACTGACTCCACTCCCTCACATCAGAAACAGGGAGTCTATCGGGTGGTTCAAGAGTACGAGAGAGTGTTTAATAAACACCCGTTAGACTTCGGGCGAGTCAAGGGGGTAGAACACCACATCCCCACGGGAGACCATCCTCCCATAAAAGAGAGGTATCGACCCGTACCCCCTGCACACTACCAACACGCCAAGGGGATGCTTAGAGACATGAAGGAGGCTGGGGTGATCAGGGATAGCTGTAGCCCCTGGGCAGCTCCACTAGTCTTAGTCCGAAAGAAAGACAACACCATGAGGATGTGTGTAGATTACCGGAAAATCAACCGTATCACACACAAGGATGCGTACCCCTTACCAAGGATAGAGGAGTCATTGGCTGCTTTAAGATCTGCTAACTTCTTCTCTACCTTGGATCTCACTAGCGGGTACTGGCAGGTTCCTGTAGCAGAGGCGGACCGGGAGAAGACCGCATTCACCACCCCGATGGGACTTAGCGAGTTCACCTGCATGCCGTTCGGACTCTGCAACGCACCAGGAACCTTCCAACGACTAATGGAGTGTTGTCTGGGCCACAGAAACTTCGAGACGGTCCTGTTGTACCTGGACGATGTCATCGTATATTCCAAGACGTATGAGGACCACCTGAAACACCTGGCGGAAGTGTTCGAAGCTCTGGCGAGTTACGGCCTAAAGGTGAAACCCTCCAAGTGTCACCTCCTGAAACCAAAGGTGCAGTACCTGGGACACGTAGTGAGCGCTGACGGAGTGGCTCCCGACCCTGATAAGATCACCGCAATTAAGGAATGGCCAAGCCCCTCCAGCGTAAAAGAAGTGCGGCAGTTCCTCGGGTTGGTAGGCTACTACCGAAGGTTTATTCCCGGTTTCACCAAGAAGGCAGCACCTATGCAGGACCTCCTGATAGGCCAGTCCCGGAAGGCCAAGAACCAGAAGCCGCCCTTCAAATGGGAGGAGCTGGAAGAAGAGTCCTTCCGCCAGCTGAAGATGGCCCTCACGGGGGACGAAATCCTGGCGTACCCGGATTATAGCCAGCCCTTTATCCTCTACACCGACGCCAGTAACATCGGGCTAGGAGCCGTACTGTCCCAGATCCAGCAGGGGAAGGAACGAGTAATCGCCTACGCCAGCCGAAAACTGCGACCCACCGAAAGGAACCCCGAGAATTACAGCTCATTTAAGCTGGAGTTCCTGGCCGTAGTATGGGCAGTCACCGAGCGCTTTAAGCATTACCTCGCTTCTTCCCGGTTCACCGTGTACACGGATAACAACCCGTTGACACACCTGGACACGGCAAGACTCGGTGCCCTGGAGCAGAGGTGGATGGCCCGTCTGTCCAACTACGAGTTCACAATCAAATACCGGGCAGGACGCTCCAATACCAACGCGGACGCCCTGTCCAGGATGCCCAACCTGCCGGACGGAGGAGAAGATCCGGAGGGACTGGAAGAAGTTGAACTCCCTGCGTTCCACCGTCATGGGACTATTCAGTATTCCCACCAGGTAAGGAGTAAGCAGACTGCTACGTTGAACCCCTTACCCCACTACAACTGGGCGGAAACGCAAGACAGCGACCCTGCCGTCCGACTGGTGAAGGAGATGCTGACTCGGCCGGAGGCTCGCCTTGAACCAGACGCTCCGGAGGAAGCCAAACAACTATGGGCAGAGAAGAGTCGACTGTTCCTTTACAAAGGGAAGTTGTGCCGCAGAATGGTTAACTCCCGGACGCATGAATTACTCTGGCAAGTAGTGGTGCCACGAAGGGACGCAGCCATGGTGATGGAGGCATACCACGACGGAGCTGGGCACTTCGGGTGGAAGAAGCTGGAGTTCCTGCTGCGCGAGCGGTTCCACTGGGTAGGCATGAGGGGAACCATTGAGAAGTGGTGCAGAGACTGTGGCCCGTGCAACCTGAGAAGGAAGGACCGTGCCAGCCAGAAGACTCCCCTGCAGTCCATCGTCACCCGGCAACCGTTGGAACTGGTAGCCTTGGATCATGTAAAACTGACCCCAAGCAGAAGTGGCTACGTCTACGCGTTAACCATCGTGGATCATTACTCCCGGTTTCTGGTTGTCATCCCCGTCAAGGACTTAACGGCTCAAACAGCAGCTAGAGCCTTCCAGCAGCACTTTTGCCGTCCACACGGGTACCCGGACCAAGTGCTGACGGACCAGGGACCTGCCTTTGAAGCGGAGGTCTTCCAGGAATTCTGCAATCTGTATGGCTGCCGGAAGATAAGGACGACACCCTACCATCCGCAAACTAATGGACTTTGTGAGAAAATGAACCAGGTGGTAATGGATCTTCTAAAAACGTTGCCCCTGGAAGAACGCAGTCTGTGGCCTGAGAAGTTGCCCGATCTGGTGGACCTATACAACCACATCCCGGTAGGTTCCACCAACTGTACCCCGGCTTACCTAATGAGGGCAAGACCTGGTAAGTTACCTGTTGACCTGGAAATGGGAGTCCTGACACCCGAGGACACTTCACCAGAAACAGACTGGGACACAGAGAGGCAGCAGCAGTACCGGAGAGTACAGGAGAGCGTGGAGCGAAGTCTCTGTCAGGCTAGGGAAAGACAAGAGAAAACTTACAACCAGTATGCTCCCGCTGTTCCCCTGGTACCCGGAGAGCAGGTCTTGAAGAGGAAGAGACGGCTCCACAAGTTGGATGACCAGTGGGAGAAGGACCCGTACACCGTACTGCCCTCAAGCCACGAGAACCCGAAGGTTTGTACCATCAGTAAAGACGGAGGGGAAACCACCGCCATTGTATCCCGGGACCACCTGAAGAAGTGTCCCGAACAACTGAGGAACCCTGAAGAGGAACAAGAAGACCATCGACCCGTAGAGGAAAGGGAAGATATGGTTAGTACTGTGCTCGGGGACTTCCCTCGGTCTTGGACTCAAGTCAATGGTGCAGTTGTGGTACCCGTACTCACCTTCCTCCAACCAGCATCCCAAGCACCTACGGAGCAACAGGTAGAGCTGGAAGAACAGCCGGTCCAGGAGGCAGAAGACTCCACACAAGCAGAACAGGAGGATCAACCCTCTGCTTATAGTGAGCCTGCCGTACCCCTAGTGAGACAAAGAGCCGGTAGACAGCTGCCCAGTTTACCCTTGACAGCTCCTACACCCTGTAGTTCAGGGCCAGACAGTCAGCTCCGTAGGTCCACTAGGGCCACTAGAGGCCAGTTACCCGCACGCTGAAGGATTTGAAGTGTATAAATTGTTTTATTTATGTTTATCTGTGTATTGTTGCTTGTGTATAATTTTGTGTTTCCAGTTATTTTTAGGAATCCTTGGTGGATTTACCGGGAATCCTTGTACATAGTTGGAGCGTAACCCAGGATGGACTAGAGACTGTTAAGGACTCGGGGTAGGACAGACCCCTACCTGGTTACGTCTCCCTGTTTTGGTGAAATGGACACCTTGCTTTCTTCAAAGACTGCACCCGGTTACGGACATGCCGTGACCACCTTTATGTGTTTCTTATTGTATTGTTATTGTTATATCTTGTTATGTTTTTCTAAAATATGTTTAGTCCCCGAGTACTAAATTTCACTAGGGGGGAATGTGACACCCCAGGGGTCTGGTTGCCACAGTGATAGAGATATTATGTCTGAGAGCAGGTGGGAGGTCCTTTGGTCAGGGATCCTGTGCATGCCACACCTCCTGCCCAGTTTTGGGAGGGGAAGAACTTCCCCTATATAAACCCGGGGCTGAAGCAGGGTTAGGAGTCAAGGAGAGTAGAGACAAGAGACAGTCATAGGAAGAAACAGCTGGAGCTCAGTGGGAGCAATACTACTACGAGTCAGGGGCTGGCAGCTGCAGAGCTCGCCCTGACTGAGAAGCTTTCTTACCGGACCCGGCGTCCGAGGCTGTGGGGACTAACTCTTACCCAGCAGCAGAAGCCGACCGGCAGGGGATTTCAGGTCCTCAGGCCCAGAAACCCGAAGGCACGGTCACACGTGTGGGACCAGCACCGCCATCGTGGAGCGGAAGCCAATAGAAGGCCCCGAGTCACCGGCCATACGGGTGAGCACCACACGGTACACTCAGGGACGTGGGCTACTTATATCCGCTTCTAGCAAGGTAGCCAGAAGAGTGCAGTCAGTTTGGGAGGCCTACAACTCCGCCTGGCCAGGGGAGATCCCATCTGCTCAAGGACTGACCAGGCCCCGTTCACTAGCAAGTACTCCGGGAGGGTCTATCGTTGTTACCAGTAAAGACCCTGAATTACACCGCACCGTCTCTGAGTGGTTCCTGCTACCCCCATCATCCATCTGCTGCCCTGAGGCCATACCCCTCCCGTTGGGGGTTATACCATCTACGCTGCACCATCCATCCACCGGCCTCAGCGGACTGTCCTGCAGCGGCAGCTCCATAGCTGCATTCAACGGGTGGCGTAGTCGTCCTACATCTACCGCTGTTACATCGCCGCTCAGTTTGACTCCCTGGGCACGGACCGGGTCACCGCCACGAGACTACAACCCTCAACAGATCCGGCTCCGGGTAAGCTCCCGTGTGCGCAACGCAGCGCGACACAGGCCCAGGGGCGCGTCATATGTACGTAGCCTACCAGTCCTCCAGCCCGAAGAGACTGCTGCCCACCCAGAATCCACACAGGATGACTATGCTCCACAGAATACTTCTCTTTCCAACCTCAAGAGTAAGTACAGACGTGCAAGGCGTAGAGGTAAACCGTCACGCCAGGTTCTGTCCTCCTAAAGACCTCCTGTTCCCCAGTCTGTAGAGGCAGCTTTCCGCACAGAATCCATGAAGGATGACTATGTTCGTCAGGCAAAGCAGAAGCCAGAACTCAGTCACAAAATCAGATTGCGGTCCCGCTGCGGTGGTTTGGGACCCACTGACGGTCTTTGTCCTGCGAAGGTTGGAGAATCCCAAGACATTAGGCCTGTAGGAGAGGCTGCCCTTGGGGTTAGTGTTTCCTCTCCACAGATGACCATGACTGTCTCCGTGGCAAGTGAAGGCCTCGGATTAACCAGAAGTTTCGTGCTTAAAGCCTTGAAGAGTCGGTGTCTGATTCCCGTCCGACAACTCCAGAAGCCGGTTTGGGCATTTTCAGCAGAAGGACGAGCCCTACTCAGAAACAGTCAAAATATGTCTGTACATATTAAGCTTCAGATTGGAGCATTACATATGAAGAAGTTCACATTCCAGGTGCTGACTGGCTTACCCACAGGTCGTCCAGAGCCGAGAGATCTAGTACCTGCTCAGGTCTGGAGATCCTGCATGGTGTATCCTGGGGGACTGCTAAGGTACAAGGGGTGTCCAGTCCCCACATCTTCAGGACAGTCATCAGTTTCTTCTTCTTCTTCACCAGATCTGCTAGTCGCTGACTCGCTGTGCGCTGAAGTCTCCGAAGGAAGAGAACCGGAGGCGTTGTCCCCACACAGTCTCGACGATTGTACCAATGATCTCGCATCAGGTACCGTCCCGCCTTACAGACAAGTCATCTCTGAAACCAGTTTGAAGATGGTCCTAAAGCAAGGACCCTCCGTCTCTAAAAAATCTGGTCCTACGTCCATCAAGGCGATGTTTACCCCCGAGTCTCTGCACCCCTTCAACCAGGCGGAGGACCTCCAGTTGTCTCCTGAATCCTCCGGGGTGCTACCTGATAACAAAGGGAGAGACACTTTCCTACACCCTGTACCTGGAACTTTGCCCACTTCATCCAGTAAGCTTGGCAAAGTGTACATTGAAGCAGTGATTACCCCCGAGTCTCTGCACCCCTCCAACCAGGCGGAGGACCTCCAGTTGTCTCCTGAATTTCCCGGGGTGCTACCTGTTAAACGGAGAGAGACTTTCCTACACCCGGTACGTGGTACGCCGGTCACTTCATCCAGTAAGCTTGGCAAAATGTACTTTGAAGCAGTGATTACCCCCGAGACTCTGCATCCCTCCAACCAGGCGGAGGACCTCCAGTTGTCTCCTGAATTTCCCGGGGTGCTACCTGATAAACGGAGAGAGACTTTCCTACACCTGGTACCTGGTACGCCGCCCACTTCATCCAGTAAGCTTGGCAAAGTGAACGACAAGGCGGTGGTTACCCCCCAGTCTCTGCACCCCTCCAACCAGGCGGAGGACCTCCAGTTGTCTCCTGAATCCACCAGGCTACCTGATAACAAACGAAGAGAGACTTTCCTGTGCTGTTCCTGGTACTTCACCCACTTCATCTGTTGCTGAGGATGGCTTGATAGGAGGAAGCATCCAAGTCACCAAGATGATGAGATCAGTTTCGTTTCCTCTAATGGACAGAAGGGGTAATCCTCTTGAAGAGAAGGATTGGCCTCCAAATTCTCTGCAGAAGACCCTTGCAGGCTTGAAGAAGAGGGGGCGTAAAGGGGGGGTACTGTAACATCCCTGGCGGCGTGCTTGCATAGTGCACCACCTCCCACTATGCAAGACCACAATCTTACCTGTCAGTCCAGCCTGCAAATCTTGCTCCCCTAATGCGTCTCCAGCCTATTGCTGTCAGTCACTGGATATTTAAACCCCCTCCACCCAGTAGGGGGTGCCTGAGCAACACTAACATTCAGTGTGCTCCTTGACTCTGAAGTTGCCAGGTCCAGCTCTGCTTCTGGTCTGTTTCCGCCATCTCTGGGGGCTGCATACCCAGACCTGTTATCTGAGACTTCTTGTCCGTTTCCGAAATCTCTGGGGGCTGTATACCCAGGCCTGTTATCTCTGACTTCTAGTCTGTTCCGCCTCTCTGGGGGCTGTATACCCAGGCTTGTTCTTGTATCTCATTGCAGTAGCAGTTCCTGTCTGAACTGTATCCTAGCCTGTTACCTGTTTTTCTCTATGTCCGTACCTTCCCTTTTCCTGCAGTATCTGAACCTGCACCTAACTCCAACTCATTGTCTCTGTACTTCTGTTTGTGAGTTTTGTGTCCACTCGCTACTTCATAGTAGGTACCTTGTGTGTATCTGGTTCTGCTTGTCCCTTTTCCCTTCCTCCTTATCCACCTCCTGTGTTCTAGCCATCTTCCTGCATTTTCCAATCTGTTCCATGTGAACAGAGCCCTGTCCTCTCTGCCTGCACCTTCAGCCCTGTTCTGCTCTGCCTTGTCCACTGCACCTGCGGTTTTGCTCCGCTCTGTCTTGCCCACCGCTCCGGTGGTTTCTCTCTGCTCTGACTTACCCACCACTCCGGCGGTTCCGCTCTGCTCTGACTTGTCCACCGCACCTGCGGTTTCGCTCCGCTCTGTCTTGCCCACCGCTCTGTCGGTTTCTCTCTGCTCTGACTTGCCCACCACTCCGGCGGTTTATCTCTGCTCTGCCTTACCCACCGCTCCGGCGGTTTCTCTCTGCTCTGATTTACCCACCGCTCCGGCGGTTTCTTTCTGCTCTGCCTTGCCCACCACACCTGCGGTTTTCGCTCCGCTCTGCTTGCTCACCGCACCAGCAGTTCCTCTCTGCTCTGCCTTGTCCTCCGCTCCGGCGGTTTCGTTTTACTCTGCTTCGTTTTACTCTACCTGTCTCCCAGTCTGTACTGGGCCCTATCCAGCCTGTGCTCCAACCTGCTAGTACCTCCCTGTCTGCACTCCAGCCGTGCTTGCCAGAATCTCCCTGTCTGCACTCCAGCCGTGCTTTCCAGTATCTCCCTGTCTGCACTCCAGCCGTGCTTGCCAGTGCCCACCTGTCTGCATACCAGCCGTGCTTGCAAGTGCCCACCTGTCTGCATACCAGCCGTACTTGCCAGTACCCACCTGTCTGCATACCAGCCGTACTTGCCAATACTCACCTGCCTGTATTCCAGTCTAACCTGCCTGTTCCGGCATTCCCCGGTGTGGGTCAACAACTGTGACTGGGGTCTGACCTGGAGTCGCACCTGGTCCCTCTGCTCTGTTCCTCCTTGGTCCGCGGAGTCGACTAAGCCGCCGTGCGACCTTGGTCGGATCGGGTTGATACTTATTTACGCCCCTCCAGGCACTCCTCGGTTCATGGTACAGTGGGATCACTAATCACGCTCACGCCAGTCAGTCCGGGCGCGAGCGTAACATTATGTAATAAATTTTGTCAGTTCCCCTACACAATGAGGCTGAGTTCAGACTATCGCTGTTAAAATCGCATACCATCTCTGTGTGCGGCTCCATGTTCTCTTCTGCATGGGCGCAGGATCTGCCTGCTATTTTATGCACTATTCTTGACCATAAAACAAACCAAAACAGTGACTGTTGGGATTTCTGTCAATGATCCATACGGAAAATCGTTCTCTTTCGCCAACTGTATAGCAGTTTCCCCCCAATTCCAGTGCTCAAAAGCCACCAACAGGTGGCTTAGGTATTGCTTAGGTAATGGAAAGATCACCTGGGCAATGTAATAAGGAAAGACTTAAAACCTGATCTGTTGGTGGCTAATGAGGTGCGAAATGCTGCTGAAGGAGGGTGGCGGGCTGATGAAGATGCCGTGGCAACAAGTGGGGTGACAAAGTTAAATATGTTGAATGTGTGTGCTGGGTACTTTAAAAGTTGTGTGACAAAGTTTGCTGTTTTTTATCTCTATGGCCGTTATTGTATGCCGGTTCTCATACAGGCTCGGCTTAAGGCCGTCCCTGGCAATGAGGGAGGTGTGTCCACTAGGGGAACTATAAAATAGGTAGGGATATAGGTACATTACATTGCTTAGACACTAGACAGTTAACTCAGGGATTGAATCATCAGTTGGGAGGGATTGAGAGTAGTTTTATAGAAAACAATTTCCGCGTTGCAGGCAGTTAGTCAGGGTGTAGTCCATGACACCGACAACACAGTACTGGTGCAGGTCCTGTGCAAGAGAGAGTGGAGTGGAGAAGGAAGGCTCCAGCAAGCAGATACAGTGGAGAAGAGAGAGTTTTATCAGAGCAAGTTTTCTGACAGAATGAGGACACATTTGGTACTCTATGTGGACGCAGGCACAGTCCTGAGCTTAAAGCCTACAAGAGGTACTGAGAAGCAGGCCTCTGTATCCCTCATGGGGAGAATTTCAGCTGGGTCGCAGAGGAAGTGCAAGGTGGTGGGTCTTAGGATGAGACGAGGACAAACACTGAAAAGAGACATAGCAAGGGTACTTCACTAACAAGAGACTATGTCTTAATCTGTATGCTGCAGCCATGTATATAAAGGAGAAACGAGTATCCTGGCATAAAATCAATTTTATTACACAATAGTAGTATAAGAATTATTAAAATAGAGGCGCCTCTTGAGAAAGCCATACTGTTTCTAGGCAAAACGCGCTTTGGGGCACGCATTCACACACTGTACTAGCTCATTGGTGACGTTCTGCCTTCCTCATCTGGCCCCCCAGTTTTGTGGTGAGTCTCTGCTGGGATATCCTTTTCATTGGATATCTCCCATTTGGGATGCTGGATACACCAGCAGTCAGCAGGTTATTTTATATATATATATATATATATATATATATATATATATATATATATATATATATATATATACTGCTCAAAAAAATAAAGGGAACACTCAAATGCCACATCCTAGATCTGAATGAATGAAATATTCTCATTGAATACTTTGTTCTGTACGAAATTGAATGTGCTGAAAACAAAATCACACAAAAATCATCAATGGAAATCAAATTTATTAACCAATGGAGGCCGGGATTTGGAGTCACCCCCAAAATTAAAGTGGAAAACCCACTACAGGCTTATCCAACTTTGATGTAATGTCCTTAAAATAAGTCAAAATGAGGCTCAGTATTGTGTGTGACCTCCACGTGCCTGTATGACCTCCCTACAACGCCTGGGCATGCTCTTGATGAGGTTGCGGATGGTCTCCTGTGGGATCTCCTCCCAGACCTGGACTAAAGCATCCACCAACTCCTGGACAGTCTGTGGTGCAACGTGATGTTGGTGGATGGAGCGGGACATGATGTCCCAGATGTGCTCAATCGGATTCAGGTCTGGGGAACGGGCGGGCCAGTCCATAGTGTGGCGCCCAGCTGTGCTTGGTACCACAGATCCTAGAAGGGTGCATTAATGGAATCCTCCACAAGAGGCCCCCATAAACATTCACACATCTCCACCTTCCACCTCAGACCAGCAAAGGGAGCCCGTTAGGGATATAAATGGGGAAGGTGGAGCTAGGCAGTTCAGTTCCTCTGGAGAGTTCAGCAAGAACAGATCTGAATACAGAGTCGAGCTCAGTTAGTCTGGAGTGCACAGAGAGTGAAAAGCTGTGTGTGCAGAGAAGCACGTGGGTTGCTGTGTAGGCAAGCTAGGCCTCCATCGGTCCTGAAGCCCAGTCTAGACTCAGGAGCTCAAGTAAGTGAGCCCAAGGTGTGCCGACGCCTGTAAGAGCGGTGAAGAGCGGCAAGCTGCCGTTAGTGTGAGTAGCCTAGTGAGGGCCCGAGCGTGGCCGAAGGCGAGTGGAAAGTGAGTAGCAGTCGGGGTAGAGGAGCTTACCTAGCTCACCCCGAAACTTATACCGGACACCGAGTCCGAGCTTACCGGGATCTCTACGACCCAGTAAGGCATAACCAGAATCCCTGGAGAACTACAGGTCCCAGGTTCACCAGAGAGCTGATACGTAACAGAGCCAGGAGACCCATAGGCCCCGTAAGCTGGGAGCGTGCACTCCAAGAGAAGGCCCTACCACAACGTCAGCCGGTGCAGGACAAAGATAAAGTTAGGCCTAGATTCAGGCAGGTCAGAAACTTACTACGCAGAGGCAAGAAACAGGAGGCCCTACACCCACTCATTGGGGAGGATCCTGATATGTACCCTTCACCCTACAGTGCTCCGGGATGTGCCTGAACTACCACCAGTAAAAGGTACTGAAGTGACTACCGTGTCCGTCCCCGTTCTTGCTCTGACCCGGCTGGGTCTCGCCTGTCCTGCTTCCCCCTCTCCGTACGCTGCCCTGAGGCCTAGGTCCACCTTTGGGGAGCTATACCATCGAGCTGCCTTATCACCGGCCTCATTGGACGGCCGCAGCGCTGGTGATTCTCACCAGAAACCACAGGTGGCGTCACGAACTTCCATATAATTAACAAACAATCTCCTTTTAAAAGCTGACCCTAGGGTACGCGCCCGGGAGCCGACCACCGCGACATCCCCAAGGCCAGGCAAAGGCCCGGGTACCGAGTCGTCCCCATCCCCCTGGGTGTGTCATCTTTCCTGGCGTCACAAACAGGATCGCGTACCCGCTGCAACGACGGAGTGTCATGCCCGTTGCCACCGGGTACTGTGCGCCTTTAATTAAAAACTGTGTATGTTAAACTGTGGTAAAGATTGCCAACATTGTTGGGCCGCCGAGCGAGAAGAAGGGTGTAACCGCGGGAAAACTGAGGGACGTACCTGCAAAAGTGTGCGAAGCCACGGACACGCCCCACGCCTCGACGTCAAACCAGGAAGCGCCAGGTCCTGGAAGGAGCGTCGCTGAACGCTCTGACATAGGACGCAAGCGACAAAAGGTCCTGAAGAAGACCGTCACCTGCGGAGCTGCGGCCTACCGGAAGAAAAGAAGGTAGGCCACGGTTCGCTAGGGGGGCGCCAGGATGTCCGAGGAACAGCACGACGCCGGAATACCGGTTAACGGCCCTGATGTTCAAGCCGCGCCCGACGCCGGGCAGGCCGAAGCGGCCGCTCCACCAGCAGCGCCTTTAACTCTTGTCATCCACATAACTCTACCGTACATTCCTGGAGCAAAGTGGCTCCCCCAGTACAACGGCAAACCAGATACCCTGTCTGGATTCAAACGGAAGATATGCGGTATCTTGGACATGTACTCTATGACAGGAAAGCAGAGGGCCGCTGTTGTATTAGGACAACTGACTGGTGCTGCGGAAAGGGAAGTGGAAACATGATCAGCCGCAGATCAGGAGTCAGTGTCTGCAATCTTTAAAAAGCTACAGACTGTTTTTGAGGATCATACTGAGGCGGACCTCCGGATGAGGTTCTACAACTGTTCCCAACAGCCGGAGGACATTGTTCGGGACTATGCCTGGCGTCTACAAGGGGCCATGCGGGCTCTGAAACAGGTTAGTCCGACCAGCATCGAAAATGAAAACAAAATGCTGAAGGAACAGTTTGTCCGGGGACTGAGGTCTCCAGAGGAGAGCAGGACTGTGCGTTGGTGGTCCTTAGATCATCCAGATGCTACCTTTGACAATCTTAAGAGCATGGCTATAAAAGGACTGCAGCCCCTGGAAACAAATGTCATCCAATGTTACCAGGGTGGGGCTACCCCAGTGCCTGCTACACCCACCTTTTCCCCAGTGGCTGCTGAAGCCAAGGTTCCAGCAACGTCCCCTAGAGAGCTGGACAGTCTGCGCTCTGAAGTGCGCCAGTTGAGCAAAACCCTGACCACTGTGCTGAGTGCTCTGCAGCTGCGGACGGAGCCCGAGGAAGGAGGGAAAATCCTGTTAGCCGATAGCCCTGAGGATGTCCCCTGGATGCGAAGGAGGAGGAGGACAACACCACCCTCTACAAGGATCAGTGACCAGCGCCGTCCACAGAAGGACCCTACCTGCTACCGCTGCCGCAAGACAGGACACACTGCCCAGAATTGTCCTTTAAACGAGAAAACCCTGGGGCCGAGGGCCGACACCCAGAAGTAAACTCCCCAGGCCCCTCAGACTGGTACAACAGGTTCGTTGGAGGAAGACCTTTCCTGTCCATTGTGCTGGACGGCATCCCGACGCACGCTCTGCTGGACACAGGATCTCAGGTAACCATAATGCCTGACGTCCTCTACAAGAGGTTCTGGTCCATGCACGACCTAAGCCCGCCAGCTCCAAATCTTTCTGTTTATGCCTCAAATGGACTCCCCCTTAACCTAATCGGGGTTAAGAATGTGACAGTAAAGGTGGGGAGAGTGGAGCTGGAGGACCAGGGGCTAATTGTAGTAGAGACTAATCCTGATGATACCAATCCGTATATGGTACTAGGCACTAACATTGTTGGTAACTGTTTTGGAGAAGTTGTGTTCTTGCTCCAACAGATAGCTGACACTGCCAGACCAGGACAGAGGAGGGCGCTGCAGAAGGAGATCCGAGTCCTGATGTACCAACAGCAAGTAAGGTTAACAGATGCTGAAATCGGTAATGTGCGGGTGACAGACCCCATACCCATTGTGATAACCCCAATGAGTGAAATGCTAATCTGGTGTAGAGCCGCCATAGGTCTTAGAGGACAGATCTACCAGGCAGTAGTAGAACCCCTTTGCTCCGAGCACAGACCCACGCTCTTAACCGCCAGAGGAGTGGTAGATGTACGCAATGGGAGGGTGCCCGTCCGTCTTCTCAACTGTGGGAAAAATGAGGTCAGATTGCCACGTTATGCCACTGTTGCCAAATTACATGCTGTAAATAACAACTGCATTCACAAGGCAGAGTCCTTAACCTCACCAGACGAAGTGGAGGATGATGACCCTGCAACCCAGGTGGAGGATTGGTGTCAACAGCTCCATATTGGGACAGACACCACTCCTGCCCATCAGAAACAGGGTGTACACCGGGTGGTTCAAGAATACGCGCAGGTGTTCAGTAAACATCCACTTGACTTTGGGAGGATTAAGGGGGTTCAACACCATATCCCCACAGGTGACCATCCACCCATCAAAGAACGTTACAGGCCTATACCACCAGCACACTACCAGAAGGCTAAGGAAATGTTGCACGACATGAGAAAGGCGGGGGTAGTAAGGGATAGTTGTAGTCCCTGGGCAGCTCCCCTAGTGCTAGTTAGGAAAAAGGATGGGAGCATGAGAATGTGTGTAGATTACCGACAAGTAAATCGCATTACACATAAAGATGCATATGACTCGCCCCCTGGGCCGTGGGGCACTCGGATCCGGGCAATATGGGAACGATGGGAGTAGTAGTGGCTACCCGGTTCCGTGGCTCAGGGTGGTCAGGCCAGTAGTAGTCCGTTACGTGTTGTTGATTATGTCCGACTACGCCACCCGTGGATTTGCGGTCATTAGGAACCGCCGCTGCAAGGCAGACCGCTGGGGCTGATGATATGTGCAGCTGGGATGGTGTGACTCCCCACGGGAAGAGTGCGGCCCCAGGGCAGTGTAGTGGATGGTGGGAGTGATGGTGGTGAGAGTCCCAGTGCCGGTAGTGCTGGAGGCGCGAAGGAGCACACAGACAATCGGTTGCAGTCCAGGGTCTTTACTGAAACAGGTAAACTGACCCATAAACAGTCCCAGCTAGGAGGGGACCTGGATGTCTGAGAGCAACGGGGAAATTGGCCCTGGTCAGGGTGAGGGTGTAGGCCTACCGTGCTTTCTGCGCTCCTTCTGGCTATCTCCTCGTTATAGGGTAACAGCCCACGTTTCCGAGCTTTCCGTGTATTCTCGCCTGTATGGCCTGCGACGTGGGTTCCTTTCTGCTCCCAGCCTTGTACGGCTTTACTGGTCCCTTCGGTTGTGGCAGGGCCTCCAGGCTTCTTAGGCCAAGGAATATACAGTCCCTTGCGGACTGGTTCTCTGCTGGAGGATGTAGAATCCCCCCAGCCTCAGACACCAAAGTCTGGTAAAGTCAGTCTCTTATCTGCCAAGACAGGCTCTCTTCGCCTCTTGTCTCTGGCTTGTGGCTCTCCTCCTGCCACACTTCCTCTTAGGTGCAGTGCAACTGTCTGTCCCTGCTCTGCTCTGGGACAAGTCTCAGTGCTGAGACAGGCCATCAAGTTCTCTCTAACCCTGCCCCCAGTACCAGCTTTTATAGGGGCAGCCAGCTCCCCCTACTGGCCTGAGACAGGAGGCATTGCATGCTAATGTTCCCCTGACTAGAGAACCTCCCCCTTGCTCTCAGACACAGCTTTATTACATTTTGTGGCATCCAGGCCAGGGTGACACAGTCCCCCCTAGTGAAATTTAGTACTCCGGGACTAAACAATAAACAAAGACAATATGCATAACCATAAAACATTAATAGACAGACGACACACAAATTGAGTTCTTAAGGTCACAGTGTGGCCTGTGACCGGATGTCCATATCACCAATGCAACGGGGAGCCTTAACCAGGTGGGGGTCTGTCCTACCCCAAGTCCTTTACAGTCTTAGTTCATTCCTGGGTTAGGCTCCAAACGTAGTCCATACAAGGTCCCGGTTATACAAAGTCCATAACCTTTGAGTCCTTACGGTAGCTGCAAGAAACTGAAACACAGAATTACCAAACATGCATGTAACTTTTGGCAACAGGGTTTTTTACAATTTTAGTACACTCTATATTTTCCAGCGAGCGGGTATCTGCCCCTTTGTGCTCCTCGTTGACCTCCTTAACCCACTGTCTGGTGGTGGACCAACCTGGCTTTCCCGACTAGCGTTAGGGGTGCAGCTACCAGCTGGGTGTACAGGTAGGGCAGGCAGCTGTCTGCGGGTCCTTTGGCTTACCGCAGGCATGGCAGGCTCACTGTCAGCAGAGAGTTGACTCTCCTGGGCTGCTGGTACAGGCTCTTCTGCCTCTGGAACCGCTTGCTCCTCTTCACCTTCCGGCTCTGGTGTTGATTGTTGCTGTGCCGGTTGCAGGAAATGCAGGACTGGTACCACTATGGCATCATTTATGCGAGTCCAGGACTGAGGGAACTCTCCGAGAACGGTGCTGATCATTTCTTCCTTGTCCTCTGCGGGTTCAAGGTCACTCTGATCCTCTTCTGCACTACAGAGTTGCTCGGGGCACCTTTTGAGGTGGTCTCTGGAGACGGTACTAGTGGTTTCTCCTCCGTCCTTGGTGATCACGCACACCTTCGGGTTGTCGTGGTCAGACTGCAGTACGGTGTAGGGTTCCCTTTCCCACTGGTCGTCCAACTTATGTAGCCTTCTTTTTCGCTTTAGGACTTGCTCACCAGGTTCTAGGGGACCAGCAGGGGCGTGTTGATTGAAGAGTTTTTCTTGCCTCTCTCTCACCTGGGCCAGGCTCTTCTCCACACTCTCCTGTACCTTCTTGTACTGCAGTTGCCTTTCCGTATCCCAGTCCCCATCCGGGGAGGTGTCCTCAGGTATTAGGACTCTCATCTCTAGGTCTACGGGCAGCTTACCTGGTCTAGCTCGCATCAGGTAAGCCGGGGTGCAGTTTGTAGCATTCACCGGGATATTGTTGTATAGGTCTATCAGGTCCGGCAGTTTTTCTGGCCACAGGCTGCGTTCCTCCAGGTGCAACGTCTTCAGGAGATCAATGACTATATTGTTCATCTTCTCACACATCCCGTTGATTTGGGGGTGGTAAGGCGTTGTACGAATCTTCTTACAGCCATAGAGGTTGCAGAATTCCTGGAAGATTTCAGCCTCAAACGCTGGACCCTGGTCTGTCAGGACCTGTTCCGGATACCCGTGTGGACGACAGAAATATTGCTGGAAGGCTCTGGCCGCTGTTTGGGCTGTCAAGTCTTTTACCGGGACCACCACGAGAAAACGGGAATAGTGGTCCACGATTGTCAGGGCATAGATGTATCCAGACCGGCTTGGAGCCAATTTGACGTGGTCCAGAGCTACCAGCTCAAGAGGCTGCGTGGTGACGATGGGCCTCAAGGGTGTCTTCTGGCTGGTGTGGTCCTTCCTCCTCAGGTGACAAGGGCCACAGTCTCTGCACCACTTTTCTACAGCTCCTCTCATGCCGACCCAAAAGAACCTTCCTCTTAGCAGGAACTCCAGTTTCTTCCAACCGAAGTGTCCCGCTCTGTCATGGTAAGCCCCCAGGACCATAGCTGCATCCCGCCTTGGGACCATGACTTGCCAGGTCAGCTCGTGCGTCCGGTGGTTGACAATCCTTCTGCACAACTTGCCTTCGTAGAGGAACAGCTTGCTCTTCTCCTTCCATAGCTGTCTAGCTTCCTCTGGAGCATCCGGATTCATGCGGGCGTCTTTCTGGGTCAGCAGATCTTTCACCAGGCGGACTGCAGGGTCACTATCTTGGGTCTCGGCCCAGCTGTGGTGAGGTAGGGGATTGATCATCACAGTTGTTAGATCCTCCTCCTTCTCGCGGTGAGAGTGTTGAGCAGCTCCATACCGGTGAAACGCGGTGAGTTCTACCTCCTCCAGCTCTTCTGGGTCTTCGTCACCCTCAGGTAAGTGAGGCATTCTTGATAGGGCGTCCGCGTTGGCATTGGTTTTGCCTGCCCGGTACTTGATCACGAAGTCATAGTTGGAGAGACGGGCCATCCACCGCTGTTCCAGGGCACCCAGTCTTGCATTGTCCAGGTGTGTCAACGGGTTGTTGTCCGTGTACACGGTGAACTTTGCGGAGGCCAGGTAATGCTTGAAGCGTTCCGTCACGGCCCACACCACCGCCAAGAATTCTAGCTTGAAGGAGCTGTAATTCTCCGGGTTCTTCTCGGTGGGCCTCAGCTTCCGACTGGCGTATGCGATCACCCGTTCTCTGCCCTGTTGGTTTTGGGACAGTACGGCTCCCAGTCCCACATTACTGGCGTCTGTGTGGAGAATGAAAGGCTGGCCGTAATCAGGGTAGGCCAGGATCTCATCCCCCGTGAGGGCCATCTTTAGCTGGCGGAAGGACTCCTCTTCCGGTTTATCCCACTTGAAGGGTGGCTTTTGACTTCTGGACTTAGACTGTCCGATCAGGAGGTCCTGCATAGGAGCTGCCATCTTAGTGAACCCGGGGATGAACCTTCAGTAGTAGCCTACCAACCCGAGAAACTGTCTCACCTCTTTGATGTTCGAGGGGCTTGGCCAGCTCTTGATTGCCGTGACCTTGTCAGGGTCGGGGGCTACTCCTTCCGCGCTTACCACGTGCCCTAGGTACTGGACCTTTGGTTTCAGCAGGTGACACTTCGATGGTTTCACCTTCAGGCCATAGCCTGCCAGGGCTTCGAACACCTCGGCCAAGTGCTTCAGATGGTCCTCGTAGGTCTTCGAATAGACGATCACGTCGTCCAGGTAAAGGAGGACCGTCTCGAAGTTTTGGTGCCCTGGACAGCATTCCATCAGCCGCTGGAAGGTCCCTGGTGCGTTGCAGAGCCCGAAAGGCATACAGTTGAATTCGCTCAGTCCCATCGGGGTGGTGAAGGCGGTATTCTCCTTGTCAGCCTCTGCCACAGGAACCTGCCAGTACCCGCTAGTAAGGTCCAAAGTAAAAAAGAAGTTAGCAGATTTTAGTGCGGCTAAAGACTCTTCATAGAATCATAGAATCATAGAATGGTAGAGTTGGAAGGGACCTCCTGGGTCATCTGGTCCAACCCCCTGCTCAAAGCAGGATTCACTAGATCATCTCAGACAGATGTCTGTCCAGCCTCTGTTTGAAGACGTCCATTGAAGGGGAACTCACCACCTCTCGTGGCAGCCTGTTCCACTCATTAATCACCCTAACTGTCAAAAAGTTTTTTCTAATATCTAATCTGTGTCTCCTCCCATTTAGTTTCATCCCATTGCTTCTAGTCTTTCCTTGTGCAAATGAGAATAAAGATGATCCTTCTACAATGTGACAGCCCTTGACATATTTGTAGACAGCTATTAAGTCTCCTCTCAGTCTTCTTTTTTGCAAGCTAAACATTCCCAAATCCTGCAACCGTTCCTCATAGGACATGGTTTGCAGACCAGTCACCATTCTGGTCGCTCTTCTCTGAACTTGCTCCAGTTTGTCTATGTCTTTTTTAAAATGTGGTGCCCAAAACTGTACACAGTATTCCAGATGAGGTCTGACCAAAGAGGAGTAAAGACCGATAATGACTTCACGTGATCTAGACTGTATGCTTCTGTTAATACATCCCAGAATTGTATTTGCCTTTTTTGCTGCTGCATCACACTGTTGACTCATGTTCAGTCTATGATCTATTAGTATACCTAAGTCTTTTTCACATGTACTGTTGCTTAGCTCTATTCCTCCCATTCTGTATATGCTTTTTTCATTTTTATTGCCCAGATGTAGTACTTTGCATTTTTCCCTGTTAAAAACCATTCTGTTGGTTGCTGCCCACTGCTCCAGTTTATTTAGGTCTTTTTGAATCCTCTCTCTCTCTTCTCTAGTATTAGCTATTCCTCCTAGCTTTGTGTCATCAGCAAATTTAATCAGTTTACCCTCAATTCCTTCATCTAAATCATTGATAAAGATGTTGAACAATACAGGTCCCAGGACGGAGCCCTGTGGTACCCCACTTGAGACATTCATCCAGCTGGATGTGAAGCCATTTACAACCACCCTTTGAGTCCGATCACTAAGCCAGTTATGAATCCACCTAACAGTTGCCTGGTCCATTGCATACTTGGTCATTTTTTCAATAAGGATGGTGTGAGATACTTTGTCAAATGCTTTGCTGAAGTCAAGATATACTATATCTACAGCATTTCCCTGATCCACCCAGTCAGTGATTCTGTCATAGAAGGAAATTAAGTTAGTCTGACATGACTTGTTAGTTACAAACCCATGCTGACTCTGGTTAATCACTTCATTCTTATCCATGTACTTACATACATGTTGTTTAATAATTTGTTCAAAGATCTTTCCTGGTATAGAAGCCAGACTCACCGGCCTATAGTTCCCTGGGTCCACCTTCTTCCCCTTTTTGAAGATAGGAACAACATTTGCTCTTCTCCAGTCTTCTGGGACTTCTCCTGTTCTCCAAGAATTTTCAAAGATTATGGAGAGTGGTTCTAAAATTTCTTCTACGATCTCCTTCAGTACTCTGGGGTGTAATTCATCTGGACCTGGAGACTTGAACTCATTTATGTTAGCTAAATATTCCCTCACAATCTTTCTGTTTACAGATAACTTGGATTCCTCTATTCCTTTAAAAGGACAGTGAAGATCAGTTGATGTTACATTTTCTTTCTGAGAGAAAACAGATGCAAAATAGGAATTAAAAAGTTCGGCCTTCTCAACATCCTCTCTTACCATTTCTCCATTTTCATCCTGTAAAAATCCTATAGCATCTTTGACTTTTCTTTTACTTTTGACATACCCCCAAAATCCTTTTTTATTGCTTTTGACATCTCTTGCAAGCCTTAATTCATTGTCAGCTTTAGCTAACCTGTAACGTGCCCTGCAGGATCTGCAGACTGCATTATAATCTTCTTTAGATATGCCTCCCTCTTTCCATTTAATAAACATTTCTTTCTTTCTTTTTAGCATGTGTTTAAGTTCTGTGTTCATCCATCCTGGTTTCCTTAAATGCTTCCCATTCTTCCTACTTTTCGGGATTGTTAACGATTGTGCTTTGAGAATCTCATTTTTAAAAATTTCCCATCCTTCCTGGACATTTTTGTCCTTAAGGACATCCAGCCATTGGATCCCTCCTATTCTCTTTCTGAGTCTCTTAAAATCTGCCTTTCTAAAATCTAACCTTGAAGTTTGAGTCTTCACATGTCTTCCTCCTCTAGTTATCCAAAATTCTATAATAGCATGATCGCTGCCTCCTAGGGTCCCAGCCACCTTTACCTCCTCAACCATTTCCTCCCTGTTTATAAGGATTAGATCCAAAGTAGCAGATCCCTTTGTTTTCTCCCCTACCTTTTGGAAGATAAAGTTGTCAGCAAGAGAGGATAAGAATTTGCTTGACCTGTTAGTTTTACTTGAGAGAGATTCCCAACAAATGTCTGGATAGTTGAAATCTCCCATGACCACTACGTCATATTTTTTGGAGAACTTGGTCATTTGATACATAAAGAGTTCATCCATATCTTCAGCTTGCCCAGGTGGCCTGTAGTAAATGCCTACAATGGTGTACTTTCCGTTGTTCTCTCCTTGTATTCTTACCCAAACAGTTTCCACAGAACTCCCAGTCTCTGAAGCTTCAATCTCTGTGCAGATATACGCTTTTCTAACATACAATGCAACACCTCCTCCTCGTTTATCAAGTCTGTTTCTTACAAATAAGTTGTAGCCATTTAGCCTTTTATTCCAATCATGTGTATCGTCCCACCAAGTTTCAGTGATTCCAATGACATCATATTCCTTTTCCTGCATTAGTAGTTCTAATTCTCCTTGTTTGTTGCCCATGCTTTGTGCATTTGTATAAAAACATTTTAGTTTGTGATTGGTTTCTCTTCCTCCCATATTTTTATTATTTAAATTGTTTTGTCTTTGTTCTTCTTTTCCACTTCCAGTAGCAGAGATCTCAATAGTATTTGTCAGCTGTATGGCTTTTTCTGGCCTTTTGCTTCCCTTCCCACATTGTTCTAGTTTAAAGCTCTTCTGATGAGTGTAGCAAGGCGACTTCCAAATACATGTTTTCCAGTCTTCGTAAGGTGCACCCCATCTCTAGCAAGTAGTCCATCGTATAGGTAATTCATTCCGTGATCCAGAAATCCAAATCCTTGTTGACGGCACCATCGACGTAGCCAGTTGTTCACCTGTAGAATCTTATTCCACCTCATTGTTCCATGGCCATCCACTGGGAGGATGGATGAGAAGACCACCTGCGCTCCCAATTCTTTCACTTTCTTGCCTAAGTCTTCAAAGTCACTGCAGATGGTTTCCAGGTCCTTTCTTGCGGTGTCATTTGTCCCCACATGTATTAGCAGGAATGGGTAGTGATCTGTAGGTCTGAAGAGTCTTGATATCCTGTCAGACACATCTTTAATTTTTGCTCCTGGAAGACAGCACATTTCTCTTGAGGTTATGTCAGGTCTGCAGATAGCAGCCTCTGTTCCTCTTAACAGGGAATCCCCCATGACCACCACTCTCCGTTTTTTCTTCACAACATTCTTCTTTCTCCATCCAGGAGGATTCTGAGGGCTTACAAGGTTATTCATTGCTGGCAAAGTCTTATTTTGCTGTATTTCTTCATGGTTCTCCTGCGTGAGAGCCTGGTACTGGTTCCTGAGCAGTATGGGTGCTGACTGCCTCTCGATCCTCCTGCTTCTGTGGGTCACATGCTTCCATTCCTCTGTTTCGTCAGGTGCAGTTCGAATTTCTTCTCTTTCTGAATCATGAAGAGATAATTCTGCTGTCTAAGAACTCTTCACCTTCCTTAATGATTTTCAAGGTAGTTAACCTCTCTTCTAGATTTCGCAACTTTTCCTCCAACAGGGACACAAGCTTGCATTTCTGGCATGTGAAGTTTGGCTTTTCCACTGGCAAGTCTGTGAACATGTAGCAGGATATGCAGCTCACCAAATGGCTCCTGGACTCTTCCATGTTCTTATTGTTAATGTTCTGAAAACAGTTAAAAAAAGCTTAAAAAAAAAGTTTCAAAATGCGCGCGCCAGTAGGCGCGCGGTTTACCGATGTCCTCTTTTCAGCTCCAACAGCAAAAATCCAGTGTTCTTTGAGCTCGCGGAGACTCTTCACTTACCCCAAAATGCAGTGGGAATATGCAAATTATCTCCTCAGGACTCCTCCCCTGGTTTACCGATGTCCTCTTTTCAGCTCCAACAGCAAAAATCCAGTGTTCTTTGGGCTCGCGGAGACTCTTCACTTACCCCAAAATGCAGTGGGAATATGCAAATTATCTCCTCAGGACTCCTCCCCTGGTTTACCGATGTCCTCTTTTCAGCTCCAACAGCAAAAATCCAGTGTTCTTTGAGCTCGCGGAGACTCTTCACTTACCCCAAAATGCAGTGGGAATATGCAAACTATCTCCTCAGGACTCCTCCCCTGGTTTACCGATGTCCTCTTTTCAGCTCCAACAGCAAAAATCCAGTGTTCTTTGAGCTCGCGGAGACTCTTCAATTACCCCAAAATGCAGTGGGAATATGCAAATTATCTCCTCAGGACTCCTCCCCTGGTTTACCGATGTCCTCTTTTCAGCTCCAACAGCAAAAATCCAGTGTTCTTTGAGCTCGCGGAGACTCTTCACTTACCCCAAAATGCAGTGGGAATATGCAAATTATCTCCTCAGGACTCCTCCCCTGGTTTACCGATGTCCTCTTTTCAGCTCCAACAGCAAAAATCCAGTGTTCTTTGAGCTCGCGGAGACTCTTCACTTACCCCAAAATGCAGTGGGAATATGCAAATTATCTCCTCAGGACTCCTCCCCTGGTTTACCGATGTCCTCTTTTCAGCTCCAACAGCAAAAATCCAGTGTTCTTTGAGCTCGCGGAGACTCTTCACTTACCCCAAAATGCAGTGGGAATATGCAAATTATCTCCTCAGGACTCCTCCCCTGGTTTACCGATGTCCTCTTTTCAGCTCCAACAGCAAAAATCCAGTGTTCTTTGAGCTCGCGGAGACTCTTCACTTACCCCAAAATGCAGTGGGAATATGCAAATTATCTCCTCAGGACTCCTCCCCTGGTTTACCGATGTCCTCTTTTCAGCTCCAACAGCAAAAATCCAGTGTTCTTTGAGCTCGCGGAGACTCTTCACTTACCCCAAAATGCAGTGGGAATATGCAAATTATCTCCTCAGGACTCCTCCCCTGGTTTACCGATGTCCTCTTTTCAGCTCCAACAGCAAAAATCCAGTGTTCTTTGAGCTCGCGGAGACTCTTCAATTACCCCAAAATGCAGTGGGAATATGCAAATTATCTCCTCAGGACTCCTCCCCTGGTTTACCGATGTCCTCTTTTCAGCTCCAACAGCAAAAATCCAGTGTTCTTTGAGCTCGCGGAGACTCTTCACTTACCCCAAAATGCAGTGGGAATATGCAAATTATCTCCTCAGGACTCCTCCCCTGGTTTACCGATGTCCTCTTTTCAGCTCCAACAGCAAAAATCCAGTGTTCTTTGAGCTCGCGGAGACTCTTCACTTACCCCAAAATGCAGTGGGAATATGCAAATTATCTCCTCAGGACTCCTCCCCTGGTTTACCGATGTCCTCTTTTCAGCTCCAACAGCAAAAATCCAGTGTTCTTTGAGCTCGCGGAGACTCTTCACTTACCCCAAAATGCAGTGGGAATATGCAAATTATCTCCTCAGGACTCCTCCCCTGGTTTACCGATGTCCTCTTTTCAGCTCCAACAGCAAAAATCCAGTGTTCTTTGAGCTCGCGGAGACTCTTCACTTACCCCAAAATGCAGTGGGAATATGCAAATTATCTCCTCAGGACTCCTCCCCTGGTTTACCGATGTCCTCTTTTCAGCTCCAACAGCAAAAATCCAGTGTTCTTTGAGCTCGCGGAGACTCTTCACTTACCCCAAAATGCAGTGGGAATATTCAAATTATCTCCTCAGGACTCCTCCCCTGGTTTACCGATGTCCTCTTTTCAGCTCCAACAGCAAAAATCCAGTGTTCTTTGAGCTTGCGGAGACTCTTCACTTACCCCAAAATGCAGTGGGAATATGCAAATTATCTCCTCAGGACTCCTCCCCTGGTTTACCGATGTCCTCTTTTCAGCTCCAACAGCAAAAATCCAGTGTTCTTTGAGCTCGCGGAGACTCTTCACTTACCCCAAAATGCAGTGGGAATATGCAAATTATCTCCTCAGGACTCCTCCCCTGGTTTACCGATGTCCTCTTTTCAGCTCCAACAGCAAAAATCCAGTGTTCTTTGGGCTCGCGGAGACTCTTCACTTACCCCAAAATGCAGTGGGAATATGCAAATTATCTCCTCAGGACTCCTCCCCTGGTTTACCGATGTCCTCTTTTCATCTCCAACAGCAAAAATCCAGTGTTCTTTGAGCTCGCGGAGACTCTTCACTTACCCCAAAATGCAGTGGGAATATGCAAATTATCTCCTCAGGACTCCTCCCCTGGTTTACCGATGTCCTCTTTTCAGCTCCAACAGCAAAAATCCAGTGTTCTTTGAGCTCGCGGAGACTCTTCACTTACCCCAAAATGCAGTGGGAATATGCAAATTATCTCCTCAGGACTCCTCCCCTGGTTTACCGATGTCCTCTTTTCAGCTCCAACAGCAAAAATCCAGTGTTCTTTGAGCTCGCGGAGACTCTTCACTTACCCCAAAATGCAGTGGGAATATGCAAATTATCTCCTCAGGACTCCTCCCCTGGTTTCTTTTATTCTAGGCAGCGGATATGCGTCTTTGTGGGTGATACGGTTGATTTGTCTATAGTCCACGCACATTCTCATGGTGCCATCCTTCTTTTTCACCAGAACCAAGGGGGCTGCCCAGGGGCTACAGCTATCTCTAATGACCCCAGCTTCCTTCATTTCTCTTAGCATGCCCTTGGCATTCTGATAATGTGCAGGGGGTACAGGTCTGTGTCTCTCTTTTATTGGTGGGTGGCTCCCTGTGGGGATGTGGTGTTCTATCCCTTTTACTCTGCCGAAGTCTAGCGGGTGCTTACTGAAGACTCTCTCGTACTCCTGTACCACCCGGTAGACTCCTTGTTTTTGGTGCAGGGGAGTGGAGTCAGCACACACGTGGAGTTTCTGGCACCAGTCCTCCTTTTGTTTCTGGGAGCCATTACCCTCCGCCTGAGGAGATGGAGGCAAGGGTTCCATGGCCCTGATAGCTTTGTGTTCGACAACAAACAGTTTGGCGAGTGTAGCGTACCTGGGTAAGTGTACTTCCCTCTCCCCAATGTTGAGGATGCGGACGGGCACCCTCCCATGACAGACATCAACCACCCCCCGGGCTGTCAAAATGGTGGGCCTGCTGTCTGAGTACACGGGTTCTACCATGGCTTGGTAGTCTCTACCTCTCAACCCGATTGCAGTCCGACACCAGATCATCATTTCACTTTTGGGAGGCATGGAAATGGGGAAAGGGTCACTCAGTCTTACGCTACCGATCTCACCACCAGACAGTTCTACCTGCTGCCGTCTCATCAGGGCTTTTATCTCCTTGTTGAGGACTCTCTGTTGGCTGGAACTAGCATTCACCGCCACCTGTTGTAAGATTACAATTACCTCTGAAAGACAATTTTCAATTACGTTAGTACCCACAGTTATTTTAGGGTGACTTTCACGACGGTCAATGTCCACAATAATTACTCCCTGTGCCGGCAGTTCAACTTTACCAATTTTAATGGTCATCTCCTTGAACCCCATCTGCGGCACGGGTAAGCCATTACTGGCGATGATGCTCAAGTTATTGTCTGGATACCGTGTGATATCAGCATCAGTCCAATACTGCTTAAAAAGTACATAAGGGATAGTGGTTACTTGCGACCCAGTATCCAGCAAGGCGCTCATGGGGATACCGTCCAGCACCACGGGTAAAACCGGGCGCCCCCCAACGTACTTATCACGCCAATTATAAGGGCCTGGTGATCTTATGCCTGGGGGTTGGCCCTCTGCCCCAGGTTGGACCCGTTTAAATTACAGTACCTGGAAATGTGTCCGGGCTGGTTGCATCGACGGCAAATGGGCTGTCCATCCTCTGCGTAGCGGTCTGTGGGCCTCCCTCGGAACGACGGGATCCTTCTCTGTCGACGCAACGGGACATCCTCCGGACTTGAAGCCAGCTCGATGGGTCTTGACGGGTCCACTTGCAACGCCTGGACGGTCCTGGTCAACGCCGCGACGCTTCTGGTCAGCTCCTGGACTTGGTGGTGCAGGTCTTTCGACGGGGCTTGGTTCAGGGCCTGTGCATCAGCCCCCACGGGGTCCATAAAGGAGGGCGCCGCCTCCTGGTGGTAGGTGAGAGCAGGGCGCCGGGGGTTTATAGCGCCACTGGTTGCAGATTCACGGAGCACCCTTATGGCCCTGTCCTTAAATTGGGCAAAGGTCAGGTCGGGGTTCTGAAAGAATATGAGGCGCAGCTGGGCCCTGTGGGCGCTGGACAGCATACCTTCTATGAATTGTTCTGTTAGCAGTTTATCCGTTTCCTGCACACTGCCAGGGTCAGTTTGTTGAATAGCCCTCAAGGCTTCCTGCAGATTTAGGGCATAGTCTCTGATGCTGTCCTGTGCCCGCTGTTTACATCCATAGAACCTCATTTTAATCTCAGGGGAGGTACGTGTGTCAAAGGTACCCCGCAGCCGGGCCAGAATACCCTTCACAGTCCTTTTCTCCTCAGTGGGCCATGATTTTACCTCCCTTTGGGCTGCGCCAGTTAACTGCCCTGTCAATATGCTGACCTTCTGTTCCTCTGTCAGGGGGTAAACCTGGAACAAACTGTACAGCCTTTCCTTAAAGTGAGTTAGGGCTTGGGGCTCCCCTGAGTACTTGGGCAGCCAGGCCGCTCCAGGGATGTAGGGCAGGGAAAAGGGCATCACCGCTGTTGCAGCTGCATTGGTGGTAGTGGGCGTCTCTGTGTCCGACATCTTCCTCCCCCCTAGTTAAGCGTGGCCTACCTTCCGACGATCCTCTTCTGTAGGCCGCGGCTCCGCTGCTGCTGCTCTGGACGAGGACCTTGCGTCGCGTCCTGATGACGTCAGCGTCGCTCTCTCTCCCTTCCAGGACCTTGCGCAGCGTCGGTGCGTGGGGCGGAGCTTCAGGTCTCGCGCATTTTTGGCGTCCACGCCCCTCTTCTTCCCACGCGGCGTCCTGAAGATGGAGTCCGACGGCGGGAAAACGACTTCGGATGGCGGGAAAACAGCTGAAGATGGCGGGAACCGACTGAAGATGGCGGGAAACGGCTCCGGATGGCGGGAACCTTCACCACGGCAGGTATGACAGTCTTTTGAAGGCACGCAGTACCCGGTGGTTGCGGGCACGAAATCCTGCCGACTACGCCAAAGCTGACTCGCCCCCTGGGCCGTGGGGCACTTGGATCCGGGCAATAGGGGAACGATGGGACTAGTAGTGGCAACCCGGTTCCGTGGCTCAGGGTGGTCAGGCCAGTAGTAGTCCGTTACGTGTTGTTGATTATGTCCGACTACGCCACCCGTGGATTTGCGGTCGTTAGGAACCGCCGCTGCAAGGCAGACCGCTGGGGCTGATGATATGTGCAGCTGGGATGGTGTGACTCCCCACGGGAAGAGTGCGGCCCCAGGGCAGTGTAGTGGATGGTGGGAGTGATGGTGGTGAGAGTCCCAGTGCCGGTAGTGCTGGAGGCGCGAAGGAGCACACAGACAATCGGTTGCAGTCCAGGGTCTTTACTGAAACAGGTAAACTGACCCATAAACAGTCCCAGCTAGGAGGGGACCTGGATGTCTGAGAGCAACGGGGAAATTGGCCCTGGTCAGGGTGAGGGTGTAGGCCTACCGTGCTTTCTGCGCTCCTTCTGGCTATCTCCTCGTTATAGGGTAACAGCCCACGTTTCCGAGCTTTCCGTGTATTCTCGCCTGTATGGCCTGCGACGTGGGTTCCTTTCTGCTCCCAGCCTTGTACGGCTTTACTGGTCCCTTCGGTTGTGGCAGGGCCTCCAGGCTTCTTAGGCCAAGGAATATACAGTCCCTTGCGGACTGGTTCTCTGCTGGAGGATGTAGAATCCCCCCAGCCTCAGACACCAAAGTCTGGTAAAGTCAGTCTCTTATCTGCCAAGACAGGCTCTCTTCGCCTCTTGTCTCTGGCTTGTGGCTCTCCTCCTGCCACACTTCCTCTTAGGTGCAGTGCAACTGTCTGTCCCTGCTCTGCTCTGGGACAAGTCTCAGTGCTGAGACAGGCCATCAAGTTCTCTCTAACCCTGCCCCCAGTACCAGCTTTTATAGGGGCAGCCAGCTCCCCCTACTGGCCTGAGACAGGAGGCATTGCATGCTAATGTTCCCCTGACTAGAGAACCTCCCCCTTGCTCTCAGACACAGCTTTATTACATTTTGTGGCATCCAGGCCAGGGTGACACACATACCCTTTACCACGCATAGAGGAGTCCCTAGCTGCCTTAAAGTCTGCAAATTACTTTTCCACCCTTGACCTCACTAGTGGGTACTGGCAAGTAGCTGTGGCTGAGGAGGATCGGGAGAAGATGGCCTTCACTACCCCGATGGGACTCTGCGAGTTCAACAGTATGCCGTTTGGACTCTGCAATGCCCCTGGAACGTTCCAGAGATTGATGGAGTGCTGCCTGGGACACCGCAACTTCGAGGCTGTGTTACTATACCTGGATGACATGATAGTGTACTCCAAAACGTATGAGGACCACCTGAAGCACCTGGCAGAGGTATTTGAGTCACTGTCCCGGTACGGGATGAAGTTGAAGCCCTCAAAGTGCCACCTGCTCAAGAAAAAGGTACAGTACCTGGGGCACATTGTCAGTCCGGAAGGGGTAGCACCAGACCCGGAGAAGGTCACTGCCATCCAGAAGTGGCCGGAGCCGAAGAACCTCAAGGAGGTGCGTCAGTTCTTGGGACTAGTAGGATACTACCGGAGGTTTGTAAAAGACTACACCAAGAAAGCAGCTCCTCTGCAAGACCTCCTGGTAGGGCAGTCCCCCAAAGGCAGAAATCCCCCATTCCACTGGGGTAAGGAGCAAGCCGAGTCGTTTCAGGAGATGAAGGAGATCCTGACAGGCGATGAGATCCTAGCCTACCCTGACTACAGCCAACCGTTCCTGCTGTATACTGATGCCAGCAACGAAGGACTGGGAGCTGTCTTAAGTCATAAGCAGAATGGCCAAGAGAAAGTGATCGCATACGCAAGCAGGAAGCTCCGCCCGACCGAGAGGAACCCAGAGAACTATAGGAGCTTTAAGCTGGAGTTTCTGGCCTTGGTCTGGGCCATCACTGAAAGGTTCAAGCACTAATTAGCCTCCAGTAAGTTCACTGCCTTCACTGATAACAACCCCTTGACCCATCTTGAAACAGCAAAGCTAGGGGCACTGGAACAACGATGGATGGCTCGGCTGTCAAATTATCAATTCACAATTAAATACCGGGCGGGCCGCAAGAACACCAACGCCGATGCCCTGTCCAGGATGCCTCACCAGTCAGACACAGAGGAAGAAGAGGATGACCTGGAAGAGATTGAGCTACCTGCCTTACACCGGAATGGGATGATCCACGAGCAACGGGCCTCCAGGAGGCAGCGTGGGAAGACGTTAAACCCCCTGCCTCACCACAGCTGGAAAGAGACCCAGGACAGTGACCCGGTTGTAAGCCACATTAAGGAGCTGATAACCCAAGAAGGTTCCTCCCTAGAAAAAGAAGCGTCTCTGCCAACAAAGCAGCTGTGGAACGAAAGAAGCCGGCTGTTTATCTACCGTGAGAAGCTGTGCCGGAGGTACGTCAATCCAAAAACCCATAAGATGGTATGGCAGATAGTGGTCCCCAAGACAGACATCCAAATGGTGTTGGAGGCCTACCACGATCAGGCGGGGCACTTTGGCTTGAAAAAGCTAGAGACCCTGCTGAAGTGTCGATTCTACTGGGTAGGAATGCGCAGCTCCATTGAGCGGTGGTGCCGGGACTGTGGACCCTGTGGCCTCAGAAGAAAAGACTACAGCAGCCAGAAGGCACCCCTGCAACCCATCAAGACAAGTCGATCCCTGGAGATCGTGGCCCTGGACCATGTCAAGCTGTCCCCCAGCAGGTCAGGGTACTCTTATGCTCTGACCATGGTGGATCACTACTCACGTTTCCTGGTGGTCGCCCCCGTCAAAGACTTGATGGCAGAGACAGCAGCAAAGACGTTCCAAGCGTATTTCTGTAGACCCCATGGTTATCCTGAGCAGGTGCTGACGGACCAAGGCCCGGCCTTTGAGGCTGAGTCGTAAGAGGAGTTCTGCCATCTATACGGGTGTAAGAAGATAAGAACTACACCGTACCACCCACAAACCAATGGTCTCTGTGAGAAGATGAATAACATCATCATCGACCTGCTAAAGACCATACCACTTGAGGAGAGAAATCAGTGGCCAGACCTACTACCTGACCTAGTAGATCTGTACAATCACATACCAGTAAGTTCCACCAACTGTACTCCGGCATATCTCATGCGAGCATGGCCAGGAAAGCTGCCAATGGACCTGGAGCTTGATGTTGTAGAACCAGAAGCGTATGTGACCACTGAGGACTGGGACACGGCCAGACAGGAGCAGTACAGAAGAGTACAAGCCTGTGTTGAAGACAGTCTCACTCGGGTGAGGGACAAGCAGGAAGCTCAATACAACAGAGGTGCCGGAGCAGAACCCTTCACACCTGGTGAAGTAGTACTAAAAAGGAAAAGAAGGAACCACAAACTTGATGACCAGTGGGAGAGGGAACCCTACACTGTGTTGAATTGAAGATTTGATAATAAGAAGACCTGCATAATTAGTAGAGACAGAGGAAGGACGACTGCAACAGTATCCAGGGATCACCTAAAGTTGTGTCCAGACCTGCTAAAGCCCCAAGGAGAAGAGCCTCTCGCTATCCCGGAGGAACCTAAAGAAGCAGTAATACACACTGAGTTAGGAGATTTCCCGGCAGATTGGCTCCAACTAGGAGGAGCAGTAGTCATCCCTGTAATCACCTTCTACCCACAGCAAGAAGAGCCTGTAAGTGCTGAAGAGGAGCCAGCTCAAGAAGAATCCCCGGACGAAGGATCCCCGGTAGGAGAAGAGCAAGAAGGCCCAGCCAATGGTGAACTTGTCAGTCCTGTAGAGAGGTCAATGCAGCCTTGTAGCCCCTCCACACCTAGTACTGACAGAAGGGGAGGTAGTGCACCTACTAGTGCTTCATGCATCTGACTCGCCCCCTGGGCCGTGGGGCACGCGGATCCGGGCGATAGGGGAACGATGGGGGTAGTAGTAGTGGCGGCCCGGTCCCGCGGCTCAGGGTGGTCAGGCCAATGGTAGTCTGCTATGCGCTCCAAATAATGTCCGACTACGCCACCCGTGGATTGCGGTTATTAGGAACCGCCGCTGCAAGGCAGTCCGCTGGGGCTGATGATGGGTGCAGCTGAGGTGATGTGACTCCCCACGGGAAGAGTGCAGCCCCAGGGCAGTGTAGTGGATGTTGGGAGTGATGGTAGTGCGAGTCCCGGTGCTGATAGTACTGGAGGCGCGAAGGAGCACACAGACAACAAGTTACAGTCCAGGGTCTTTACTCACAGTTCGTTTGTTCCAGGTCACTTCGGCCAGCAGTGACCGCCCGAGCCGTGCTGCGTCCACCAGGTGAGGGGCTCGGTCAACTCCCAGGCAGTTCAGGAGCATGGCACAGGACCCCCTTTTATCCTTTCTCTGGCCTGCCTCACCAGTGACCCACTTTTGTCCAGCTGCTGCGGACCTGTGCGGTTAAACGTGGGCCCCGTCCTCCGCTGTCCTATATGGTGCCTTCCTAGGAGGTTTGATGAGGTGTCGCACCAATATATGATCACGACGACCGGTCTTTAGCTGAGGGTTGTTTCTCCTCCACCAACTTGGGATCCGGTACCCTTAATCTGCCTGACCCTGCACCCTGGATTCTCGTGGGTTCTTAGAGTCCCTTCCACCTTCTTGTTCCTGAGCCCTTCTGTTTCTCTGTCTCTCCTTCTTTGCAGTTCCTTTCTGTTTCTGTTCCTTTCTCTTGGAGCTGAGATGAGCCAGAATCTCAGCTCCCCTTCATCTCCTCCTCGGCCTCTTCTCCAGGCCCACTTCTCCTTCTCCTCTCAGGCCCCGGCCTCTTCCCTAGGCCTGCCTCTGGAGCAGCACTCAGCCTGAGCTGCTGCTCCCTGTCTTTTCCTCTCCACAGAACCTAGATCTAAGATGGTGCCCACCTTTTATACCTCCCTCTAGCCATGAGCCCAGGTGACCAGCAACCAATGGGCTCCTTCCTACGCTCAGGAACCGCCCCCTATCTGCCCCTACAGCACTGGGTGTTCCACTCCTCCCTCCCCACTCCAGCAGGGACATGGTCGGTCGTGCCTGCACTTCTGTCTAGTGGGAGCACCGTTGAGCTGTCCCTCGGAAATGGGGTGTGTGTGCTGCATGCAGCTAACTGAGCCCTGGTCCACACTCCATCCTTACCCGGGAGTGGAATATCACACCTCCGGTCTGAGGTGCAATACCCCTGTAGCGGCCGAACCCTCGGGGCGCTACATTCCCCCCTGGTAAAGCACAGCACGTCCTCGGGCTGGAAAAGAGCAAAAACAGTTGATTACAGGACATGCAAAGACTTTTTCAATAACTTTTTACATTAGAAACAGACATTACGGTTCAACTCCCTTTATGGGACACACTTTTCTTTTCACTAGACATTATAGAAAACTTTTTCAATACTTCCGGAACTCTTTTGTATAAAACATTATAGAAAACTTTCACATGACTATTTAGCAGCATATAAAACCTTTTCACATAAAACATTTTTTTTAAGTAAAGCACATTCTTGGATCCTGGCGGCGGTGCAACTTGCGACCAGGCGTTCTTTCTTTTTGAAGGTGCAACAGTCCATTTCAACTTTGAGGTAGACGTTGCGGTTCTTGTATAAAACCAGTAGGGGGCGCTTTAAGAAGCGCAACTATATACATGGGATTGGCCGTTCCCAGTCCTCGGCCGGTGGGGATAGGGGAATGGCTGCTCACAGTCCTCAGCCTGTTAGGGGAAGAGGGGTGGCTGTTCTCAGTCCTCAGCCAGGTTACTTAGGGGATAGGGCATAACTTTCACACAGTCCTATATCAGTCCCAACGGGGACCACACGCAATTTGAAACAGTCCCACACAGTTCCTTTGCACCCTTACGGGTAACTATTTATAATGCCACTTGACCGTTCACTGGTAACGGTGTCTTCGTGACGCTCCTTCTTCCTCCTCATACGGATCTTCAGGCCCGTCCGGGCCCTCCTGGTACTCAACGTCCGAGTAGTGCTGTTCCTCCTCCTCTACTACTCGGCGGACGTGTAGGGCGTACCACCCCTTCACGCCTTGGTGTCGGGTGTAAGACACCACGTCGCTTGGGAAAAGATCCCGCCCACGATGGCCTTCCGGTAGGTGACTCTCCACATCTCTCCTTGTCACAAACACGTCACTGATGGTCTCGGGGTCTCGGATGAAGCCCCAGCCGCGCTCCATCTGGTACTTCACCACAGTCCCGGTGACTCGGGGTCTGCGAGCAGTTCGGGGATCTCGTCGCGCCTTCATTTTCTGCTCCGCGCTCTGGACCTGCAGCTTCTCTTGCTTCACCCGCCGCTCTCGCTGCTCCTTCTCAAACATCTCCAGCTGTTGGCGGCAGGCCTCCCGCCGCTCAGCTGCGCCCGCTCGCGTTTCTTTCGTGAACCCCATCAGGTCCTCCCCTGTGGGGTCCCATTCAAACTGGGCATCTTCCAATGGCAGCTGGGGGATTTCCTGAGGCGCCGGAGCAGGTATGAGGGGCTCAGAGGGTACTTCGACCTCCGCGGACGGGCTCCTCCGGAAGCGGGGGTTGACAAACTCGGGGGGCCAGATGAAAGGCAGCCCATCCGGAGTGGTGTATTGGGCGAAGAGATCCGCGCCCAGTGGTGGTACTGCAGCAGCAGGGTGCGCAGGTGGGTTGGCGGCGCCTGGGGGCACGTGACCTTGCGACCAGGCCCGTGCTGGTTGTTTCCTGGTTGCTCCCAAGGGCGGTACAGCAGGTGCAGGGGGTTCCGTCGGGGCAGCGGCGCCCGGGCCTGCGATGGTGGTTGGCTGAGCATGCCCGGGGTCAGAGGGCATGGCGTGGGGCGGGGCTCACCGGCAGCGTCGACGGCCTGGGGGCCGGTTGATGGCGGCGGGGGCACGGTGTCGACGGCGGGTCCCGGTGTGTTGGGCTCCGTGACGGGGTGCAGGGGCAGGTCGGCGGCCTCAGGATTCAGTGCAGGGGCGTCTCCGTTACCTGCCTCTGCTGTCACGGCCTCCTCCGCGGCGTCGTCCTCGGACTCCGCTCGGCCTTCACTGCCCTCGGTGGCTGGTGCGCTGCTCGTCGATGGCGCCTTCGGCTGCAGGATCACAGCCCGCCGGACCACTTCCTTCTTCCATCCGGCGATCACGTCCTGCTGCGCCCGGACCATCCTCCGGTCCAACTCTTCCAACGCCGCCCGTGTATATTCGGGGTCCTCCTTGGGGAGATGGGCTAACAGCTCGGTGAGGCTGCATGGTGGTGTAGCTTGCAGCAGGCCCTTTGCCAGGGTACCGGAACTGGTTTCTCCCTCCATCTCCGGGTGCGGCCTGGCCAGACTGATCCAGACTGCGCCCTGCCCCACAGTTTTCTTCTCTCTCCGCCCCCAGAGGGGGTGGTCCTGGGGCATTCTGCTGACAATCACTTTCAGGGGCAGCCCCCCCATGTTGATGGACATCTCCACTGCTGCATTCATGGCTGGTGGGGGCGGGCTCCTTCTTTGGCGCCATTCTGGGACCTGGCCCACGATGGGAGGTGGCTTCCTGCTGTCTTTTGGTGCGCACATAATGGCGTCCGCTCTGCCAGGGCGGGAAAGACGGATGAAGATGGCGGGAAACGGTCCAAGATGGCGTCTGATGGCGGGAATCGGCTCCAGATGGCGGGAAACGACTCCGGACGGCGGGAAACTTCTTTTTAAGGTACATGTGCATTTTTCTTCAGGCACGCAATACCTGCTTGTGGCGGGTTGGTAATGATCCTGCCGACTACGCCAAAGCTGACTCGCCCCCTGGGCCGTGGGGCACGCGGATCCGGGCGATAGGGGAACGATGGGGGTAGTAGTAGTGGCGGCCCGGTCCCGCGGCTCAGGGTGGTCAGGCCAATGGTAGTCTGCTATGCGCTCCAAATAATGTCCGACTACGCCACCCGTGGATTGCGGTTATTAGGAACCGCCACTGCAAGGCAGTCAGCTGGGGCTGATGATGGGTGCAGCTGAGGTGATGTGACTCCCCACGGGAAGAGTGCAGCCCCAGGGCAGTGTAGTGGATGTTGGGAGTGATGGTAGTGCGAGTCCCGGTGCTGATAGTGCTGGAGGCGCGAAGGAGCACACAGACAACAAGTTACAGTCCAGGGTCTTTACTCACAGTTCGTTTGTTCCAGGTCACTTCGGCCAGCAGTGACCGCCCGAGCCGTGCTGCGTCCACCAGGTGAGGGGCTCGGTCAACTCCCAGGCAGTTCAGGAGCATGGCACAGGACCCCCTTTTATCCTTTCTCTGGCCTGCCTCACCAGTGACCCACTTTTGTCCAGCTGCCGCGGACCTGTGCGGTTAAACGTGGGCCCCGTCCTCCGCTGTCCTATATGGTGCCTTCCTAGCAGGTTTGATGAGGTGTCGCACCAATATATGATCACGACGACCGGTCTTTGGCTGAGGGTTGTTTCTCCTCCACCAACTTGGGATCCGGTACCCTTAATCTGCCTGACCCTGCACCCTGGATTCTCGTGGGTTCTTAGGGTCCCTTCCACCTTCTTGTTCCTGAGCCCTTCTGTTTCTCCGTCTCTCCTTCTTTGCAGTTCCTTTCTGTTTCTGTTCCTTTCTCTTGGAGCTGAGATGAGCCAGAATCTCAGCTCCCCTTCACCTCCTCCTCGGCCTCTTCTCCAGGCCCACTTCTCCTTCTCCTCTCAGGCCCCGGCCTCTTCCCTAGGCCTGCCTCTGGAGCAGCACTCAGCCTGAGCTGCTGCTCCCTGTCTTCTCCTCTCCACAGAACCTAGATCTAAGATGGTGCCCACCTTTTATACCTCCCTCTAGCCATGAGCCCAGGTGACCAGCAACCAATGGGCTCCTTCCTACGCTCAGGAACCGCCCCCTATCTGCCCCTACAGCACTGGGTGTTCCACCCCTCCCTCCCCACTCCAGCAGGGACATGGTCGGTCGTGCCTGCACTTCTGTCTAGTGGGAGCACCGTTGAGCTGTCCCTCGGAAATGGGGTGTGTGTGCTGCATGCAGCTAACTGAGCCCTGGTCCACACTCCATCCTTACCCGCGAGTGGAATATCACACCTCCGGTCTGAGGTGCAATACCCCTGTAGCGGCCGAACCCTCGGGGCGCTACACATCCCAGTTATGCGCAGATAAACACGTACCACGCGAGGTCAACCCCTTGTCAGATATACTGTGTAAGATAGCTAAACTCTGACAAATGTAGATAGTTACCCCTGGGGTATTGAACTGTATTTCTGTGTGTTTTCATGCATATGTATATTATTTTGTGCTCTGCTTTATTGCTGAACAGTTCAAGTTATATGGACACTTTGCCTAATGACTTCCTTATTTATCTATGAATTCCGTGGCTGAGGACTGTGTGCAGCCCAAAAACTATTTATTTGTATATAATTGCGCTCCCTGGAGTGCCCCTTTTAGCTGACCTCAGAAGTAAAACCTGTCAGGAGTGGCTCTACTGGAGGTCCAACTCGGGATCTTCATGCCTTACAGCCACCCCAGGGCCTACATTGAGGGTTTGGGACAGGTCCCTCAAACTATCAAGTACTCCACCCTGTGAGATGGACATCCTGTCTGGGAACCTCACCATAAGAGACTTGAATTCTGAGGAAGCTTTGTACCTGTTTATGTTATTATGCAACGTTTAAGAAATGTGCATTGTTATTGCATTGTTAATGTTTACTATTGCTGTTTTAAAATGTTTTAAAATGTACTTCAGCCCGGGAGTGCTGAGCTTTGCTAGGGGGGAATGTGGCGCCCAGCTGCGCTTGGTACCACAGATCCTAGAAGGGTGCATTAATGGAATCCTCCACAAGAGGCCCCCATAAACATTCACATATCTCCACCTTCCACCTCAGACCAGCAGAGGGAGCCCGTTAGGGATATAAATAGGGAAGGTGGAGCTAGGCAGTTCAGTTCCTCTGGAGAGTTCAGCAAGTACAGATCTGAATACAGAGTCGAGCTCAGTTAGTCAGGAGTGCACAGAGAGTAAAAATCTGTGTGTGCAGAGAAGCACGTGGGTTGCTGTGTAGGCAAGCTAGGCCTCCATCGGTCCTGAAGCCAAGTCTAGACTCAGGAGCTCAAGTAAGTGAGCCCAAGGTGTGCCGACGCCTGTAAGAGCGGTGAAGAGCGGCAAGCTGCCGTTAGTGTGAGTAGCCTAGTGAAGGCCCGAGCGTGGCCGAAGTCGAGTGGAAAGTGAGTAGCAGTGGGGTCAGAGGAGCTTACCAAGCTCACCCCGAAACATATACCGGACACCAAGTCCGAGCTTACCGGGATCTCTACGACCCAGTAAGGCATAACCGGAATCCCTGGAGAACTACAGGTCCCAGGTTCACCAGAGAGCTGATACGTAACAGAGCCTGGAGACACATAGGCCCCGTAAGCTGGGAGCGTGCACTCTAAGAGAAGGCCCTACCACAACGTCAGCCGGTGCACTACAGAGATAAAGTTAGGCCTAGCTTCAGGCAGGTCAGAAACTTACTACGCAGAGGCAAGAAACAGGAGGCCCTACACCCGCTCATTGGGGAGGATCCTGATATGCACCCTTCACCCTACAGTGCTCCGGGATGTGCCTGAACTACCACCAGTAAAAGGTACTGAAGTGACTACCGTGTCCGTCCCCGTTCTTGCTCTGACCCGGCTGGGTCTCGCCTGTCCTGCATCCCCCTCTCTGTACGCTGCCCTGAGACCTAGCTCCACCTGTGGGGAGCTATACCATCGAGCTGCCTTATCACCGGCCTCAGTGGACTGCCGCAGCGCTGGTGATTTTCACCAGAAACCACAGGTGGCGTCACGAACTTCCATAAAATTAACAAACAATCCCCTTTTAAAAGCTGACCCCAGGGTATGGGCCCGGGAACCGACCACCGTGACATCCCCAAGGCCAGGCAAAGGCCCGGGTACCGAGTCGTCCCCATCCCACTGGGCGTGTCAATAGCTTCAATGCCTTCATCTTGCAGGAACTGCTGACACACTCCAGCCACATGAGGTCTGGCATTGTCCTGCATTAGGAGGAACCCAGGGCCAACCCCACCAGCATATGGTCTCACAAAGGGTCTGAGAATCTCATCTCGGTACCTAATGGCAGTCAAGCTACCTCTGGCGAGCACATGGAGGGCTGTGCGGCCCTCCAAAGAAATGCCACCCCACACCATTACTGACCCACTGCCAAACCGGTCATGCTGAAGGTTGTTGCAGGCAGCAGATCGCTCTCCATGGCGTCTTCAGACTCTGTCACGTCTGTCACATGTGCTCAGTGTGAACCTGCTTTCATCTGTGAAGAGCACAGGGCACCAGTGGCCACCAGTTCCTCCCCCATACAATGCCCCATGCAGGATGTTACTTGTCCTCAGCGTGGCTGGCCAGTAAAGGTCTAAAAGAAGAAAAAATAATGACATGGCCCCCTTGTTCACCTGATCTGAACCCCATAGAGAACCTGTGGTCCATCATAAAATGTGAGATCTACAGGGAGGGAAAACAGTACACCTCTCGGAACAGTGTCTGGGAGGCTGTGGTGGCTGCTGCACGCAATGGTGATCGAAAACAGATCAAGCAACTGACAGAATCTATGGATGGAAGGCTGTTGAGTGTCATCATAAAGAAAGGTGGCTATATTGATCACTAATTTTTTTGGTTTTTGTTTTTGCATGTCAGAAATGTTTATTTCTAAATTTTGTGCACTGATATTGGTTTACCTGGTGAAAATAAACAAGTGAGATGGGATTATATTTGGTTTTTATTAAGTTGCCTAATAATACTGCACAGTAATAGTTACCTGCACAAACAGATATCCTCCTAAGATAGCCAAATCTAAAAAAATCCCACTCCAACATCCATAAATATTAAGCTTGGATATTTATGAGTCTTTTCGGTTGATTGAGAACATAGTTGTTCATCAATAATAAAAATAATCCTCTAAAATACAACTTGCCTAATAATTCTGCACACAGTGTAGTAGTATAAGAATTACAAAAATACAAAGTTCATAATATATAAAACGGGACATGGAGTAAAATGAGTCAAGTCGGGTGACATAATTCCAAATCCATATATGGCCTAAATATAACCAGGGGGAGACGCAGGGAATATGTGTATATACAGTACACTGCTCAAAAAAATAAAGGGAACACTCAAATAACACATCCTAGATCTGAATGAATTAAATATTCTCATTGAATACTTTGTTCTGTACAAAGTTGAATGTGCTGACAACAAAATCACACAAAAATTATCAATGGAAATCAAATTTATTAACCAATGGAGGCCTGGATTTGAAGTCACCCCCAAAATTAAAGTGGAAAAACACACTACAAGCTGACGCAACTTTGATGTAATGTCCTTAAAACAAGTCAAAATTAAAATAAACAAGTGAGATGGGATTATATTTGGTTTTTATTAAGTTGCCTAATAATTCTGCACAGTAATAGTTACCTGCACAAACAGATATCCTCCTAAGATAGCCAAATCTAAAAAAAAAACCACTCCAGCTTCCAAAAATATTAAGCTTGGATATTTATGAGTCTTTTCGGTTGATTGAGAACATAGTTGTTGATCAATAATAAAAATAATCCTCTAAAATACAACTTGCCTAATAATTCTGCACACAGTGTATATGGGAGGGGGGGGGACAAGTGACATCCTGCATGGGGCATTATATGGGGGGGAACAAGTGACATCCTGCATAGGGCATTATATGGGGGAGAGGTGACATCCTGCATGGGGCATTATATGGGGGGGAGAGGTGACATCCTGCATGGGGCATTATATGGGGGAGAGGTGACATCCTGCATGGGGCATTATATGAGGGGGGCGACATACTGCATGGGGCACTATATGGGAGGGGGAGATGACATCCTGCATGGGGCATCATATGGGGAGGGGGAGGTGACATCCTGCATGGGGCATTATAAGGGGGGGTTGACATCCTGCATGGGGCATTATATGGGGGCCAGTATTCTGTATGGAGCATTATAAGGGGCCAGTATCCTCTATGGAGCGTTATATGGGGGCCATTATCCTGTATGAAGCGTTATATTGGGGCCAGTATCCTGTATGGAGCGTTATATGGGGATCATTATCCTGTATGGAGTGTTATATGGGTGTAGCCTCTGCGTCTCTGCCCCCTGCCAGGCAGAGACACCGTCCCACTCTCCTCCTCGCTCCCCGCTCTGCGTTCACCAGCGCTCCTCTTCCTGCTGCCGGCGCGTGCAGCTCCCCGGGCACTGTGCTTAGGGCGCTCTCCCTCCCTCTTAAAGGGGCCGCGCGCGCCATCCTAAGGAGTCCCCGGACAATAGCCGAGGGTCCTCCCATATATAAGGCACCTCGTCCAAAATGGAGGTGCCCGAGCAAAAGTTGTTGCACAGTGTTTCTGACCTCTGCTTCAGCCCTCAGGTCCCGCTGCTAGCCTGACTACCAGTCCTGCCTGCCAGCCTGTTACCTGCCGTGCCAGCCAGCCCGCCCACCTGGGAGCACTTGCCTGTTGCCTGCCTGTTACCTGCCGTGCCTGCCAGTCCGCTCACCTGGGAGCACTTGCCTGTTGCCTGCCTGTTACCTGCCGTGCCTGCCAGTCCGCTCACCTGGGAGCACTTGCCTGTTGCCTGCCTGTTACCTGCCGTGCCTGCTAGCTCGCTCACCTGGGAGCACTTGCCTGTGACCTGCCTGTTACCTGCTTGTTACCAGCCGTGCCTTCCCGGAGGCTCCTGCCATCACTTGCCGTGACCACCTAGACTCCTGCTGTCACTTGCCGTGACCAGCTGCCAGCCCACCTAGAGACTCCTGCCGTCACTTGCCGTGTCTACCTGATAGCCTACCTGGAGGCTTCTGCTCGCCAGCCTGCCTGCTGTGCCTACCTGCTATTCCGGTCAGTCCCTGCCATCTGTACCGTGGGAGTCACCTGCTACCTTACAAGGTCGTCCCCAGAGTAGCACCTGGTCCCTCGGCTCGGTCCCTCCCTGGTCACGGAGTCGTTAGCCGCCGTACGACCAGGGTCGGTCCGGGTTGATACTTAGTTACGCCCCTCTGAGTCCCTCCTTACACCGTAGCACAGAGGTTCCACCCCCCGGACCCGTAACAGTGGGGACCAGTATCCTGTATGGAGCGTTATATGGGGACCAGTATTCTGTATGGAGCGTTATATGGAGTCCATTATTCTGTATCGAGCATTATATGGGGCCCATAATACTGTATGGAGGACTATACTGTCCGGTCTGCACTGTACGCTGCGAGGATTCGCCGGTTTCTGAGCTATTGTAGAATTTACAATAGATATCACTCATGTAATGTAAGAAGTGAAATCTTTGGCCTTGTACTATATACATATTTCTCTGCGGTATCTGTGCATCTTGAATCGTGGTATGTGTTAAAGGGGCCCACTAAGACTCTTTCTCCCAGGGCCCACAAAAACCTGGAGCTGGCCCTGCTTTCATCAGAACAATGTCTTACTTCCTCCTCTGATCCCTTCCATCACAATGATTCTTCAAATCCTCCTCTGAACTTTCATCAGAATGATTTCTCACATACTCCTCTGATCCTTTTCATCAGAATGATTCCTTACATCCTTCTCTGATCCCTTTCATCACAACGATTCCTCACATCCACCTCTTATCCGTTTCATTGACTGTATTATTTTTTTGTTCCTTTGGCTGTCCGTTTTCCTCAAGTACACCTGTGACGCCCAGCTGCGCTTGGTATCACAGATCCTAGAAGTGTGCATTGATGGATTCCTCCACAAGAGGCCCCCATAAACATTCACACATCACCACCTTCCACCTCAGACCAGCAGAGGGAGCCCGTTAGGGATATAAATAGGGAAGGTGGAGCCAGGCAGTTCAGTTCCTCTGGAGAGTTCAGCAAGTACAGACCTGAATACAGAGTCGAGCTCAGCCTAGTCAAGTCTGTTGAGAGAGTTCCTGCAGTGGAGCACAGTCCAGACTCAGTTGTAGCTCAGAATAGTGAGCTTAAGGTGTGCCGGCACCATAAGATCGGTGAAGCGCGGCAAGCTGCCGTTAGTGTGTATAGCCTAGTGAGGGCCCGAGTAGGCTGAAGGCGAGTGGAGAGTTAGTACATAGGGGGCAGAGGAGCTTTCCTAGCTCACCCCTAAACATAAACCGGACACCGGGTCCGAGCTTACCGGAATCTCTATGACCCAGTAAGGCATAACCGGAATCCCTGGAGAACTACAGGTCCCAGGATCGCTAAAGTGCTGATACGTAACAGGGCCGGGAGACAAATAGGCCCCGCAAGCTGAGGAGCGTGTACTCCAAGAAAGAGCCCTACCACAAGATCAGCCAGCGCAGGACAGAGACAAAGTTAGGCCTAGCTCCAGGCAAGTCAGAAACTTACCACGCAGAGGCACGAACAGGAGGCCCTACACACACTCATTGGGGAGGATCCTGATATGCACCCTTCACCCTACAGTGCTCCGGAATGTGCCTGAATTTCCACCAGTAAAAGGTACTGAAGTGACTATCGTGTCCGTCCTTGTTCTTGCTCTGACCCGGCTGGGTCTCGCCTGCCCTGCGTCCCCCTTACCGTATGATGCCCTGAGGTCTAGCTCCACCTGGGGGAGCTATACCATCGAGCTGCCTTATCATCGGCCTCAGTGGACTGCGCAGCGCTGGTGATTCTCACCAGAAGCCACAGGTGGCGTCACGAACTTTCATAAACGTAACAATTATCCACCCTTTTAAAGAGTGACCCCAGGGTACGGGCCTGGGAGCCGAACACCGCGACATCCCCAAAGGCCAGGTAAAGGCCCGGGTACCGAGTCATCCCCATCCCCTGGGCTAGTCATCTCTTCTGGCGTCACGAACAGGATTCCGTGCCCGCTGCAACGACGCAGTGTCATGCCCGTTGCCACCGGGTACTGTGCGCCTTTATTGAAGTGAACTGTATATTTGACTGTGGTGAAGATTACCGCCATTGTTGGGCCGCCGAGCGTGAAGAAGGGCGTAACCGCGGGAAACTGAGGGGAGTACCTGCAAAAGAGCGCGAAGCCACGGACACGCCCCACGCCTCAACGTCAAACCAAGAAGCTCCAGGTCCTGGAAGGAGCGTCGCTCAACGCTCTGACGTAGGACACAAGCGACGCAAGGTCCTGAAGAAGACCATCGCCTGCGGAGCGGCGGCCTACCAGAAGAAAAGAAGGTAGGCCACGGTTCGCTAGGGGGGTGCCAGAATGTCCGACGAACAGCGCAACGCCGGAATACCGGTTAACGGCCCTGATGTTCAACCCGCACCTGACGCCGAGCAGGCCGAAGCGGCCGCTCCACCAGCAGCGCCTGTAACCCCTGTCATTCCCATAACTCTACCGTACATTCCTGGAGCAAAGTGGCTCCCCCAGTACAACGGCAAACCAGATACCCTGTCTGGATTCAAACGGAAGGTATGCGGTATCTTGGACATGTACTCTATGACAGGCAAACAGAGGGCTGCTGTTGTATTAGGACAACTGACCGGTGCTGCGGAACGGGAAGTGGAAACATGGTCGGCAGCAGACCAGGAGTCAGTGTCCGCAATCTTTCTAAAGCTACAGACCATTTTTGAGGATCATACTGAGGTGGACCTCCGGATGAGGTTCTACAACTGTTCTCAACAGCCGGAGGACAATGTTCGGGACTACACCTGGCGTCTACAAAGGGCCCTGCGGGCTCTGAAACAGGTTAGTCCGACCAGCATCGAAAATGAAAACAAAGTGCTGAAGGAACAGCTTGTCCGGGGACTGAGGTCTCCAGAGGAGAGCAGGACTGTACGTTGGTGGTCCTTGGATCATCCAGATGCTACCTTTGATAATCTTAAGGACATGGCTATAAAAGGACTGTAGCCCCTGGAGACAAATGCTATCCAATGTTACCAGGGTGGGGCTACCCCAGTGCCTGCTACACCCACCTTTTCTCCAGTGGCTGCTGAAGCCAAGGTTCCAGCAACGTCCCCTAGAGAGCTGGACAGTCTGCGCTCTGAAGTGCGTCAGTTGAGCAAGACCCTGACCACTGTGCTGAGTGCTCTGCAGCTGCGGACGGAGCCCGAGGAAGGAGGGAAAATCCTGTTAGCCGATAGCCCTGAGGATGTCCCCTGGATGCGAAGGAGGAGGAGGCCAACACCACCCTCTACGTGGATCAGTGACCAGCGCCGTCCACAGAAGGACCCTACCTGCTACCGCAAGACCGGACACACCGCCCAGAATTGTCCTTTAAACGAGAAAACCCTGGGGCCGAGGGCCGACACCCAGGAGTAAACTCCCCAGGCCCATCAGACTGGTACAACAGGTTCGTCGCAGGAAGACCTTTCCTGTCCATTGTGCTGGACGGCATCCCGACGCACGCTCTGCTGGACACAGGATCGCAGGTAACCATAATGCCTGACGTCCTCTACAAGAGGTTCTGGTCCATGGACGACCTACGTCCGCCAGCTCCAAATCTTTCTGTTTATACCTCAAATGGACTCCCCCTTAACCTAATCGGGGTTAAGAATGTGACTGTAAAGGTGGGGAGAGTGGAGCTGAAGGACCAGGAGCTAATTGTAGTAGAGACTAATCCTGATGACACCAATCTGTATATGGTACTAGGCACTAACATTGTTGGTAACTGTTTGGGAGAAGTTGTGTTCTTGCTCCAACAGATAGCTGACACTGCCAGACCAGGACAGAGGAGGGCGCTGCAGAAGGAGATCCGAGTCCTGATGTACCAACAGAAAGTAAGGTTAACAGATGGTGAAATCGGTAATGTGCGGGTGACGGACCCCATACCCATTGTGATTCCCCCAATGAGTGAAATGCTTATCTGGTGTAGAGCTGCTATAGGTCTTAGAGGACAGAGCTACCAGGCGGTAGTAGAACCCCTTTGCTCCGAGCACAGACCCACGCTCTTAACCGGCAGAGGAGTGGTAGATGTACGCAATGGGAGGGTGCCCGTCCGTCTTCTCAATTGTGGGGAAGACGAGGTCAGATTGCCACGTTATGCCACTGTTGCCAAATTACATGCTGTAAATAACAACTGCATTCACAAGGCGGAGTCCTTAACCTCACCAAATGAAGTGGAGGATAACGACCCTGCAACCCAGGTGGAGGATTGGTGTCAACAGCTCCATATTGGGACAGACACCACTCCTGCCCATCAGAAACAGGGTGTACACCGGGTGGTTCAAGAATACGCGCAGGTGTTCAGTAAACATCCACTTGACTTCGGGAGGATTAAGGGGGTTCAACACCATATCCCCACAGGCGACCATCCCCCAATCAAAGAACGTTACAGGCCTATACCACCAGCTCACTACCAGAAGGCTAAGGAAATGTTGCACGACATGAGAAAGGCGGGGGTAGTAAGGGATAGTTGTAGTCCCTGGGCAGCTCCCCTAGTGCTAGTTAGGAAAAAGGATGGGAGCATGAGAATGTGTGTAAATTACCGACAAGTAAATCACATTACACATAAAGATGCATACCCTTTACCACTAATAGAGGAGTCCCTAGCTGCCTTAAAGTCTGCAAATTACTTTTCCACCCTTGACCTCACTAGTGGGTACTGGCAAGTAGCTGTGGCTGAGGAGGATCGGGAGAAGACGGCCTTCACTACCCCGATGGGACTCTGCAAGTTCAACAGTATGCCGTTTGGACTCTGCAATGCCCCTGGAACATTCCAGAGATTGATGGAGTGCTGCCTGGGACACTGCAACTTCGAGACTGTGTTACTATACCTGGACGATGTAATAGTATACTCCAAGACATACGAGGACCACTTGAAGCACCTGGCAGAGGTATTTGAGTCACTGTCCCAGTACGGGATGAAATTGAAGCCCTCTAAGTGCCACCTGCTCAAGAGAAAGGTACAGTACCTGGGGCACATTGTCAGTCCAGAGGGGGTAGCACCGGACCCGGAGAAGGTCACTGCCATCCAGAAGTGGCTGTAGCCGAAGAACCTCGTGGAGGTGCGTCAGTTCCTGGGACTAGTAGAATACTACCGGAGGTTTGTAAAGGACTACACGAAGAAAGCAGCTCCTCTGCAAGACCTCCTGGTAGGGCAGTCCCCCAAAGGCAGAAATCCCCCATTCCACTGGGGTAAGGAGCAAGCCGAGTTATTTCAGGAGATGAAGGAGATCCTGACAGGAGATGAGATCCCAGCCTACCCTGACTACAGCCAACCGTTCCTGCTGTATACTGATGCCAGCAACGAAGGACTGGGAGCTGTCTTAAGTCAGAAGCAGAATAGCCAAGAGAAGGTAATCGCATACGCAAGCAGGAAGCTCCGCCCGACCGAGAGGAACCCAGAGAACTATAGCAGCATTAAGTTGGAGTTCCTGGCCTTGATCTGGGCCATCACTGAAAGGTTCAAGCACTATCTAGCCTCCAGTAAGTTCACTGCCTTCACTGATAACAACCCCTTGACCCATCTTGAGACAGCCAAGTTGGGAGCACTGGAACAGCGATGGATGGCTCGGCTGTCAAATTATCAATTCACAATTAAATACCAGGCGGGCCGCAAGAACGCCAACGCCGATGCCCTGTCCAGGATGCCTCACTAGTCAGACACAGAAGAAGAAGTGGATGACTTGGAAGAGATTGAGCTACCTGCCTTACACCGGAATGGGATGATCCACGAGCAACGAGCCTCCAGGAGGCAGCGTGGAAAGACGTTAAACCCCCTGCCTCACCACAGCTGGAAAGAGACCCAGGACAGTGACCCGGTTGTCAGCTGCATCAAGGAGCTGATAACCCAAGAAGGTTCCTCCCTGGAAAAAGAAGCGTCTCCGCAAACAAAGCAGCTGTGGAACGAGAGGAGCCTGCTGTTTATCTACCGTGAGAAGCTGTGCCGGAGGTACGTTAATCCAAAAACCCATGAGATGGTATGGCAGATAGTGGTCCCCAAGACAGACATCCAAATGGTGTTGGAGGCCTACCATGATCAGGCGGGGCACTTTGGCTGGAAAAAGCTAGAGACCCTGCTGAAGTGTCGATTCTACTGGGTAGGAATGCGCAACTCCATTGAGCGGTGGTGCCGGGACTGTGGACCCTGTGGCCTTAGAAGAAAAGACTACAGTAGCCAGAAGGCACCCCTGCAACCCGTCAAGACGACTCGGCCCCTGGAGATCGTGGCCCTGGACCATGTCAAGCTGTCCCCCAGCAGGACAGGGTACTCTTATGCTCTGACTATGGTGGATCACTACTCACGTTTCCTGGTGGTCGCCCCCGTCAAAGACCTGACGGCAGAGACAGCAGTAAGGACGTTCCAGGCATGTTTCTGCAGATCTCATGGATACCCTGAACAGGTGCTGATGGACCAAGGCCCGGCCTTTGAGGCTGAGTTGTTCAAGGAGTTCTGCCATTTATACGGGTGTAAAAAGATAAGAACTACACCGTACCACCTACAAACCAATGGTCTCTGTGAAAAGATGATCAGTGGCCAGACCTACTACCTGACCTAGTAGATCTGTATAATCATATACCAGTAAGTTCCACCAACTGCTCTCCGGCATATCTCATGCGGGCAAGGCCAGGAAAGCTGCCCATGGATCTGGAGCTTGGTGTTGTTGAGCCTGAAGCTGATATGACCACTGAGGACTGGCACACGACCAGACAAGAGCAGTACAGGAGGGTACAGGCCTGTGTCGAGGACAGTCTCACTCGGGTGAGACAAAAGCAGGAGGTGCACTGCAACAAAAACGCGCCCGCAGAACCCTTCACATCTGGTGAAGTAGTATTGAAAAGGAAAAGACGAAACCACAAACTTGATGACCAGTGGGAAAAAGAACCCTACACTGTGTTGAATTCAAGGTTTGACAATAAGAAGACCTGCTTAATCAGTCGAAATGGAGGAAGAACGTCTGCAGCAGTGACCAGGGACCACCTAAAGTTGTGTCCAGAATTACTGAAAACCCAAGAAGAAGCGCCTCTCACAATCCCGGAGGAGCCTAAAGAAACAGTGATCCACACTGACTTAGGAGATTTCCCGGCAGATTGGCCTCAACTAGGAGGAGCAGTAGTCATCCCTGTAATCACCTTCTACCCACAGCAAGAAGAACCTATAAGTGCTGCAGAAGAGCCTCATCAAGCAGAATCCCGGGAAGAATGATCCCCGGTTGGAACAGAGCTAGAAGGCCCAGCCAATGGTATGCTTGCCAGTCCAGTAGAGGGTTCAATGCAGCCTTGTAGCCCCTCCACAACTAGTACTTACACATTGGGAGGTAGTGCACCTACTAGTACTTCACGCATCCCGGTACTACGCAGATCAACATGTAGCTCGCGAGGTAAACCCCCTGTCAGATACACTGAGTAAGATAGTTACCCCTGGGTATTGTGTATGATTGTACTGAATTATTGTGCATTTTCATGCATATGTATATTACTTTGTGTTTTGCTTTATTATTGAACAGTTCAAGTGACATGGACACTTTACCTTATTAATTCCTTTATTGTTTGCATAAAGAACTGCGTGGCTGAGGACTATGTGCAGCCCAAAAACTGCTTTTTGTATATAATTGCGCTCCCTGGAGTGCCCTTTTAGGTGACCTCAGAAGTAAAACCTGTCTGGAGTGGCTCTACTGGAGGTCCAACTCGGGATCTTCATGCCCTGCAGCCTACGTTAAGGGTTTGGGACAGGTCCCTCAAACCACCAAGTACTCCACCCTGTGAGATGGACATCCTGCCTGGAACCTCACCATAGGAGACTTGAACTCTGAGGACGCTTTGTATTTGTTAATACTGTTATGTAACGTTTAAGCTTGGTGCCTCCCATAAAGGGAAGATTGTTCATGTTTCCTATTGTTGTTATTTTAAAATGTACTTCAGCCCGGGAGTGCTGAGCTTTGCTAGGGGGGAATGTGACGCCCAGCTGCGCTTTGTATCACAGATCCTAGAAGTGTGCATTGATGGATTCCTCCACAAGAGGCCCCCATAAACATTCACACATCTCCACCTTCCACCTCAGACCAGCAGAGGGAGCCCGTTAGGGATATAAATAGGGAAGGTGGAGCCAGGCAGTTCAGTTCCTCTGGAGAGTTCAGCAAGTACAGACCTGAATACAGAGTCGAGCTCAGCCTAGTCAAGTCTGTTGAGAGAGTTCCTGCAGTGGAGCACAGTCCAGACTCAGTTGTAGCTCAAAATAGTGAGCTTAAGGTGTGCCGGCGCCATAAGATCGGTGAAGCGCGGCAAGCTGCCGTTAGTGTATATAGCCTAGTGAGGGCCCGAGTAGGCCGAAGGCGAGTGGAGAGTTAGTACATAGGGGGCAGAGGAGCTTACCTAGCTCATCCCTAAACATAAACCGGACACCAGGTCCGAGCTTACCGGAATCTCTATGACCCAGTAAGGCATAACCGGAATCCCTGGAGAACTACAGGTCCCAGGATCGCTAAAGTGCTGATACGTAACAGAGCCGAGAGACACATATGACGCGCCCCCTGGGCCTGTGTTGTGCAGGGGAACCCGGAACCGGGCCTGTTGTAGAATGCTGGGGGTTGTAGTCTCCGTGTGGCGGTGACCCGGTCCGTGCCCAGGGTGGTCAAACCAGTGGCAGTCCTGATGTATAGCAAATGTCCGACTACGCCACCCGTGGATTGCGGTCAGTGGGGACCGCCGCCGCGCTGCAGACCGCTGAGGCTGATGTTGTTTGCGCAGCTGAGTATGGGATGACTCCCCACGGGAGAAGTATTGCCCCAGGGCAGCTAATGTGGATGATGATGGGAGTGATGGTGTGAGCGTCACAGTGCTAATGGTGCTGGTGCGGCGAGGAACCACAGAGACGTGCGGTTGCAGTTTTCAATGCTTTACTCACAGTTGTTGTTCATGTCAATGCTGCAGGCGATGACTGCCCAAGCCGTGCTGCGTCCACCAGGCAAGGGACTCGGTCAACTCCCAGGTAATTCCAGAGTGTGGTTCAGAGCTCCCTTCTCTACCTTTCTCTGGCCGTCCCCACCAGGGACCCACCTTTGTCCAGCTTCCTCGGGCCTTCTGTTGGCGAAACCTCTCCCGGTTTCCCTGACCCTATACGGTATGCCTTTCTGGTGGATGTAGTGAGGGGTCGCACCAAGATGTGGTAACAACCTCCGGTCTTTGGCTGAGGAATCTGCTGCCTCCATCAATTTGGGTTCCGGTACCCTGTTCTGCCAACCCTTCACCCTGTATCTCCTCTGGGCATATGGGGTTCCTTCGGTCCTCGTGTCTCTGGGCCTTTCTCTGTGTTCCTTGCTTCCTTTCTCCTCTGTTCCAGTTCCTTTCTTACTTTCCTTTCCGCTCCTTCTCCTCTCTCTTTCTGCTGTTTCTGGCCTCTGGAGCTGGGCCCAGACTGAGCCACAGCTCCCTGTCAGCCCTCTCTGGCTGAGCTCCTCTCCTTTTCTCCTCCTGACTGAACTGGCTCCTGTCCTAAGATGGTGCCCACCTTATATACCTCCCTCTAACACCCGAGCCCAGGTGACTAGCAACCAATGGGCTCCTACCTATGCCCAGAGACCCACCCCTATCTGCTCCTACACCACTGGGTGTACTTTCCCCTCCCCACTCCAGCCAGGGACAGATGCTGTCGTGCCTGCACTTCTGTGGGAGCACCGTTGAGCTGTCCCTCGGAAATGGGGTGTGTGTGGTGCATGCAGCCTACCGAGTCCTGGTCCACACTCCATCCTTACCGGGGAGTGGAATATCACACCTCTGGTCTGAGGTGCAATACCCCTGTAGCAGCCGAGCCCTCGGGGTGCTACACATAGGCCCCGCAAGCTGAGGAGCGTGTACTCCAAGAAAAGGCCCTACCACAAGGTCAGCCAGCGCAGGACAGAGACAAAATTAGGCCTAGCTCCAGGCAGGTCAGAAACTTACCACGCAGAGGCACGAACAGGAGGCCCCACACCCGCTCATTGGGGAGGATCCTGATATGCACCCTTCACCCTACAGTGCTCCGGGATGTGCCTGAATTTCCACCAGTAAAAGGTACTGAAGTGACTATCGTGTCCGTCCCTGTTCTTGCTCTGACCCGACTTGGTCTCGCCTGCCCTGCGTCCCCCTTACCATACGCTGCCCTGAGGCCTAGCTCCACCTGTGGGGAGCTATACCATCGAGCTGCCTTATCATCGGCCTCAGTGGACTGCGCAGCGCTGGTGATTCTCACCAGAAGCCACAGGTGGCGTCACGAACTTTCATAAACGTAACAATTATCCACCCTTTTAAAGAGTGACCCCAGGGTACGGGCCCGGGAGCCGACCACCGCAACATCCCCAAAGGCCAGGCAAAGGCCCGGGTACCGAGTCATCCCCATCCCCTGGGCTAGTCACACCATTCTTGGTATACTATTGACCTTCCTTGACCTTTGGTTGGCATGAGAAAACCCAATGAGATTGGCAACTCTTAAATCCAGCTCTTGGGTACTCCAGCACCGATGTCTTGTTTGAAATTGCTCTGAACACTGTTTGTCCTAGTGTAATGTGGCTTCAGACTGAAATTGATCCACAGAAAGCCACTTGATCACTTGATTTTATCTTCCATTCTGGGGTCAATTTACAAACCGGAGAGGTCCAATCGTGAAAAAACTAGTGCCACCAAAAGTAGCCATTTGGTGAAAATTATGAACTTCTTTCATACCTGTACATTAGTAAGAAGCATAATCCCCAATTTTTATTTTTTTTTTACATAATTTTATTTTATTTATTTTTTACAAATAGTTATTTTTATTACAAAAAATAAAAATGAAATGAGATGATAAAATATATTTAGCTCTAAAATATTTGCACTAAATTTTTATTTTTTTTTTCTGCGTCGCCAACAGAAATAATTAAAAGCCGTGTTTACGCAATGATGTGTTAAAAGCTGGGTAATAATTTTATTGCCCGGCTTAGCTCTGGAATGTGTTGTCTTCCACTAATCCGACTGTATTTTTTGTCTACAATTTTCCATAATAATTTAAATAATAATAAAACATGCGCCGGCGGAATAAGAGTCCGCGTAGCAACATTGTGACGGCAATTAGTGAATGTTTTGTTCTTTGATAAACAATTGAAGAGATAATTCCTGAATAGGTTTAACTTTTATGGTCACGGACTGTAAACAGAGCAGCCATCGGGGTGAGTTTTCTGTTGGGCCCAGTGCTATGTTTTATAGAACTGTATACAGTAATGTGAATGGCAACATCCATCACCGTCTAGCTTGTGCCGAGGAAAAATATCACCAGTATTAAACACAGGCTTCTTTGTATTTATTCGATGGGTAGCTTTGTATTGAAGGTAATTGTAGAAAGGGCAGGAGTTGTGCTCTAAAGAAAGATGTTGCCTCAAGATTGTGTCTTTTGATTTGGGGGGATTTTCACTATATATTTTAATAAGGGGAATATATATATATTTTTTATTTTATTTCATTTTTGGTTGTTTTTTTATGTGATATCCACATATAAACTTGAAATCTTGCAGTTTTCACACTGGATGCCAGAGCAGTCACAATAGGGTTATGTTTCCTGCAGCTTTGCTGTGTAGATTTGGACAGAATAAGTCATACCATTATCATTAAAAGATGGGCGAGGTAAAGTTTGGGGACCAATATTGGATGTTCCATGACTTCCTTTACCTTTCTGGAGTGTTGAAAGGTAGGTGAGGGGGCGAGAGCTTAAATAACGATTTTTTTTTGTGACTTAATACATTTTCAAAAAGTATATTTTAATTATTTTATTATGCATGCTGGATTTCCACTTGGTTATGTAAGAATGTGAAACTCTGCTTCTGATATCAATAAAAAAAAAAAAAAAAGAAGGTGGGTGAGACAGTATACACTGATCATCCATAGCATTAAAACATGATGGGTAAAGTGAGTAGCACTGATGATCCTGTGACAATGGCGCCTATCAGGCGTGGGATATATTAAGCAGCGTGTGAATATTTAGTGTTTGAGGTTGATGTGTTGGAAGCAGGAAAAATGGCCAATTATTGGATCTGATGGTAATGGCTGAAGCATCTCAAAGTTTAGGTTTTGTAGGATGTCCCCGGTAAACAGCACGTTTTATGGGATGTTCCCAGTATACGGTAGGTCGTTTAGGAGGTTGCTGGTATACGGCACGACTTGTGTGGTGTTCCCAGTATACGGCAGGTGTTGTGGGAGGTCCTCATTATATGTCAGGTCTTGTGTTGTGTTCCTTGCATATGGCAGGTCTGGTCAGCTATTCCCGGTATATGGCAGTCACACTGGGTGTCCCCGGTATACGGCAGGCCTTGTAGGGTGTTCACAGTATATGGCAGGTCTTGTGTCGTATCCCCAGTATATGGTAGGTCTTGTGGGGTGTTCCCAGTATACGGTAGGTCCTCAGTATACAGCAATCTTGTGTTGTGTTCCCAGTGTACAGCAGTCACGTGTGGTGTCCCCAGTATACGGCAGGTCTTGTGTTGTGTTCCTTGCATATGGCAGGTCTGGTCAGCTATTCCCGGTATATGGCAGTCATACTGTGTGTCCCCGGTATACGGCAGGCCTTGTAGGGTGTTCCCAGTATATGGCAGGTCTTGTGTCGTATCCCCGGTATATGGTAGATCTTGTAGGGTGTTCCTGGTATACATAACATCTTGTGGGGTTTTCCCGATATACATAAGATCTTGTGAGGGTTTTTTTTTTTTCGTTTTTTTTTTTTTTGCAATTTTATAGAAAGAAAAAAAAAAATCGGACTTTTATTTTACCCCTATGCTACAGGTACATAGAGATGCATTGGTATATAGAAACGTAGCTTTATGTATCAGTACAATATGCCTGTAGAGAAGAAGAATACAATACATATTAAAGTACACAAAATTCTCCTACATGTCTCAGCCCAGCCTGTTTCTCATAGCTATTGCTGCTGCCTCCAATACTATAGGTTGGGTGAATTTGAATCCTGGGACAGACCACACTTTAAGACAGGTAAAGAATTGGTTTATAAAATGAATGTAAGTATGTTGAGAGCAGAGCAATGAACTGAGTAACACATGCACACTGCATGGCAGGAGATGAATTGATGTAGCTGTGACCTCCCAGGACAGATCCCCCAAATTGGGACTCTCCCGCTGGATCTGGGATGGTTGGAAACTATGGGACAGTAAATGAAAAAATGAATGAAAAATAAAGCCAAAAAGTTTAGATTTCTCTGCTTTTTAAACTCATCATCCACTAGATGGTGCCAGACATCTGGATACTTGGATGTTAAACACCTAAAGCAATGACTCCCAGCAAAGTTTATTTAACTTAAAACAAAGTGCTAATGTGTTTTTATTTCTTCTCCTTTGTGACATATTGTCATCCATTACAACACAAATATTTATTTCACCGTCAAGGATTAGCAGAGCAGTGGAGGGTGTTCAGAAACGAGAGAACTTATAATCTACTACAGTACATGGGGCGATTTCCAGTTTTAATGGTTGTAGATCATGTAGGAATGACAAATAGTTAAAGTGATGTGGATGTTAAATAGCTTCTATGTATAAATATTATAAGATACAGAGCAACACGTAACTACCCAGAGAATGCTATACATCAAAATATGTGACAGACAATGGCAAACATGAATTTTAATTGTCTGGTCACAAAAGTTATCATTACTATAATACTGCCTTCTATTGACCTGAATACTAATTACCACCTGAATACTGTCCCTATGCACAAAAATATTAATAAAATAATAGTAACCCCTATTTACTGGTAACAGACATGGTGGAGGAGTGAGTCTTCTCCTCTCTAACAACTGCACCTTTAGCCCTACTCCTCCTTTTCCCTCCCTTATTCTCCCTTCTTTTGAAGTCCACTCTGTCCGCATTTACTCTCCCTCCAACCTCCAAGTGGCTGTCATATACCGACCTCCAGGTTCGGTCACTGCCTCTATTGACCACTTCTCCACCTTGTTTCTTTACTTTCTCTCTGCTGACATTCCCACAATCATCATGGGCGATTTCAACATCCCCACTGACACTCGCCAATTAGCAGCATCCAAACTCCTGTCGCTTACTTCATCCTTTGGACTTACTCAGTAGTCTTCCTCAGCCACCTACACAGACGGACACACACTAGACCTCATCTTCACCCGACTCTGCTCCCTATCTAACCTTACAACCTCCCCCCTACCCCTATCTGACCACCATCCACTCACTTTCTCATCCCTGTCCTCCTCACCTGTCACCCATATCCGGCAGCTAGCACCCCCCCGCAGAAACCTTGCACATCTAGACACCCACACAGTACCTGACTCTGGTCTACCACTGACATCCATATCTTCACTTCATGACACAGACAGCGCCACTGCTTTCTACAATTCCACTCTTGCATCAGCTATTGACTCGGTCGCCCCTCTTATGCATGGCAGAGCACGACGAGTCAACAGGTAACCCTGGCACAACAACCTTACTAAACTGCTTCGACAAGCATCCAGGGTTGCGGAGCTGCGTTGGAAGAAAACACATTCCCAAGATGACTTCACTGCATTCAAACAAGCCACACTCGCATTCAAATCAGCACTCACCTCTGCTAAACAGGCATACTTCACAGCCCTCATATCTTCCCTATCCTACAACCCCAAACAGCTATTCAAGACTTTTAACTCTCTCCTCCGCCCTCCACTGCCCCCTCCGACCTCCGTCATCTCTGCTGAGGAGTTTGCCACACACTTCAAAAACAAGATTGACCAAACACGGCAAGTCTTTACTGTCCGACAACCACAACCCCTTTGTTTTCCACACCATTGCCCTACCCCCATAACCTCCCTTCCCAATATCATGGAAAGAGACCTTACTCGTCTCCTCTCCAAATCACACGTCACCACATGTGTACTCAACCCCATCCCATCCCACCTCCTCCCCAACCTCACCCCCACACTCATCACATCCCTAACCCATCTTTTCAACTGATCACTATCTTCTGGTACCTTCCCCGCTGCCTTCAAACATGCCACAATCAAGCCCATCCTCAAAAAGCCATCCCTCGACCCAACCGCCTTGTCCAGCTATCGCCCCATATCGCTGCTCCCATTTGCCTCCAAACTCCTTGAGCAACACGTTCACGCTGAACTTTCCTTCCATTTCTCATCTAGCTCTCTCTTCGACAACCAACAATCTAGCTTCCGCCCCCACCATTCCACCGAAACTGCCCTTACCAAAATCACCAATGACTTACTTACAGCCAAAGCTAACAGACAATTCTCTGTACTCCTTTTTCTTAACCTGTCCTCTGCTTTCGATACAGTTGACCACTGCCTCCTACTACAGATCCTTTCTTCCTTTGGCGTCAAAGACCTTGCCCTATCTTGAATCTCCTCATACCTTTCTAACCGCACATTTAGCATCTCCCACTACCCCACTACCGCCTCACCCCTCCCCCTCTCTGTTGGAATCCCTCAAGGCTCTGTCCTAGGACCCCTACTCTCCTTAATCTATACCCTTGGCCTGGGACAGCTCATAAAATCCCATGGCTTCCAGCACCATCTGTACGCTGATGACACCCAGATTTACCTCTCTGGCCCAGATATCACCTCTCTGCTGTCCACAATCCCAGCATGTCTAGCAGTCATATCCTCCTTCTCCTTCCGCTTCCTCAAGCTCAATGTGGACAAAACTGAACTCATTATCTTTCCCCCATCTTGCATATCTTTCCCACCTGATCTTACTATCACAATAAATGGCATCACTCTTTCCCCTGTACCGACAATCCACTGCCTCGGAGTAACCCTTGACTCTGCCCTGTCCTTCAAAAACCCCCCACACCCAAGTTCTCGCCACCTCCAGCTCAAAAATATTTCCAGAATCCGTCCTTTCCTCAACCCTCAATCTACTAAACTGCTTGTGCATGCCCTCATCATCTCCCGCCTCGACTACTGCAACATCCTCCTCTGTGGACTGCCTGCTAGCACTCTCGCACCCCTCCAGTCCATCCTTAACTCTGCTGCACGACTCGTTCATCTCTCTCCTCGCTACTCCTCTGCTAACCCCCTTTGCAAATCCCTTCACTAGCTCTCATTTCCCCAGCGTATCCAGTTCAAACTACTAACACTGACCTAACACTGACCTACAAAGTCATCCATTACCTCTCTCCTCCGTACATCTCTGAACTAATCTCCCGATATATTAATCTCCGGTCCTCCCAAGACCTCCTTCTCTCCTCCACACTTATTTGTTCCTCACGCAATTGCCTCCAAGATTTCTCCCGAATATCCCTCGTCCTATGGAATTCTGTGCTTCAACACGTCCGATTATCAACCACACTTGGATCCTTCAGACGGAACCTGAAAACCTATCTCTTCAAACAAGTTTACAGCCTGCCATGACCTTGCTTGCTGCCACCTCAACAACACCGGAGCTACTGCAACCCCCCAACCTACTGACTCCTTCCCCATACCTGTAGAATGTAAGCTCGCAATGGCAGGGTCCTCTTCCCTCCGTACCGTTCTATCATTGTTAGTTTGTTTACTATAAATGATATCTGTATTTGGTATATAACCCCTTCTCATGTACAGCACCATGGAATCAATGGCACTATATAAATAAATAATAATAATAATAATGTACAAGAATATAACTACTATAATACTGCTCCTGTGTACAAGAATATAACTACTATAATACTGACCCTATGTATAAGAATATAACTACTATAATACTGCTCCTATGTACAAGAATATAACTACTATAATACTGCTCCCTATGTACAAGAATATAACTACTATAATACTGCTCCTATGTACAAGAATATAACTAAAATAATACTAACCCCTATGTACAAGAATATAACTACTATAATACTGCCCCCTATGTACAAGAATATATCTACTATAATACTGCTCCTATGTACAAGAATATAACTACTATAATACTGCCCCTATGTACAAGAATATAACTTCTATAATACTGCCCCCTATGTACAATAATATAACTACTATAATACTGCCCCTATGTACAAGAATATAACTACTATAATACTGCCCCTATGTACAAGAATATAACTACTATAATACTGCTCCCTATGTACAAGAATATAACTACTATAATACTGCTCCTATGTACAAGAATATAACTGCTATAATACTGCTCCTATGTACAAGAATATGACTACTATAATACTGCTCCTATGTAGAAGAATATAACTACTATAATACTGCCCCCTAGGTAGAAGAATATAACTACTATAATACTGCTCCTATATACAAGAATATAACTACTACAATACTGCCCCCCTATGTACAAGAATATAACTACTATAATACTGCTCCTATGTACAAGAATATAACTACTGTAATACTGCTCCTGTGTACAAGAATATAACTAATATAATACTGCTCCTATGTACAAAAATATAACTACTATAATACTGCCCCTATGTACAAAATATAACTACTATAATACTGCTCCTATGTACAAGAATATAATTACTATAATACTGCCCCCTATGTACAAGAATATAACTTCTATAATACTGCCCCCTATGTACAAGAATATAACTACTATAATACTGCCCCATATGTACAAGAATATAACTACTATAATACTGCCCCTATGTACAAGAATATAACTACTATAATACTGCTCCTATGTACAAGAATATAACTACTATAATACTGCTCCTATGTACAAGAATATAACTGCTATAATACTGCTCCTATGTACAAGAATATAACTACTATAATACTGCTCCCTATGTACAAGAATATAACTACTATAATACTGCTCCTATGTACAAGAATATAATTACTATAATACTGCCCCCTATGTACAAGAATATAACTTCTATAATACTGCCCCCTATGTACAAGAATATAACTACTATAATACTGCCCCCTATGTACAAGAATATAACTACTATAATACTGCCCCTATGTACAAGAATATAACTACTATAATATTGCCCCCTATGTATAAGAATATAACTACTATAATACTGCTCCTATGTACAAGAATATAACTACTATAATACTGCTCCTATGTACAAGAATATAACTACTATAATACTGCCCCTATGTACAAGAATATAACTACTATAATACTGCCCTTATGTACAAGAATATAACTACTATAATACTGCCCCCTATGTACAAGAATATAACTACTATAATACTGCCCCTATGTACAAGAATATAGCTACTATAATACTGCTCCCTATGTACAAGAATATAACTACTATAATACTGCTCATATGTACAAGAATATAACTACTATAATACTGCTCCTATGTACAAGAATATAACTTCTATAATACTGCTCCTATGTACAAAATATAACTACTATAATACTGCCCCCTTTGTACAAGAATATAACAAATACAATACTGCTCCTATGTACAAAAATATAACTACTATAATACTGCTCCTATGTACAAAATATAACTACTATAATACTGCTCCTATGTACAAGAATATAGCTACTATAATATTGCCTCATGTACAAGAAAATAACTACTATAATACTGCTCCCTATGTACAAGAAAATAACTACTATAATACTGCTCCTATGTATAAGAATATAACTACTATAATACTGCTCCTATGTACAAGAATATAACTACTATAATACTGCCCCTATGTACAAAATACAACTAATATAATACTGCCCCTACAGTTGAAACCAGAAGTTTACATACACTATATAAAAAGACACATATGCAGGTTTTTTTCAATATCTGACATGAAATCAGAATAAACCTTTTCTGCTTTAGGTCAATTAGAATTACCATCATTTTTAATGCCTCTTAGCCTCTTAGCTCCAGCGGAGGGAAATCTTAATCTTCAGCCAAGACATTGTGAACAATTGTAGCTTCAGCTTTGTGGGAACAGTTTGGGGACAGTCCTTTTCTGTTCCCTATGACAGTGTGTAATGTACAAGGTCCATTCAGACATGGAGTGGGGAGTCTAGAAGAACTTGACTGGTCTGTGCAAGCGTAACGTGGAGTGGGCCGATAGCTGTGGGTGAGGGACTCATCTGTGGCACCTTGGTACGTTACATGAAGGTGTGGGTCCTGGCTGGGTGTGCGGACTTGTGCTGTGAGGATGCTACGCCCGTGCAGGCCACATGTAGCCGATGTTGCTGGCTTGCCAGGACCAGATGTTTCACAGCTCAATGAGGTAGATCACCAGTCAAAAATAAACTCTTTACTGGACGGGAATTTGGTAGGGAATATATACAAGGGATAGCGGGTACACAGTCTTATGAACAATTCCTTTACAACTCAAAGCATTTTCCACACAGTTTCCTTCTTTAGTCATTTACTCCAGGGTTCTCTGTCCACTGTTCCACTATTTCACCACAACCCAGCTTTAACACCACAGTCCTGAACAACAAGTGTCATCTACTTATTCTGCGGTTCTGCATCCTCTTTTCCCTTCAGCTTGCTGATATGGTCGGTAAAGCTGACGATCTGGAAGTACCACCCGGTACACTCCACTCATCCCACATACTCAGTTCTGCTTTAGGCTCGTTACCTTCCAGCGTTATAAGCTTGGGGTCTCATGGCTAGGCGTCCTCTACTAGGACCCATTTCCGGAAGGTCATCCTGTGTCTTAGTCACTTATGCTCCGGATCATGCTATCCCTTTTCATCGGTCTCCTCTTACTTAGGTTCATCCCAGAATGCGGCACTGCTCAGCTTAGACTTTTAGGTCCACTTACTACTCACGCCAAGCCTTATCTGACTCTCTGACGGGAAATTGTCACTTTCCCTGAAACCCATCCCCACCCACTATGGGCTAGTCCCAAACATTGACTCTGACTATCCCTATACATATTACTGACATTACTAAAGAGCATCACAATTCACATTATATCACATAACATTATATATTACATTTCACATTACACCACACAACAGTAAACTTGTTTCTTCAGAGGGAAACGTGGGCAGCATGTCCATATCCGTACACATGCACCCACTCTCAAAGGTGACCTTACTTAAAGGGGTCGTCCACATTTGTATATCGTGTGAAACTTCAGAAGAAATGTTGTCTTCTATTATCAATCCATTAATATAAGCTCTGATTTGTCCGGACAAGTTTGGGTTTTTTAAGCTAATTAGGGCAAAAGCATCCGTAAAGCAACTTTAAGGATGACTTAATCGGCTATTAGACCAACTATTTAAGTGCGAGCACTGCTTCTTCTAAGACTTCCAGACAGCTGGAAACCAATTCTTTTAAAGGAGTCCTGGTTAATATCACAGCGAGAAGCTTCCAGTAAACAAATGAGTAATTGATGGCTGAGCGCTCACAATGCTACTGCCTCTCTGCCTTGCCATGACTCACTTGTGAACCAGGACTGTCCTCCAAATGCCATAACATAGCAAAAATGATGGTTCTATCTTGAGAATTCTTCTGTGTAGATAGTTGCCAAGATTGAAGCTGTAATGGTTTGTTATTACGACCTTTGTTATTACATTAGACTCTAGCGCTTGAAATATGTACATGCTTCAAGACAGTGTTTTAGTCTTTCCTTTGACCTAACATCATAGTTTAGACTTAAAAAAAACAAAAAACATTTAGTGTCACAAAAAAAAAAAAAAAAACGAATTTAGAAAAGGCGTAATCTTTCTCTGCCGGCCATAAATACAAATGTGTTTTTAGAAGAGGTCTTGTTAATTCAGCCAAGACTGATGTGCAGCCATAGATCAAATGAATGGAGAATTAAAACTGGCTGCCGCTCAAAAGGTTTAAAAAAAAAATAAAAAATTCTTTGTTCGAGACTCAACATCACGGTTGTTTCAGGACGAGTCATAAAATACAGAGAAGAAAAAGTTGCAAAAAGCAAAATTATAATAAGAAATAATTTAGTTTTTAAGCTCTCAGTGCACTGGGATATTTTTTTTTTTCGCAAAGACTTGGGTGTGGTTCCATTAGGGTTGTTTCATCTGCAGGAGCACACCGCTCCCCTTCCTCCTAGCTTCCTGTTCGACAGGGAACAGTACGCTCCTGAAGATTGTTGACAGTTTAGACAAGCGGTATGGATGTTGCTGGTCCAAAATATGTGCTATCCAATGCTACAATCAGATGCAGATGTTGTTTGCATACATCGCTCAATGCAAGTATATTGAGCTAAGCCAAACACAGTCTAGTCAGAATGTGGCCAGAAGTATGCATCTTGCCTGCCTACAGCATCGGAGAATCCTCACAGAGTGCATAGAGTGACAGCAGACTTGTAGCCTAAGGCTGGACAACCCCTATTTTAACCATTAGTATTCTTGAGACTAACCCTTTAATTTTTGACTTGTTGGATGGGGTCATTGAAGCTTTGGGATTTCTGATGCAAGTGTGGCGCCCCAGCGGGTTCAGTCGCCACAGAGGTACTGCATCTCATCCAGAGGTGTGGTATCTCACTCTCAGGTAAGGAAGGAGTACTGCCTTGGACCCTAACACCTGCATCCAACACTACACTACTCCAGACCAGCAGGAGGGGCAAGATGCGGCACGTTCCTGCTGAGCCCTGTCCCTGGTTGGAGTGGGGGGAACGAAAGTAGGGGGAACCATGTAGTGGGTGTGGGTGGAGGAAGTAAATCAGGGGAGCATTGAAAGAAGTGATATAAAAAGAGGGTGGAACATTCTAGAGTGAGCAGTTCCAGTCAGACGGTCTGAGAGGAGAAGTAGTGGGAGCAGGAGCTCTGCTCAGGAGGAGGGCCTGGAGAGAGGCCCAGGACTGGAGAGAGAGGAGCAGGAAAGGCTCCAGGAACGTGGAAGGGACCCCAGGAGTACGGGTAGTGCTGGAGGCCACCCGTACACCCGAATCTGCCAGGCGGTGGAGGGGTCAGGTCGCACAGAAGGAACCAGTCCTTAAACTAGCAGAGTTCTTCAAGTCTCAACAAGGAAACCGGAGGCTGCAGTATTTCAGGTACTGCAGCCACAATCCACATCAGTCTCACCAAGAAGGTAGCCATAGAGGACTCAGGGGACAGAGAAGACATTGCCCGACAAGGCCCGCCTCACTGGATTGGGACACTAGGTGTGAGGTGCAGGGAGACGGCCAGAAAGAACACACAGAAGGGGGTCCCACTATGTACTCCGGAGGTACCTGAGGGTTGGCTGAAACCCTCCCTGAGTAAGCACAGAACGACGTGGGAAGTTACCCTGGCCCGGGTAACTGGGAGTCTGCAAATCGTGAGTAAAGTCCTGAAGACTGCACCCCACCGTCTCTGTCAGTTATTGCTGCTGCGCCATCACCCCCTGCACTACACTGCACCACGAGTGCTACTTCATAACAACAACATCTACACTTCCCTGGAGCTAAGCTCTACCTGTGGAGAGCTAAACCAACTCTGCTGCATTAACAACAGCTCCAGAGGACCTGCTCCGCAGCGGCGGCTCTCCTTAGCCGCATACCACGGGTGGCGTCACAAACTTTATAAAAGAACTTTAATTCCCCTGTAAATATCCCCTTTTATTGACCGCCCTGGGTCACGGACCGGGTCACCGCCACTGTGACATCTCCCCTAGAAACGACCGGCCCGGCTACCGAGTACCCCACGGCCCAGGGGGCGCGTCACAAGCACTGAACCTGAACCCATAATCAATAGCTTCTTGTATTGTCATATATGATAATGTAGTATCAGAGGCACAACTTGAAGCTTCTAGGCCCCAATACAAACTCTGTAAAAGGGCCCCTACCTTCCATGTAAGGGACTCTTCTTATATATTATACTGTAAGTTTTTTTTGGTCCAATTAATTACCAAAGCCCAGGTGCATCTTAGCTATTTCCCTATGTGGTGTGCGCCAAGATGACTGGACACTGTCATACTGCCTGGTCTCTTGATTCAAACTCTAAAGACGCTGCTGATCAAGGGGAGCTGCCTGTGAGTGAGTTGGGCGATAAGGAGCACTGACATAACTTGACAGTCATGGGCCCCAATGCAAGGGGCTCCCAATTATCGTAGATCTTTAATAATATTGATCATCTCATATAGGCCAAAGGAATCTTCTGGATATCTTTCTTTGTCTATTCTGGCCACTTGATGTTGTAGGGTAGACTGGATGGCATGGTTAGCAGTTGCCTGAGGAACACACTGTTAGATTGAGAATTTCACTCTGTAATCTCCACAGTATCGGCAGACATCAAGGAGTCTTCCACAACCACTTGGTATTTTGAAGGCCACTTCTGTCACGGGTGTGTCGCCACGAAGATCGTCACGATTACACAGCCTGACTTCTCGCAGCTGACTCCTTCAAATGCCTGCTGGTCTGTTTGGGAAGTGTCGGTGAAAGCATTTCATACAGACTAACAGAGCGGATCGTGGTATTTGGAGTTTCTGAGATAAGTGTATTTGGAGTGTTTTTTCCCTTCCTCGCTTTATCATTTATCTCCTTTCCCGTTGGTGTTCCCTCTGTTGTAGTTGTGTAGTTTTTGTATGCAAGGTGGTTTTGGTTTTTCCCTTGTACTGTCTCGTTCGTCTAAGTACTGTGTGTGGGCATATTATTACTTGTCCTCTTTTGTTGTGATCGGGGTCCTTCTCAGGACTAGATTACTTAGGTGCAGGGATTCTCAGGAGGTAGGGGTTACGCTGGCGGCCTGGACCTCTGTACCTTTAACAGTAACTCCAGGTTGAGGGATTAGTCAGGGCCCCAGCTTAGGGTCAGCTTAGGCCCCCTACCTCCAGTATACAGAGACAGCGTGACATTTTCACCGACCCACTTAGTTTTTCTTCAGCTACCATGGATCCAGTAGCCGGTCTAGCTCGGCAGTTGCAGAGTTTGTCCATGGAGCTGGCGGACGTTAGGTCCAAGGTTTTGCATCCTCAGGAGCAAGCCGGACCAGAACCTAAAGTAGCTCTCCCTGACAGGTTCACTGGGGGGCGGGACAAGTTTTTTGTTTTCCGGGAGGCATGCAAATTGTACTTTTGGCTGCGTCCTCGGTCATCGGGGAGTGAAGAACAAAGGGTGGGAATTGTCATCTCGCTCCTACAAGGGGACCCACAATCTTGGGCGTTCTCTCTTCCCCCGGGCTCCCCGGCTCTCCAGTCAGTGGATAGGTTTTTCGCTGCTCTGGGACTCGTATATGATGACCCAGATCGGATCTCCCTTGCTGAGTCTAAGTTACGTAGGATCCAGCAGGGAGATCGTCCGGTGGAGGAATTCTGTTCGGAGTTCCGTAGGTGGGCCACGGACACCCAGTGGAATGACCCGGCTCTTAGGAGCCAGTTTTGTCAAGGTTTATCCGACAAATTACAGGATGTGTTGGCACAGTATGACTCTCCCGCGTCACTGGAAGCCGCTATGGCCCTGGCTATTCGCGTTGACAGACGGCTTCGGGAGAGGTGCGGGATAACTCGACCCCCTGTGATGACTCCACCTCCTACAAGGTCCCCTCATATGGTGGTTCCCCTGGTCAGTCCAGAGGAGCCTATGCAATTAGGAGGGACATCATTTCGGGGGAGGGGACCGGTGGTGCGCCATAAGACGGGAAGGTGTTTCTTCTGCGGGAGAAAGGGACATTTTATTGGGGGGTGTCCATCCCGTCCCTTGCAGAGTGAAGAGTCGTCGGAAAACTGTTGATCCCAGGTTGTGTGGTGGACGGCAATCTGGGAGTAGGTATTTCGTCCCTAGGTTCGTCTCAGTTTCTCGTACCGGCGGAGGTGGTGGTGGGTACGAGAACTGAGAGGATATCTGTTCTTCTGGATAGTGGGGCCGGGGCTAATCTGGTTGATGCTCGGTTTGCCGGGGTTCAAGGTATGCGATTGAGTGAGTTGGCTAAACCCATCCCCATATTCTCGATCGATGCCAGGCCTCTCGGTCAGGGAAGTTTTTTGCAAGCTGTGCATGACGTAAAACTTCAAGTGGGGGCGATACATAAAGAACTGTTGTCTTGCTATGTGTTGGAGGGTCTTCCCACTCCTATAGTGTTGGGCCTTCCTTGGTTAACTAAGCATAACCCGGTTATTAATTGGCAAACCAGAGAGATAAGCCAATGGAGTAAATTCTGTAATAAAAACTGCATGAACACGGTCATCGGTGCGGTTACTCCTTGGGTCTTACCTCCATTTCTGGCGGACTTTGAGGATGTATTCTCGGAGAAAGGGTGTCAGGAACTACCTCCTCATCGCGAGTATGACTGTTCTGTAAAACTGCTCCCTGAGGCCAAGTTACCTAAAGCTAGGTTGTATAACCTTTCTGGTCCTGAGAGGCAGGCCATGAAGGATTATATTTCAGAAAGTCTGGCTAAGGGGCATATTAGACCTTCATCTTCACCGGTGGCTGCGGGGTTCTTCTTTGTTAAGAAGAAAGATGGAGGCCTACGCCCTTGCCTGGATTTCCGTGAACTTAATCGGATTACGGTCCGAGATCCGTATCCACTCCCACTTATTCCCGATCTCTTTAATCAGATCGTGGGCGCCAAATGGTTCTCTAAGTTGGATCTCAGGGGGGCGTACAATCTGATTAGGATGAAGGAGGGGGATGAGTGGAAGACGGCGTTTAACACTCCGGAGGGGCATTATGAGAACCTTGTCATGCCATTCGGTCTGAGTAATGCCCCGGCGGTGTTCCAACACTTTGTTAATGACATTTTTCGCTGCCTGGTGGGACAGTTTGTTGTCATATATCTGGATGATATCTTAATTTACTCGCCGGATCTGGTGTCTCATCAGGAGCACGTTAGGCAGGTGTTACAGATCTTGCGGGATAATAAACTGTATGCCAAATGGGAAAAGTGTGTGTTCGCCGTACAGGAACTCCAGTTTTTAGGCTTCCTGGTTTCAGCGTCCGGTTTTCGTATGGACCCTGGGAAAGTGCGGGCAGTTCTTGAGTGGGATCGGCCAGAGAATCTTAAGGCACTACAACGTTTCCTGGGGTTTGCTAATTATTACCGGAAGTTCATTCGTAATTTCTCGTCCATGGTTAAGCCTCTCACAGACATGACTAAAAAGGGGACGGATTTTTCTAGGTGGTCTGACAAGGCTTGTCAAGCATTCTCCTCCTTGAAAAAATGTTTTGCCTCGGCACCCATACTCATTCAACCTGATGCGTCACAGCCATTCATTGTAGAGGTAGACGCTTCCGAGGTAGGGGTGGGAGCAGTATTGTCACAGGGTTCGTCCCCTGGTAAGTGGCATCCGTGCGCCTTTTTCTCTAAAAAAATTGTCGTCCGCTGAGAGGAATTACGATGTCGGCAATAGGGAACTCTTGGCCATTAAGTTAGCTTTTGAGGAGTGGCGCCATTTTTTGGAGGGGGCAGTCCATCCGGTCACCGTCATCACCGATCACAAGAACCTGCTATATCTGGAGTCCGCGAAACGTCTGAATCCCAGACAAGCTAGGTGGTCATTGTTTTTTACCAGGTTTAATTTTGTCGTTACATATCGTCCTGGGTCAAAAAATGTAAAGGCGGATGCCTTATCTCGTAGTTTCCCTGGGGCCGGGAATACGGACGACCCGATTCCTATCCTTCAGGAGGGGGTGGTGGTTTCGGCAGTATGCTCTGAGCTGGAGGAGGAGGTATTGGAGGCTCAGGGGGACGCCCCTGTTGGACCTCCGGGGAGACTGTTTGTTCCTGATCAGTTGCGACAAAAGGTGATCGAGGCACACCATAACTCAGTTTTGGCAGGACACCCGGGGAGTAAAGCAACTGTGGATCTCCTCTCGCGTTGGTTTTGGTGGCCTAACTTACATAAGGAGGTGGTAACTTTTGTCGCGTCCTGTGGGGTTTGTGCGCGCTCTAAGACCTCACATACCCGTCCGTCTGGGGCCCTCTTACCTTTGAAGATCCCGGAGCGTCCTTGGACTCATCTGTCTATGGACTTTATTACGGACCTCCCTCCGTCTTCGGGTAAAACGGTCATACTCGTTGTAGTGGACAGGTTCAGCAAGATGGCACATTTTATCGCTCTTCCGGCTCTCCCTAATGCTAAAACTCTTGCGCAGGTGTTCATTGGGGAGATTGTGAGGCTTCACGGGGTACCCTCCGATGTGGTGTCTGATCGGGGGTCTCAGTTTGTGTCCAAGTTCTGGAAGGCGTTTTGTGCACGGCGGGGGATGCATTTGTCATTCACATCGGCTTTTCACCCTCAGACCAATGGTGAGACGGAACGTATGAACCAGAGCTTGGAGACATATCTCCGGTGTTTTGTGTCAGAGAACCAGGAGGACTGGGCTTCTTTCTTACCTCTGGCAGAGTTTGCTCTTAATAATAGGCGGAGCGAGTCCACTGGTAAGTCCCCGTTTTTTGGGGCATATGGTTTTCACCCCCAGTTTTGTACTTTCAGTAGGGGGGGCTCTTCGGGGGTTCCTGAGGAGGAACGATTTTCCTCATCACTCGCTTCAGTATGGAGAGGGGTGCTGAAGAATCTGAATACTATGGGGAACCGATACAAATGTATGGCTGATAGGAGGAGAGTGTCTGGTCCGGACCTAAGTGTGAACGATCGGGTATGGTTGTCTACCAGGAATATTAAACTTAAGGTTCCCTCCTGGAAACTGGGTCCCAGGTTCATCGGGCCGTACAGAATCAGTTCTATTATTAATCCGGTGGCATTCCGTCTTGACCTCCCCCCTACGTTTAAAATTCACAACGTGTTCCACAGATCGTTGCTTAAGAGGTATGTGGCGCCGGTGGTACCGTCACCTTTACCTCCCCCTCCAGTGGTGGTCAATGGTAACTTGGAGTTCCAGGTATCAAGGGTCATTGATTCACGTTTTAATCGCCGGTCCCTTCAGTACCTGGTTCATTGGAAAGGGTATGGTCCTGAGGAGAGGATGTGGGTTCCTGCGTCGGATATTAACGCAGACCGATTAGTTCGGGCCTTCCACACGACTCACCCGGATAAACCTGGCCCTGAGGGTCCGGAGGCCCCTCGTAGAAGGGGGGGTACTGTCACGGGTGTGTCGCCACGAAGATCGTCACGATTACACAGCCTGACTTCTCGCAGCTGACTTTTTGGTGCTTTGTGTTTTCGGCAGTGAGGGAGTTAATTCTCTCTCTCTCTGTGCTAGACGAGGTCCAGCCTCGCCCAGCTGCAATCAATGTTGCTGTAGTGAGACTCCTTCAAATGCCTGCTGGTCTGTTTGGGAAGTGTCGGTGAAAGCATTTCATACAGACTAACAGAGCGGATCGTGGTATTTGGAGTTTCTGAGATAAGTGTATTTGGAGTGTTTTTTCCCTTCCTCGCTTTATCATTTATCTCCTTTCCCGTTGGTGTTCCCTCTGTTGTAGTTGTGTAGTTTTTGTATGCAAGGTGGTTTTGGTTTTTCCCTTGTACTGTCTCGTTCGTCTAAGTACTGTGTGTGGGCATATTATTACTTGTCCTCTTTTGTTGTGATCGGGGTCCTTCTCAGGACTAGATTACTTAGGTGCAGGGATCCTCAGGAGGTAGGGGTTACGCTGGCGGCCTGGACCTCTGTACCTTTAACAGTACCTCCAGGTTGAGGGATTAGTCAGGGCCCCAGCTTAGGGTCAGCTTAGGCCCCCTACCTCCAGTATACAGAGACAGCGTGACAACTTCACTCTAGGGGCTCTCTCTCTAGCAGGTCCAACTAATTTATCAGTCGAGAACTGGTCTGGTGGTGTATTCACTGGTGTGCAACTTCGCTGTTAGATCACAGGGTTTCTTCTCCTGCAGTCAGGCCCAACCCCTGACTCTGGACCTCTTGTTGCTCTAACTTTGATGGTGCTGTAGAACTCAGTGGCACTCTGTCACGCTCACTATCTATCTACAATCCACTGGCCATAACGTGCGATAGCTGTGCCCCTAAAACTATAGCTCCACCTGGAATGGGAACTTTGCAATGCCAAGCTCTGAAGTCCGGACACGTATCATCCTCCTTAAGTGCTTAATGGTCAACTGCAGGCAGCACTGAATGGATTTAACTGCTGACAGATAGCATCTGAAAGAATGGATACTGGAAGCCTGTGCTAGCATCTCTTCTGCGGTGTTGCTATCAGTGTGTCAAGAGTGGGAGAAGAGGGCTGCATTGACAATCCAACACAATGGGCAGCACTTTGAACACATTTCATAAGTGGTCATAAACTTGTAAAAAACTCATGAAAGAATAAAGTTACGTTAAAACCAAGCACACCATTGTTTTTCTTATGAAATTCTCAATAAGTTTGATGTGTCACATGACCCTCTTCCCATTGAAAAAAATAAAGTTGGATCCAAAATGGCCAACTTCAAAATGGTCGCCATGGTCACAACCCATCTGGAAAAGTTTTCCCCCTCCCATATACTAATGTGCCACAAACAGGAAGTTGATATCACCAACCATTGCCATTTAATTTAGGTGTGTCCGTATAAATGGCCCACCCTGTAGTATCAAACACGTGACTAGGTGCATTCAGATTCTAGAATTTGCTAAAATTTGTGTTTCTTTATCTTGTCTAAGGACTTGGTGGCTTAGTCGTTAGCACAGTTGTCCAGGACCAACCAAATGCAACTGCATAGAGTGTGTTCTTCTGTATCTTATCCTACTACTGGTATTTTTCTCCAACTTTCTTAAAATATGATTGGCTTGCACTCAAAGTTTCCTAGTCGAAGTGATATGGAGTACTTAGTGGTTACCACCGTTTCCTTGCCGCACTGGATCACAGGCTCAAATCTGATCAAGAGAAGATCTATATGGAATTTTTATGTTCTTCCAGAGTATTTTTGGTTTTTGCTACTTCGGTTTCCTCATGTTGATAAGTCACATTTATATTATTAGACTTATAAATTCTGCCTAGTCTGTATGAATGGAAAAGGCATAATATATAAGCCCAGGTGAGTACAGAGGCAACCTGGGTATAATGATGCAGAATACATTGGTGATATATACAGTATATAAACAATATAGAGCAATAAATGCAAAATCTAACTTCTATAAGATACAAAATTAGAAAAGCAGATCCATTATCACCAGATTGCTGATGGTTTCCAGATAGCAAGAAGCCATTTTTTTTTTACATTCTGCATCGTAAAGAGCATCTGAAAAAGATATATCTATGTATATTTTCCTGTTCCACATGACTTTTATATTATTTTCTGCAACATATTTGGACACAAACTCTTAGCAGTCAATCTGTCCTCATGAGAGATAACAGGTAGCGTCATGTTCCTATCTTTGTACATTTCCTCCAATACAACAGTATGAGCAGAGACAAGCCTCGAAAATTCTTTCTGCTGAGACAAAAAAGGCATTTCAGACGTCTTAATTCTTGTAGCTCCGTCTTACAGATGAAAGCATTTTTATCTTCATGGCCTGTTATAAATTTGTGTATGACACCACGCAGCCGCCATTTATAGACTCTCGTGGAAAAATACTATCCTTAGTCCATAGCTAAAGCTATAATGAATTGCTCAAGTACTGTAAGAATGGGACGGATATTGGTGGTGATACTATCCAGCACTTATAAAGCTTTCCACCAATTTTATTGCTTTCTAAATTATATTCTCCTCTTAGGAATGTTACCTAGCTCCATGTAATATATACAGCGTGTCAAGCATAGGTGAAAAGAGGCATTAAAGATGGTGAAGACCATGAAAGAAAGGGTTTGTGACGTGCCACCTGGAGACGTGGGGTACTCGGTAGCCGGGCCGGTCGAGGCTGGGAATGTCACAATGGCAGTGACCCGGTCCGTGGGCCCGGTCGGTCAATTGATTAAAGGAAAAGTAAAATGGGAATAATGTTTTTATAGAGATAATGTTCGTGACGCCACCTGTGGTATGCGGCTATATGGGGCCGCCGCTGCGGTGCAGATCCTCTGGAGCTAATGACGATGCAGCAGAGTTGGTTCAGCTCTCCACAGATAGAGCTTAGCTCCAGGGCTGTAGATGGTGATTTTACGAGGTAGATGTTGTTGGTGCTGTGTAGTGCAGGACAGGTTATTCAAGGACTCAGTGGGGTGCAATCTTCAGGTTTTACTCACAGTTGTTAAGTTCCTAAGGTTACAATCACCGGTGTGCAACTGCCCACGTCGTCCTGTGTCCTCCGGGGTAGTGATCCAGCAAACTCTCAGGTATCTCAGGAGCACTTGGGCGGGACCCCGTTCTATCTACCTTTCCTGGTCGTCTCACTGCGCTGGCTCTCACCTTCCTGCCCAGCGCCTCACAATCAGTGTCCCAAGCCAGTGGCCTCGGGCCTTGTCGGGCGACCTGCAGTCCCCTGGACTCTATGCGGCCACCTTTTCGGCGATGTAATTGTGGATGTTGGCTGCAGCACTCTTCTTATATATTATACTGTAAGTTTTTTTTGGTCCAATTAATTACCAAAGCCCAGATGCATCTTAGCTATTTCCCTATGTGGTGTGCGCCAAGATGACTGGACACCGTCATACTGCCTGGTCTCTTGATTCAAACTCTAAAGACGCTGCTGATCAAGGGGAGCTGCCTGTGAGTGAGTTGGGCGATAAGGAGCACTGACATAACTTGACAGTCATGGGCCCCAATGCAAGGGGCTCCCAATTATCGTAGATCTTTAATAATATTGATCATCTCATATAGGCCAAAGGAATCTTCTGGATATCTTTCTTTGTCTATTCTGGCCACTTGATGTTGTAGGGTAGACTGGATGGCATGGTTAGCAGTTGACTGAGGAACACACTGTTAGATTGAGAATTTCACTCTGTAATCTCCACAGTATCGGCAGACATCAAGGAGTCTTCCACAACCACTTGGTATTTTGAAGGCCACTTCACTCTAGGGGCTCTCTCTCTAGCAGGTCCAACTAATTTATCAGTCGAGAACTGGTCTGGTGGTGTATTCACTGGTGTGCAACTTCGCTGTTAGATCACAGGGTTTCTTCTCCTGCAGTCAGGCCCAACCCCTGACTCTGGACCTCTTGTTGCTCTAACTTTGATGGTGCTGTAGAACTCAGTGGCACTCTGTCACGCTCACTATCTATCTACAATCCACTGGCCATAACGTGCGATAGCTGTGCCCCTAAAACTATAGCTCCACCTGGAATGGGAACTTTGCAATGCCAAGCTCTGAAGTCCGGACACGTATCATCCTCCTTAAGTGCTTAATGGTCAACTGCAGGCAGCACTGAATGGATTTAACTGCTGACAGATAGCATCTGAAAGAATGGATGCTGGAAGCCTGTGCTAGCATCTCTTCTGCGGTGTTGCTATCAGTGTGTCAAGAGTGGGAGAAGAGGGCTGTATTGACAATCCAACACAATGGGCAGCACTTTGAACACATTTCATAAGTGGTCATAAACTTGTAATTGTGGATGTTGGCTGCAGCACCTTGAAAATGCAGCAGCCTCTGGTTATCTAGCTGAGCCTGGTTGTTCTCCACTAGTTAGGGGCCGGTCCCCTTCTGTGGCCTGATCCCTCCACTTCAGAGTGGATTCGGGCGCACGGGTGGCATCCGCACTCGCCGTGCCCCTGGGATCCCCTCTGTTCCTCCTGGAGCCCTCCTCACTGCTCTTCTCTTCACTCTTTCTCCTGGGCCTCTCTGACTGGGCCCTGCTCCTTTCTCCACTCCTCCTGAGCAGAGCTCATCCTGAGCTCCTGCTCCCAGCTCTCTCTCCTCTGTACTGTCCTCAACGGTCTGACTGCTTTTAGATGGTTCCCCTTCTTCTTATACTCTTCCTGTCGGTGCTCCAGTGATCTACTTCCTCCACCCACCTCCTCTACCTTGTTCCATCCTCCAGCTAAGGACCAGGGACTGTGCTCTCCCTTAGGAGCAATCTCGCCCTTCCCTACTGAAGTGGAGTGTATTAGATGTGGATGTGTGGGTCCCGGGTAGTACTCCCTCCTTACCTGAGAGTGGGGTACCACACCTCTGGGTGAGATGCAGTACCTCTGTGGTGACTGAACCCGCAGGGGCGCCACATTTGCAGAAGACTTCTTAGTGGATACTGGAAAGTGTAATGTAACCTTTATGTGGCTTAAAGAGGTTGTCCACTACTTTTACATTGATGGCCTATCCCTAGGATAGGCCATCACATCCAGGGTCCGACATCTGGTTCCCCCACCAATCAGCTGTTATAGGTGTCTGCGGCCGCCACCGACCTGAAGTGCTCACTTGCTGAGCTTCTCCGTCTACTTGTAGTGGCCGAGGCTTGGTATTTCACATCCGTCTCCTATTCAAATGAATAGGAGGCGGATGTGTAGTACCTTGCAGCGGCCATTACAATTAGACTGAGAAGCTCGACAAGTGAGCATATCCAGCCGGCTGCCACCGCCGTCATTGTCGGTAACAGCTGATCAGCAGGAGTGCTGGGTATTGGACTCCGGCCGATCAGACTTTGAAGACCTATCCTAAGGATAGGCCATCAATGTATAAGTAGTGGACAACCTCTTTAACAACAAAAGCAACTCGTTTCCCATTCTATGTGATCCTATCCTATGACATTTTATTTCATCTTATCCCATCCAACATCATCTCATCTCAAAGCATCCTTTCCTAATCATTTCTTAGTTTCCAGTATTTCCTACCCTACGTCATCCAACCCCTTTCCATTTTATGTCAGTCCGTTCTATCCCAACCTTTCTTATCTTATCCTTCACCATCCTCCCCCCATTGTTTTCTAATCCATCCTATATTATCCCATCACACCCCATCCTATTCTATTAAATACATTCTTAGTTTTCGTCCACTGCCATCCCACCCATTCTATCCCAATCCATCCTATCTCATCCCATCCTACGCTATCCCATCTCAATCCATTTTATCCTTAATTTCCATTATTATTATTTCCATTATTCCTGATCCTATCTCATCCCATTTCTTCCAATTCAATCCTAACTAATCCTGCCCCGTTCTATGCAAACCAATCCTATCGAAATCAATTATATCCCATCCTAACTCATTCCATACAAGGTTGTCAACTGTTCCAGGAAAGTACGTAAAAATAGGGCACTTTTTTACCCTGTCCATAAAAAAAAAATTTAAGACGTCTGTGATTTTTTTTGAAGCTGAAAAAAACGTACACATATTATTTTGTCTGTAATTATCATCATTTTATAGTTTTTAATGAATGTAGCTGATGTCTTCATATCAGAATTATGGGCTGTAGACATGGATCACTGATGATCATAATTAATTATTATGGTTTTCCAATGTGTCCCTAAAAATATTGTTAATATTTTGACAAACTGGTAACCCTGATTCCATCTCATACCATCCTATCCCATTTATTTCATCCTTGTTTTCCATTCTTTTCCTTCTTGCCTCATTCTATACATTCTATATTATCTCCCAATCTATTATATGACATTTTCTTCTATATCAGTTTATGCCATCCCACTCTATTCCATCCGTCCTAGCCCTTTCCATCATACATCATCCCATCATATTCTATCCTGTTAATTTCATCCATAGTTTTCATCCAGTTCCATCCTATTGTATGTAAATCCATCTTATCTTATCCTATGCTACATCATCCCCTCTTCTTCATCCAATTCTTTTATTTTCATTCTTGGTTTTTATATGTTTCCATCTTGTTTCATCCTGTCGAATCCCAACCTATAATATGCCATTACAAATTTGTCGAACTCATCCTATAACATTCGTTTCCATTCTATCCCATTTTATTCTATTTTATCTAACCTAATCCCATTTCCTCATACCGTACTAATTCCATTCAGTCTATGCCAACCTAGTTTCTCCAGTCTGATCCCATTGATCATATTTATTACTTCTTCAGATTCAATTTATATACTACCCCAACCTTATTTATCACATCCAATCCATTCCAATCCTATCATATGCTCTTCTCTTATATCCCATCCCCCCCAACGAAAAAATAATTTTCATCCATCTCATGCCTAGATTCCTTTCCTATCATGCCCTATATTTTTATCCATCATTTATTCTTAGGAATATAACTAGTTCTATTGTGGTTTTACTTCATTCCCTCCATAAAATGCCCATCCATTGGTTGGTCCCATCCACAAAAAAAAAATCTAAAACAAAACACCAGAACCTTCTGTCCTAGGTGGCAAAATGTGCAACCATAATGAACAATAATGAGTATTTGACCAATATTTCCTGGTCTATGATCCAAGTCCATCATTACTTCCTCATGACCAAGGGTGGTAAGAGGTGGACTGGTCACGTATTAGCTAAGGATAAATTATATACTTTGTGGTGTAGACTGAGACCACGTAAGCTTATACTACAGTGTGCAGAGCTAGCTCGCAAGAACTGGCCAGATGTCCCCAACATTAGCCACTATGAGTCTAATTGCCCTCCACAATGCCCATCTAGTGTCAGCTACTGATCCAGACTACCAGGAGATTCTAGCCGTAGTAATTTTGCAGTATTTGGAGAACCATAGATTAGATAATATTCCTATTGCCTTTAATTATTCGAGCATGTTAGGCAACTCTTCTGGACCATTTAGGAGGCTCCTATAAAAAGGGAAGACCCTGCAGACTTCTAAAAGAGTTGGGAAATCTTCCAGACACCATTGAAACCTTCCGTAAAGCAAGTTTTCTTCTGTGTGATACCAGGAGCTTCCAAAGTCCAAACATAGAGTAGAGGATGGGTGGTAGAGGCTCTGCGGGGGCGTGGTAGAGGTGTGGAGAGACCTGGCCAATGAGAAAAATGTGTGTTCTCCTCTAGGGAAGGATTCCATAAAAATTGTATTTGAGGTGTAATAACTTTTCATTGGGACATCCCCAGCCCATAATATCTATTAACACCAGATCTTACAAAGTACGGCTCACGGCATAGTAATGACTAATGGATGGATTCCGCCTCGTCTTAAGTTAGTTTACACAGCTTCTGACCACAAATGTTTTCTGTTATCACTGGAGAGCAAATTAATTAAATTTTGGAAATCAGACACAATGAGAATTCCTTCATTAAGAAAACTGCAGAATTACCCATAATGCCTCATTGGTATTTTAATCATTCCACTTCTTCTTTTTTTCTGAGGACTTTGATGTTTCCTGTGAATTATATAGGCCATGAAATCAATGTAAAGCTCATTCTCAGGGCTAGAGACAAACTCCATAAATACTCATGACTGAATATACGGAGCTATATTATGCCGTCTGCACAGTTTATGTCTACCGCATGGTTAAACTATGGGATTATTAACGAGGGTGACACGGCCTTCTGCTTGAAGAAGGGTTATGTATGATTCACTGGCGGTTCTGTATATAACATTACATCCATGGGATAAACACTAGGACTGTTCTGGTTTCCAGTGAATGGAATTAAGCTGTAAACTCTTCCTTGGGGTCGGGGTTGGGATCTGTGTATCCAAGACCTGAGACAAAAGTCTGTTCCTCTGTAGACAAAGTGATAAATCCTATTTCATCTGTCTTTATGTATTACTTAGGCTGAATGAATAAAGTGTCAGGTTTATTAGATAGTCTGGATTTTCGGACTTCTATTGGTAAGGTAGAGGAAGTCTAAGAATGTCACCCAAGATGAAAAAATCTCAGAATTTCTTATCTTGGCCATCAACTATCCCAATAGCTGCCAAAGTGACCACAACAGAACCTCCGGTCTTAAGAAGGCCGTTGATGACACAATGTTGTCACACGAAGAAGACCAAGAAGACCTAAGAGTAAGACCTAAGCATAGCGGAGTCTGGGCTTGGGTGTGAATTTTTGTATGGTCTGGTCTACGGTGTTATAATTCTTAGGTCTGATCTGGGTGGGGTCTGATAATTTAGGGGTCTGTATGGAATCTGATCATTTAGAGTTTTGGTCTGGAATCTGATATTTTAGGAGTCTAGTCTGATAATATAGGGGTCTGGTCTAGAGAATGATGAATTTAGGGGCCTGATAAATTAAGTGTTTGGTCTGGGGTCTTATGAAGTTTAAGATCTGATAATTTAGAAATCTTGTCTAGGATCTGATAATTTAGGGGTTTGGTGTGCGATCTGATAATTTAAGGTTTTGGTCTGGGGCCTGATAAATTTCGGGGTTGAATCTGGAGACTAATGAATTTAGGGGCCTGATAATTTAGGTGTTTGGACTGGGATGTGATGAATTTAAGGGTTTGATTTAGGGTCTGATAGTTTAGTGGTCTAGTATGGGATCTAATAATTTATGGGTTTGGTATGGGATCTGAATCTACAAATTTAGAGGTCTGGACTGGGGTCTGCTAATTTAGAGTTCTAGTTTGGTGTATAGTTAAATTAAGGGTCTGTTCTAGGGTATGATGAATATAATAGTTTGCTCTGAAGGTCTGAATGATTTTAGGGGTCTGATTGAATTTTGTTTGGTAAGAGTTCTGATGAATTTATAGGTTTTGTCTGGGATCTGGTGAATTTACCCCTTCTGAGGTTTGATGAATATAGGGGTCTGGTCTGAGGTCTGATAATTTAGGGTTCTGGTTAGGGAATTTGACCTGAGGTCTTATGGTTATGGGGTCTGTTATCTCAAAAGGAATCCATCTCTAGGATTATTCTGTCAGGTCTGATGGGAGCATAAAGTAGTGACTGAGATCTTGATTCCATTCCTGCGTCACTTATTGGATATCTTGCATAGTAGGAGCCTTGCGCAGGAGTCCCAAGTCCTTGACGTTTATGAACTGCCGGCTCCCCCCGCCCTTCTGCTTTACAGCTTTTTCCTCCCAGGCGCAGCTCAAGAGCGCCACCAAGTAAATAGCCAAGATTCACTAATTTCAATCCATTTCTAAAAGTGTTCAAGAACGTCTGGACAATAAAATGTCCGTTTAAAATAACTCTACAGTAGCATAATAATAATTGTTATAATAATAATAACAATAATAACTGAAAGCATATATGTCAAAAAATGTAGCCAATGTAACTATAAAAAACAATAGTATCCGCCATAAAGCCGTCCTACAATTAAATGACATTTTCCTGTTAAGAAAACATTAATTTTTTTCAATTGGAATCATATAGACATGGCTGTTAAATACTTATTATGGCGCCCCCTGGTGTTCTCTTGATTTCCTCTCAGGACAGTCACCTATTGTGTCTAGTAGTGGTGGTCACAGATACTCAGGAGCTCAGTCCCATCACACGGATCCTTATTCTTCATGTAAGTAGTTGTTGGAGTGAGTTTGGCTATTGTACAGCCAGCCAATAAGAATCCTCACTGCAAGAGACTTCTTTCAAGCCCCTGAACACATTAGGTGGACATTCTGAGAGGGAATTAATAGAGTAGTATGATGCCCTCACAGCCCATTCACACAATATAACACCTCTAAAGCCCATCTCACAACAGTATGATGCTCCCAACTCTTCCCTTCACATAGTATAAAAAACTCTAATCTTAGACACGTAGTATATATAACACATTGTGTTTATAATTGTTCACTATATAAATTCCATACTACCATTACGGACATCATCGGACTCCATCGTCAACCATAAATACACATACAAAACGAGAAAAACAACGATAAAGGAGCCCACAAAGTAGTTAGAAAAGTACTTCACATCAAAATTTATTGAAAACATATATATCAGAGATCAGACAATACAGGAATAAGTGCGGTAAAAGGGGTAAAGATTAAAATAACCTACACAAAGACCCTCTCCACATAGCCACCTCCAAAGCTAGACTAGATATAACACAATATATTGTTATTATTTAGAACTGCTATCATCAAATCTAATATTATGCAGCCTCATCCTAACATTGCCCAAAAAGTGTGTATATATATTAGCTCCCTATAATCAATGTATAATGCACTATCAATATACTTTTTTACCAAAAATATATATATACACACATTCCCCATCATCATACACCACCTATATGGCTGTGGGTGGCTGGCCAGGTCACCACTACATACATACCAAAGGGAAAAAACTCTGATTGAGAACAGTAAAGTGGCAATGAAGGAACCAAAAGTCCGTAAGGGGGTGGCACCAGGGGAGCAGGGATGCCCCGACGCACGTTTCGTGCTTACCATTCGTCTCATGCTGCTCATAACACATCTGCATCTCTGGCTGCTATGGGCATAAAAGGGGACAAACTTATGGTGTGGCACCCATGCTCCCCTGACCTTAAACCCATTGAGAACCTCTGGAGCATCATCAAAAGGAATGTCTATGATGGCGGGAGGCAGTTCACATCTAAGCAACAGCTCTGGGAGGGTATTCTGTCCTCATGCAAAACAATTGAAGCAGAAACCATCCAAAACATGACAAATTCAATGGACGAGAGAGTTCAGATGCTCCTTTCGAACAAGCGGTCCTATGTGCAAATGTAACATCACCTAGAATAAAGTTTTGAGTTGAAAACTGTTTGATTTCAGTTTGTAATAACCTGCTAATGCTTATAATTTCAAAAATGACCATTTTTTTGTTCTTTATTAAAATGAAAAGGTTGAAAACTCTGCTGTGCATAATAATTTGGAACATGCATTTTGAGTGCAGTTTGAGTTTTTTATTTTTTAAAAAATATACGGTTATCATAGGCAGTTTGTACAAAAACCTTTCAATTGTACTCTAATAGTTATTTGACTGGAAAATTACAATGACTGCAATTCATATAGCTAATTTGGGAAAATCTGAGAAAATATTATTTGCATAATAATTTGGAACACAGTGTATATTGAACTTTACCTATGTTTCAAGCAAACGGATATAGTTAAAATGGATAGAGTTAAAATACACCCGACTTCCCAGGACATCAAGACAGCTCCCCAAATTTAGCACTATTCCACAAGATCCAGGTCAGTTGGGAGTTAAGTTTAAGTGGTCAATGTATTTTCAGACAACTCTATCTCATTTAATAGATAATAACTAAACATAAAATCTGCAAATACTTTTTTGAAATGTTATCTCATCTTACCTCCCGAGTCCCCCCCAGAAAAAAAATCACTCCAAAGTACTGACCACTAAATGACTTCCTTCTGTGTAACTTATTGCCCACTACCTGTTGTCAAATCCAATCTGTCTATAGCAGTTGAGATGTTGACATGTATTGCTGGAAGTTGTAGTGGGTCATTGTCTCTCTACGGAAGTGGGCATGCTTCTTTGTCTGCCTAATGGAATTAGGGAGGGTATTTGTCTCTCTACACAAAGTGGAATTGGGTCTTTGTCTCTCTGCAAGAAGTAGGGTGGGTCTTTTACTGTCTACAAGAAGTGGGTGTAGGTCCTTGTCTCTCTACTGGAAGTGGGGGGAGGTCTTTGTCTCTCTGCAGGAAGTGGGGTGGGGTCTTTGTCTCCCTACAGTAGGTATGGTCGGGTCTTTGTCCCTCTACAGAAAGTAAGGGCAGGTTCTTTGTCTCTACATGAAGTGGAGGCACTTCTTCATCTCTCTATAGGAAGTGGGGTGGGGTCTTTGTCTCTCTACAGTAGGTATGGTTGGGTCTTTGTCCCTCCATAGAAAGTAAGGGCAGGTTCTTTATCTCTACACGAAGTGGATGCAGGTCTTCTTAATCTCTCTACAGGAACTGTGGTGGGTCTTTGACTCTCTACAGAAAGTAGGGGCTTGTCTTTGTCTCTATAAGTGGGTTTAGGTTTTTCTCTATGTGCAGGAAGTGGGAGCAGGTCATCATCTCTCTTCAGGAAGTGGTGGTGGGTCTTTGTTCTCTGCAGGAAGTGGGGCAGTTATTTGTCTCTCTATAAGAAGTGGGAACTTTTTTTGGCCCTCTACGGGAAGTGGGGATGGGTCTTTGTCTGTCTACAGAAAGTGAGGATGTTTTTTTGTCTCGCTACAGGAAGTGGGACCGGGCCTTTGTTTCTCTACAGGAAGTGGGGCAGATCTTTTTCTCTCTTTTGGAAGTGGGAGCAGGTCTTTCACTGTCTACAGAAAGGGATTTTTTTTTTGTCTCTAAACACTTTCAATGAAGAAATCCGTAGCCTGGTTTTTATAAAATTGTCATTATAAGTTTTGGTCTCTGTGCTTCAGGGCGGGCTTGTGGGACGGGGCTGTGGGTAGGGTCTTCGGCTCTGCCATGACCCCTCTGCTGTCTATCTTCTTCCTTATTTAAATCCAAAATTCCAAGAATTGCTCCAGCGAGCAGTATCCCTGCGATTGTCCAATGGCTTGCCTGCTGAAAACCGAAAGCCTGTCTTTCTGTTTTATCTGTATCCATATTGACAGACAGGAGAGCAGGAACACAGAGTCAAAGACCTGCGACCTTCCTGTAGAGAGAAAAAGACCTGCCCCCATCCTGTAGAGAGAAAAAGACCTGCCCCCTTCCTATAAGCAGTTACAAGACTTTTGGATTTAAATAAGGAAGAAGATAGGCAGCTGAGGGGCCATAGCAAAGCCGAAGACCCTACCCACAGTCCTGCCCCACAGACCCGCCCCGATACACGGAGACCAAAACATATAATGATGATTTTATAAAAAACAAGCTACTGATTTCTTCACTGAAAGTATGTATTAAATTAGTATACCAGCGTCATTATGGACATGTGACTCGCCCCCTGGGCCGTGGGGCACTCGGATCCGGGCAGTATGAGAATGATGGGAGTAGTAGTGGCAACCCGGTTCCGTGGCTCAGGGTGGTCAGGCCAGTGGTAGTCCGTTATGCGCTGATGATTATGTCCGACTACGCCACCCGTGGATTGCGGTTATTAGGAACTGCCGCTGCATGCAGACCGCTGGGGCTGATGAGGTGTGCAGCTAGGGTAGTGTGACTCCCCACGGGAAGAGTGGGGCCCCAGGGCAGTATAATGGATGGTGGGAGTGATGGCGGTGAGAGTCCCAGTACCGGTAGTGCTGGAGGCGCAAAGGAGCACACAGACAACAGGTTGCAGTCCAGGGCCTTTACTAAAACAGGTAAACTGACCCATAAACAGTCCCGGCTAGGAGGGGACCTGGATGTCTGAGAGCAATGGGGAAATTGGCCCTGGTCAGGGTGGGGGTGTAGGCCTACCATGCTTTCTGTGCTCCTTCTGGCTATCTCCTCCTTATAGGGTAACACCCCACGTTTCCGAGCTCTCCGTGTATTCTCGCCTGTATGGCCTGCGACGTGGGTTCCTTTCTGCTCCCAGCCTTGTACGGCTTTGCTGGTCCCTTCTGTTGTGGCAGGGCCTCCAGGCTTCTTAGGCCAAGGAATATACAGTCCCCTGCGGACTGGTTATCTGCTGGGGGATGTGGAATCCTCCCAGCCTCAGACAGCAAAGTCTGGTAAATTAAGTCCTTTATCTGCCAAGACAGGCTCACTTCGCCTCTTGTCTCTGGCTTGTGGCTCTCCTCCTGCCACACTTCCTCTTAGGTGCAATACAACTTTCTGTCCCTGCTCTGCTCCGGGACACGTCTCAGTACTGAGACAGGTCATCCAGTTCTCCCCTAACCCTGCCCCCAGCCTCAGCTTTTATAGGGGCAGCCTGCTCCCCCTACTGGCCTGAGACAGGAGGTACTGCATGCTAATGTTCCCCTGACTAGAGAACCTCCCCCCTGCTCTCAGACACAGCTTTATTACATTTTGTGGCATCCAGGCCAGGGTGACACATTCCCCCCTAGTGAAATTTAGTACTCCGGGACTAAACAATAAACAAAGACAATATGCATAACCATAAAACATTAACAGACAGACGACGCACAGCTTGAGTTCTTAAGGTCACAGTGTGGTCTGTGACCGGGTGTCCATATCACCAATACAATGGGGAGCCATAACCAGGTGGGGGTCTGTCCTACCCCAAGTCCTTCACAGTCTTAGTTCATTCCTTGGTTAGGCTCCGAACGCAGTCCATACAAGGTCCCGGTTATAAAAAAGTCCATAACCTCTGAGTCCTTACGGTAACTGCAAGAAACTGAAACACAGAATTACCAAACATGCATGTAACTTTGCAAACATTTCAACATTTGGCAACAGGGTTATTTACAACTTTAGCGCGCTCTATATTTTCCATCGAGCGGGAATCTGCCCCTTTGTGCTCCTGGTTGATCTCCTTAACCCACTGTCTGGTGGTGGACCGACCTGGCTTTCCCCACTAGCGTTAGAGGTACAGCTACCAGCTGGGTGTACAGGTAGGGCAGGCTCACTGTCAGCAGAGGGTTGACTCTCCTGGGCTGCTGATACAGGCTCTTCTGCCTCTGGAACCGCTTGCTCCTCTTCACCTTCCGGCTCTGGTGCAGGTTGTTGCTCAGTCGGTTGCAGGAAATGCAGGACGGGTACCACTATTGCATCGTTTATTCGAGTCCAGGACTGAGGGAACTCTCCGAGAACGGTGCTGATCATTTCTTCCTTGTCCTCTGCGGGTTCAAGGTCACTCTGATCCTCTTCTGCACTACGGAGTTGCTCGGGGCACCTTTTGAGGTGGTCTCTGGAGACGGTACTAGTGGTTTCTCCTCCGTCCTTGGTGATCACGCACACCTTCGGGTTGTCGTGGTCAGACTGCAGTACGGTGAAGGGTTCCTTTTCCCACTGGTCGTCCAACTTGTGAAGCCTTCTCTTTCGCTTCAGGACCGGCTCACCAGGTTCTAGGGGACCAGCAGGGGAGTGTTGGTTGAAGAGTCTTTCTTGCCTCTCTCTCACCTGGGCCAGGCTCTTCTCCACACTCTCCTGTACCTTCTTGTACTGCAGTTGCCTTTCCGTATCCCAGTCCGCATCCGGGGAGGTGTCCTCAGGCGTTAGGACTCCCATCTCCAGGTCTACGGGCAGCTTAACTGGTCTGGCTCGCATCAGGTAAGCCGGGGTGCAGTTGGTAGCATTCACCGGGATATGATTGTATAAGTCTATCAGGTCCGGCAGTTTTTCTGGCCACAGGCTGCGTTCCTCCAGGGGCAACGTCTTTAGGAGATCAATGACTATGTTGTTCATTTTCTCACACATCCCGTTGGTTTGTGGGTGGTAAGGTGTTGTCCGAATCTTCTTACAGCCATAGAGGTTGCAGAACTCTTGGAAGATTTCAGCCTCGAACGCTGGACCCTGGTCCGTCAGGACCTGTTCCGGATACCCGTGTGGACGGCAGAAGTATTGCTGGAAGGCTCTGGCCGCCGTTTGGGCTGTCAAATCTTTCACCGGGACCACCACTAGAAAACGGGAATAGTGGTCCACGATTGTCAGGGCGTAGATGTATCCTGACCGGCTTGGAGCCAATTTGACGTGGTCCAGAGCTACCAGCTCAAGAGGCTGCGTGGTGACGATGGGCCTCAAGGGTGTCTTCTGGCTGGCACGGTCCTTCCTCCTTAGGTGACAAGGGCCACAGTCTCTGCACCACTTCTCTACAGCCCCTCTCATGCCGACCCAAAAGAACCGTCCTCTTAGCAGGAACTCCAGTTTCTTCCAACCGAAGTGCCCCGCTCTGTCATGGTAAGCCCCCAGGACCATAGCTGCATCCCGCCTTGGGACCACGACTTGCCAGGTCAGCTCGTGCGTCCGGTGGTTGACAATCCTTCTGCACAGCTTGCCTTCGTAGAGGAACAGCTTGCTCTTCTCTTTCCATAGCTGCTTGGCTTCCTCTGGAGCATCCGGATCTATGCGGGCATCTTCCTGGGTCAGCAGATCTTTCACCAGGCGGATGGCAGGGTCACTATCTTGGGTCTCGGCCCAGCTGTGGTGAGGTAGGGGGTTGATCATCAATGTTGTTAGATCCTCCTCCTTCATGCGGTGGGAGTATTGAGCGGCCCCATACCGGTGAAATGCGGGAAGTTCTACCTCCTCCAGCACTTCTGGGTCTTCGTCACCTTCAAGTAAGTGAGGCATTCTCGATAGAGCGTCAGCGTTGGCATTGGTTTTGCCTGCCCGGTACTTGATCACGAAGTCATAGTTGGAGAGACGGGCCATCCACCGCTGTTCCAGGGCAGCCAGTCTCGCATTGTCCAGATGTGTCAACGGGTTGTTGTCCGTGTACACGGTGAACTTTGCGGAGGCCAGGTAATGCTTGAAGCGTTCCGTCACGGCCCACACCACCGCCAAGAATTCTAGCTTGAAGGAGCTGTAATTCTCCGGGTTCCTCTCGGTGGGCCTCAGCTTCCGGCTGGCGTACGCGATCACCCTTTCTCTGCCCTGTTGGTTTTGGGACAGTACGGCTCCCAGTCCCACATTACTGGCGTCTGTGTGGAGAATGAAAGGCTGGCCATAATCAGGGTAGGCCAGGATCTCGTCCCCTGTGAGGGCCATCTTTAGCTGGCGGAAGGACTCCTCTTCCGGTTTATCCCACTTGAAGGGTGGCTTTTGACTTCTGGACTTAGACTGTCCGATCAGGAGGTCCTGCATAGGAGCTGCCATCTTAGTGAACCCGGGGATGAACCTTCGGTAGTAGCCTACCAACCCGAGAAACTGTCTCACCTCTTTGATGTTCGAGGGGCTCGGCCAGCTCTTGATTGCCGTGACCTTGTCAGGGTCGGGGGCCACTCCTTCCGCACTTACCACGTGCCCTAGGTACTGGACCTTCGGTTTCAGCAGGTGACACTTCGATGGTTTCACCTTCAGGCCATAGCCTGCCAGGGCTTCGAACACCTCGGCCAGGTGCTTTAGATGGTCCTCGTAGGTCTTCGAATAGACGATCACGTCGTCCAGGTAAAGGAGGACCGTCTCGAAGTTTCGGTGCCCTAGACAGCATTCCATCAGCCTCTGGAAGGTCCCTGGTGCGTTGCAGAGCCCGAAGGGCATACAGTTGAACTCACTCAGTCCCATCGGGGTGGTGAAGGCGGTCTTCTCTTTGTCAGCCTCTGCCACAGGAACCTGCCAGTACCCGCTAGTAAGGTCCAAAGTAGAAAAGAAGTTAGCTGATTTTAGTGCGGCTAAAGACTCCTCTATTCTAGGCAGCGGATATGCGTCTTTGTGGGTGATACGGTTGATTTGTCTATAGTCCACGCACATTCTCATGGTGCCGTCTTTCTTTTTTACCAGAACCAGTGGGGCTGCCCAGGGGCTACAGCTATCTCTAATGACCCCAGCTTCTTTCATTTCCCGCAGCATACCCTTGGCGTTCTGATAATGTGCAGGGGGTACAGGCCTGTGTCTCTCTTTTATCGGTGGGTGGCTCCCTGTGGGGATGTGGTGTTCTATCCCCTTTACTCTGCCGAAGTCTAGCGGGTGCTTACTAAAAATTCTCTCGTACTCCTGGACCACCCGGTAGACTCCTTGTTTTTGGTGCAGGGGACTGAAGTCAGCACCCACATGGAGTTTCTGGCACCAGTCCTCCTTTTGTTTCTGGGAGCCATTACCCTCCGCCTGAGGAGATGGAGGCAAGGGTTCCACGGCCCTGATAGCTTTGTGTTCGACAACAAACAGTTTGGCAAGTGTAGCGTACCTGGGTAAGTGTACCTCTCTCTCCCCAATGTTGAGAATGCGAACGGGCACCCTCCCATGACGGACATCAACCACCCCCCTGGCTGTCAAAATGGTGGGCCTGCTGTCTGAGTACATGGGTTCTACCATGGCTTGGTAGTCTCTACCTCTCAACCCGATTGCAGTCCGACACCAGATCATCATTTCACTTTTGGGAGGCATGGAAATGGGGAATGGGTCACTCAGTCTTACGCTACCGATCTCACCACCAGACAGTTCTACCTGCTGCCGTCTCATCAGGGCTTTTATCTCCTTGTTGAGGACTCTCTGTTGGCTCGAACTAGCATTCACCGCCACCTGTTGTAGAATTACAATTACTTCTGAAAGACAATTTTCAATCACGTTAGTACCCACAGTTATTTTAGGGTGACTTTCACGACGGTCAATGTCCACAATAATCACTCCCTGTGCCGGCAGTTCAACTTTACCAATCTTAATGGTCATCTCCTTGAACCCCATCTGCGGCACGGGTAAGCCATTACTGGCGATGATGCTCAAGTTACTGTCTGGATACCGTGTGATATCAGCATCAGTCCAATACTGCTTAAAAAGTACATAAGGGATAGTGGTTACTTGCGACCCAGTATCCAGCAAGGCACTCATGGGGATACCGTCCAGCACCACGGGTAAAACCGGGCGCCCCCCAACGTACTTATCACGCCAATTATAAGGGCCTGGTGATCTTATGCCTGGCGGTCGGCCCTCTGCCCCAGGTTGGACCCGTTTAAATTACAGTACCTGGAAATGTGTCCGGGCTGGTTGCATCGACGGCAAATGGGCTGTCCATCCTCTGCGTAGTGGTCTGTGGGCCTCCCTCGGAACGACGGGATCCTCCTCTGTCGACGCCACGGGACATCCTCCGGACTTGAAGCCAGCTCGATGGGTCTTGATGGGTCCACTTGTAACGCCTGGACGGTCCTGGTCAACGCCGCGACGCTCCTGGTCAGCTCCTGGACTTGGTGGTGCAGGTCTTTCGACGGGGCTTGGTTCAGGGCCTGTGCATCAGCCCCCACAGAGTCCATAGGGGAGGGCGCTGCCTCCTGGTGGTAGGTGAGAGCAGGGCGCCGGGAGTTTATAGCGCCACTTGTTGCGGGTTCACGGAGCACCCTTATGGCCCTGTCCTTGAATTGGGCAAAGGTCAGGTCGGAGTTCTGAAAGAACATGAGGCGCAGCTGGGCCCTGTGGGCGCTAGACAGCAGTCCTTCTATAAATTGTTCTGTCAATAGTTTATCCGTTTCCTGCACACTGCCAGGGTCAGTTTGTTGGATGGCCCTCAAGGCTTCCTGTAGATTTAGGGCATAATCTCTGATGCTGTCTTGTGCCCGCTGCTTACATCCATAGAACCTCATTTTAATCTCAGCGGAGGTACGTGTGTCAAAGGTACCCCGCAGCCGGGCCAGAATACCCTTCACAGTCCTTTTATCCTCAGTGGGCCATGATTTTACCTCCCTTTGGGCTGCGCCAGTTAACTGCCCCGTCAGTATGCTGACCTTCTGTTCCTCTGTCAGGGGGTAGACTTGGAACAAACTGTACAGCCTTTCCTTAAAGTCAGTTAGGGCATGGGGCTCCCCTGAGTACTTGGGCAGCCAGGCCGCTCCAGGGATGTAGGGCAGGGAAAAGGGCATCACCGCTGCTGCAGCTGCGTTGGTGGTAGTGGGCGCCTCTGTATCCGACATCTTTCTACCCCCCTAGTGGACCGTGGCCTACCTTGCGATGCTGTTCTTCCGTAGGCAGCGGCTCCGCAGTCAATCGTTGGGGTAGAGGACCTGGCGTCGCGCTCCGATGACGTCAGCGTCGCTCTTCCTCCCTTCCAGGACCTTGCGCAGCGTCAGTGCGTGGGGCGGAGCTTCGGATCTCACGCGCTTTCGGCGTCCACGCCCCTCTTCTTCCGTGCGGCGTCCCGAAGATGGCGTCCGATGGCGGGAAGCGGCTGTGGATGGCGGGAAGACGGCAGAAGATGGCGGGAAACGCCCCAAGATGGCGTCCGATGGCGGTAAACGACTCCGGACGGCGGGAAACGACTCCGGACGGCGGGAAACTTCGCCACAGGTAAGTACAAAAGTCTCTTTCAGGCATGCAGTACCCGGTGGTTGCGGGCACGAAATCCTGCCGACTACGCCAAAGCTGACTCGCCCCCTGGGCCGTGGGGCACTCGGATCCGGGCAGTAGGGGAACGATGGGAGTAGTAGTGGCAACCCGGTTCCGTGGCTCAGGGTGGTCAGGCCAGTGGTAGTCCGTTATGTGCTGATGATTATGTCCGACTACACCACCCGTGGATTGCGGTTATTAGGAACCGCCGCTGCATGCAGACCGCTGGGGCTGATGAGGTGTGCAGCTAGGGTAGTGTGACTCCCCACGGGAAGAGTGCGGCCCCAGGGCAGTATAATGGATGGTGGGAGCGATGGTGGTGAGAGTCCCAGTACCGGTAGTGCTGGAGGCGCGAAGGAGCACACAGACAACAGGTTGCAGTCCAGGGCCTTTACTAAAACAGGTAAACTGACTCATAAACAGTCCCGGCTAGGAGGGGACCTGGATGTCTGAGAGCAATGGGGAAATTGGCCCTGGTCAGGGTGAGGGTGTAGGCCTACCGTGCTTTCTGTGCTCCTTCTGGCTATCTCCTCCTTATAGGGTAACAGCCCACGTTTCCGAGCTCTCCGTGTATTCTCGCCTGTATGGCCTGCGACGTGGGTTCCTTTCTGCTCCCAGCCTTGTACGGCTTTGCTGGTCCCTTCTGTTGTGGCAGGGCCTCCAGGCTTCTTAGGCCAAGGAATATACAGTCCCCTGCGGACTGGTTATCTGCTGGGGGATGTGGAATCCTCCCAGCCTCAGACACCAAAGTCTGGTAAATTAAGTCCTTTATCTGCCAAGACAGGCTCACTTCGCCTCTTGTCTCTGGCTTGTGGCTCTCCTCCTGCCACACTTCCTCTTAGGTGCAATACAACTTTCTGTCCCTGCTCTGCTCCGGGACACGTCTCAGTACTGAGACAGGTCATCCAGTTCTCCCCTAACCCTGCCCCCAGCACCAGCTTTTATAGGGGCAGCCTGCTCCCCCTACTGGCCTGAGACAGGAGGTACTGCATGCTAATGTTCCCCTGCTCTCAGACACAGCTTTATTACATTTTGTGGCATCCAGGCCAGGGTGACACACATGTCTTCTATTTAATATGTTTAACCCTGATGACAGGATCTCTTTAAGTCCATGTGACGCGCCCCTGGGCCTGTGTCGCGCTGCGCTGCGCGCGCGGGAGCCTACCCGGAGCCGGATCAGTGGAGGGTTGTAGTCTCGTGGCGGTGACCCGGTCCGTGCCCAGGGAGTCAAACTAGACGGCAGTCTATTAGTAGTAAATAGTTGATGACTACGCCACCCGTTGAGAGCAGCCAGGGAGCTGCTGCTGCAGGGCAGACCGCTGAGGCCGGTGGTAGGATTGTGCAGCGTGATAGTATAACCCCCAACGGGAGGGGTATGGCCTCAGGGCAGCCGACGTGGATGATGGGGGTAGCAGGAACCACTCAGAGACGTTACGGTGTAGTTCAGGGTCTTTACTGGTAACAACGACAGACCCTCCCGGAGTACTTGCTAGCAAACGGGGCCTGGTCAGTCTTTGAGCAGATGGGATCTCCCCTGGCCAGGCGTAGTTGTAGGCCTCCCAAACTGACTGTACTCTTCTGGCTACCTTGCTAGAAGCTGATGTAAGTAGCCCACGTCCCTGAGTGTACCGTGTGGTGCTCACCCGTATGGCCGGTGACTCGGGGCCTTCTAATGGCTTCCGCTCCACGATGGCGGTGCTGGTCCCACGCGTGTGACCGTGCCTTCGGGCTTCTGGGCCAGAGGACCTGAAATCCCCTGCCTGACGGATTCTGCTGCTGGGCAGGAGTTAGTCCCCACAGCCTCGGACTCCGGGTCCGGTAAAGAATCTTCTTAGTCAGGGCAAGCTCTGCAGCTGCCAGCCCCTGACTCCTTGTAAGCCTGCTGTTTCCTATGCTGCTTCTTGTCTCCACTCTCCTTGTCTGACTCACCCTGCCTCAGCCCCGGGTTTATACAGGGGAAGTTCTTCCCCTCCCAAGACTGGGCAGGAGGTGTGGCATGCACAGGATCCCTGACCAAAGGACCTCCCACCTGCTCTCAGACATAACATTACGTTACTGTGGCAACCAGACCCCTGGGGTGTCACATTCCCCCCTAGTAAAATTTAGTACTCCGGGACTAAACACATTTAGAAAACATAACAAGGCAAAACATTAATAATACAATAAGAAAACACATAAAGATGGTTACGGCGTGTCCGCAACCGGGTGCAGTCTCTGAAGAAAGCAAGGTGTCCATTTCACCAACACAGGGAGACGTAACCAGGTAGGGGTCTGTTCTACCCCGAGTCCTTGACAGTCTTTAGTCCATCCTGGGTTACGCTCCAACTATATACAAGGATTCCCGGTAAATCCACCAAGGATTCCTAAAAACAACTAGAAATACAAAATTACACACAAGCAACTATAGACAGGTAAACATTATAAAATAGCTTAAACATTTAGATCCTCCAACGTGCGGGTAACTGGCCTCTAGTGGCCCTAGTGGACCTACGGAGCTGACTGTCTGGCCCTGAACTACAGGGTGTAGGAGCTGTCAAGGGTAAACTGGGCAGCTGTCTACCGGCTCTTTGTCTCACTAGGGGTACGGCAGGCTCACTATAAGCAGAGGGTTGATTCCCCTGTTCTACTTGTGTGGAGTCTTCTGCCTCCTGGACCGGCTGTTCTTCCAGCTCTACCCGTTGCTCCGTAGGTTCTTGGGATGATGGTTGGAGGAAGGTGAGTACGGGTACCACAACTGCACCATTGACTTGAGTCCAAGACCGAGGGAAGTCCCCGAGCACGGTACTAACCATATCTTCCCTTTCTCCCACGGGTCGATGGTCTTCTTGTTCCTCTTCAGGGTTCCTCAGTTGTTCGGGACACTTCTTCAGGTGGTCCCGGGATACAATGGCTGTGGTTTCCCCTCCGTCTTTACTGATGGTACAGACCTTCGGGTTCTCGTGGCTTGAGGGCAGTACGGTGTACGGGTCCTTCTCCCACTGGTCATCCAACTTGTGGAGCCGTCTTTTCCTCTTCAAGACCTGCTCTCCGGGTACCAGGGGAACAGCGGGAGCATACTGGTTGTAAGTCTTCTCTTGTCTTTCCCTAGCCTGACAGAGACTTCGCTCCACGCTCTCCTGTACTCTCCGGTACTGCTGCTGCCTCTCTGTGTCCCAGTCTGTTTCTGGTGAAGTGTCCTCAGGTGTCAGGACTCCCATTTCCAGGTCAACAGGTAACTTACCAGGTCTCGCCCTCATTAGGTAAGCCGGGGTACAGTTGGTGGAACCTACCGGGATGTGGTTGTATAGGTCCACCAGATCGGGCAACTTCTCAGGCCACAGACTGCGTTCTTCCAGGGGCAATGTTTTTAGAAGATCCATTACCACCTGGTTCATTTTTTCACAAAGTCCATTAGTTTGCGGATGGTAGGGTGTCGTCCTTATCTTCCGGCAGCCATACAGATTGCAGAATTCCTGGAAGACCTCCGCTTCAAAGGCAGGTCCCTGGTCCGTCAGCACTTGGTCCGGGTACCCGTGTGGACGGCAGAAGTGCTGCTGGAAGGCCCTAGCTGCTGTTTGAGCCGTTAAGTCCTTGACGGGGACGACAACCAAGAACCGGGAGTAATGATCCACGATGGTTAACGCGTAGACGTAGCCACTTCTGCTTGGGGTCAGTTTTACATGATCCAAGGCTACCAGTTCCAATGGTTGCCGGGTGACGATGGACTGCAGGGGAGTCTTCTGGCTGGCCCGGTCCTTCCTTCTCAGATTGCACGGGCCACAGTCTCTGCACCACTTCTCGATGGTTCCCCTCATGCCTACCCAGTGGAACCGCTCGCGCAGCAGGAACTCCAGCTTTTTCCACCCGAAGTGTCCAGCTCCGTCGTGGTATGCCTCCATCACCATGGCTGCGTCTCTTCGGGGCACCACTACTTGCCAGAGTAGTTCATGCGTCCGGGAGTTGACCATTCTGCGGCACAACTTCCCCTTGTAAAGGAATAGTCGACTCTTCTCCGCCCATAGTTGTTTGGCTTCCTCCGGAGCGTCTGGTTCAAGGCGAGCCTCCGGCCGAGTCAGCATCTCCTTCACCAGTCGGACGGCAGGGTCACTGTCTTGCGTTTCCGCCCAGTTGTAGTGGGGTAAGGGGTTCAACGTAGCAGCCTGCTTACCCCTTACCCGGTGGGAATACTGGATAGTCCCATGACGGTGGAACGCAGGGAGTTCAACTTCTTCCAGTCCCTCCGGATCTTCTCCTTCGTCCGGCAGGTTGGGCATCCTGGACAGGGCGTCCGCGTTGGTATTGGAGCGTCCTGCCCGGTATTTAATTGTGAACTCGTAGTTGGACAGACGGGCCATCCACCTCTGCTCCAGGGCACCGAGTCTTGCCGTGTCCAGGTGTGTCAGCGGGTTGTTATCCGTGTACACGGTGAACCGGGAAGAAGCGAGGTAATGCTTAAAGCGCTCAGTGATTGCCCATACTACGGCCAGGAACTCTAACTTAAATGAGCTGTAATTCTCGGGGTTCCTTTCGGTGGGTCGCAGTTTTCGGCTGGCGTAGGCGATTACTCGTTCCTTCCCCTGCTGGATCTGGGACAGTACGGCTCCTAGCCCGATGTTACTGGCGTCGGTGTAGAGGATAAAGGGCTGGCTATAATCCGGGTACGCCAGGATTTCGTCCCCCGTGAGGGCCATCTTCAGCTGGCGGAAGGACTCTTCTTCCAGCTCTTCCCATTTGAAGGGCGGCTTCTGGTTCTTGGCCTTCCGGGACTGGCCTATCAGGAGGTCCTGCATCGGCGCTGCCTTTTTGGTGAAACCGGGAATAAACCTTCGGTAGTAGCCTACCAACCCTAGGAACTGCCGCACTTCTTTTATGCTGGAGGGGCTTGGCCATCCCTTAATTGCGGTGATCTTATCGGGGTCGGGAGCCACTCCGTCAGCGCTCACCACGTGTCCCAGGTATTGCACCTTTGGTTTCAGGAGGTGACACTTGGAGGGTTTCACCTTTAGGCCGTAACTCGCCAGAGCTTCGAACACCTCCGCCAGGTGTTTCAGGTGGTCCTCATAAGTTTTGGAGTATACGATGACATCGTCCAGGTACAACAGGACCGTCTCGAAGTTTCTGTGGCCCAGACAGCACTCCATTAATCGTTGGAAGGTTCCTGGGGCGTTGCAGAGTCCGAACGGCATGCAGGTGAACTCGCTAAGTCCCATCGGGGTGGTGAATGCGGTCTTCTCCCGGTCCGCCTCTGCTACAGGAACCTGCCAGTACCCGCTAGTGAGATCCAAGGTAGAGAAGAAGTTAGCAGATCTTAAAGCAGCCAATGACTCCTCTATCCTTGGTAAGGGGTACGCATCCTTGTGTGTGATACGGTTGATTTTCCGGTAATCTACACACATCCTCATGGTGTTGTCTTTCTTTTTGACTAAAACTAGTGGGGCTGCCCAGGGGCTACAGCTATCCCGGATTACCCCAGCCTCCTTCATGTCTCGAAGCATCCCCTTGGCGTGTTGGTAGTGTGCAGGGGGTACGGGTCGATACCTCTCTTTTATGGGAGGATGATCTCCCGTGGGGATGCGGTGTTCTACCCCCTTGACCCGCCCAAAGTCTAACGGGTGTTTACTAAACACTCTCTCATACTCTTGAACCACCCGATAGACTCCTTGTTTCTGATGTGAGGGAGTGGAATCAGTACCCAAATGTAGTTGCTGACACCAGTCCTCCATGTCTTTCTTAGAGCCGTTACCTTCCTCCGGGTGAGATGGAGGCAAGGGTTCCACAGATTGTATAGAATTTTGATTAGTGGTATATAATTTGGCTAGCGTGGCATACCGGGGCAGGTACACTTCCCTCTCCCCGATATTGATTATGCGAACGGGCACCCTCCCATGGCGTACATTGACCACCCCCCGTGCTGTCAAAATGGTGGGCCTACTGTCTGAGTAAACTGGTTCTACCATTGCCTGGTAATCTCTACCTCTCAGACCAATAGCTGCCCGGCACCAAATCATCATTTCACTTTTTGGGGGCATGGCAATAGGAAAAGGGTCACACATTCTTACGCTACCAATCTCACCGCCGGAGAGTTCCACTTGTTGCCGTTGCATCAGTGCCCGGATCTCTTTCTGGAGCACCCGCTGCTCGCCGGAGCTGGCGTTCTTGGCAACCTGCTGTAAAAGGAAAATCACCTCTGCAAGACAATTTTCAATTACGTTAGTTCCTAGAGTTATTTTTGGGTGACTCTCATGTTTATCAATATCTACAATGATCAGTCCCTGTGCGGCCAGTTCGACTCTACCGATTTTGAGGGTCACCTCTTTAAATCCGATCTGTGGCACGGGCTGGCCATTGCTGGCGATGATACTCAAGTCGTCGTCAGGGTAGCGGGTAATATCCGAGTCATTCCAGTACTGCTTGAAGAGCACGTACGGGATGGTGGTGACCTGTGACCCGGTATCCAGTAGGGCACTCATGGGAATGCCATCCAGTACCACAGGCAAGACTGGACGTCCTCCCACATATCTGTCGCGCCAGTTCGATGGGCCTGGTGATCTTTTTCCTGGGGGTTGGCCCTCTACCCCAGGTTGTGCCCGTTTAAAGAACAGTACCTTTCCATATGTCCGGGTTGATTGCAGCGGCGGCAGATGGGTCGTCCGTCCTCGCTGTATCGGTCACTGGGTCTTCCTCTGGCCGGTGGGGTCCTCCTTGGTCGACGCCACGGGATGTCCTCCGGTCCGGATGCCAGCTGGATCTTCCCTGGGGTGGAAACCTGTAAAGACTGCACAGTTTGGGTTAGCGCAGCAACGCTCTTAACTAGCTCTTGGACCTGATGGTGTAGGTCTGGAGCCGGGTCATTGTCCAAAGCCTGCGCATCAGCTCCCACAGGCCCTGCTGACAAGGGCGCCGCCTCCTGATAGTAAGTGGTAGTGGGGCGTCTGTGGGTCACAACGCCACCTGGTGCCGGTTCTCGGAGCACCCGGATGGCTCTGTCCTTGAACTGTGCAAAGTCCAGATGGGGATCCTGTAAGGCCATTGCCCGCAACTGGGTTCGGTGGGCATTGCAATATAAACCCTCTATAAATTGTTCAGTCAACAGCCTGTCCTCGTTTCCCACCCCATCAGGGTCGGTCTGCTTTATGGCCCTCAGGGCCTCTTGTAGGTTTAGTGCATAGTCCCTTATACTCTCATGCGCTCGCTGCTTGCACCCGTAGAATCTAAGCTTAATCTCGGCTGAGGTGCGGGTATCAAAGGTGTCCTTCAGCTGGGTTAGTATTCCTGCGACAGTCTTCCTCCCAGGTGGCCAGGATTTTACTTCCCTTTTGGCTGCCCCGGTTAGTTGGGCCACCAGGATGCTCACTTTTTGCTCTTCTGTGAGGGGGTACACCTGGAAGAGGCTATCCAGCTTTTCTCTAAAGTCATGCAGGGTATGGGACTCCCCTGAGTACTGGGGTAGCCAAGCTGCTCCCGGGATATAGGGCATTGTGAAGGGCATAACTGCAGCAGCGGTAGCGCTGGCGGGGGTTGGGGCAGTGAAGCTCTCCTCCGTATCCGACATCTTCCTCCCCCCTAGTGGACCGTGGCCTACCTTGCGATGATCCTCTTCTGTAGGCCGCGGCTCCGCAGTGGATCGTCAGGGTTGAGGACCTTCCGTCGCGCTCCTGTGACGTCGGCGTCTGCTGGGCTCCTTCCAGGACCTTACGCAACGTCCGGACGTGAGGCGGGGCTTCAGTTCTCGCGCGCTTTCAGAGTCCACGCCCCTCTTCTTCCCGCGCGGCGTCCCCAAGATGGCGTCCAACGGCGGGAAAACTCCACGGATGGCGGGAAGAAGGCCGAAGATGGCGCCGGATGGCGGGAAACTTCACCGATGGCGGGAAGAAGGTAGAAGATGGCGCCGGATGGCGGGAAACCTCCACGGATAGCGGGAATCTTCACCACTGGTAAGTTTGAACAGTCTTTGCTTTTCAGGCACGCAGTACCCGGTGGTTGCGGGCACGAAATCCTGCCGACTACGCCAAAGTTGACGCGCCCCTGGGCCTGTGTCGCGCTGCGCTGCGCGCGCGGGAGCCTACCCGGAGCCGGATCAGTGGAGGGTTGTAGTCTCGTGGCGGTGACCCGGTCCGTGCCCAGGGAGTCAAACTAGACGGCAGTCTATTAGTAGTAAATAGTTGATGACTACGCCACCCGTTGAGAGCAGCCAGGGAGCTGCTGCTGCAGGGCAGACCGCTGAGGCCGGTGGTAGGATTGTGCAGCGTGATAGTATAACCCCCAACGGGAGGGGTATGGCCTCAGGGCAGCCGACGTGGATGATGGGGGTAGCAGGAACCACTCAGAGACGTTACGGTGTAGTTCAGGGTCTTTACTGGTAACAACGACAGACCCTCCCGGAGTACTTGCTAGCAAACGGGGCCTGGTCAGTCTTTGAGCAGATGGGATCTCCCCCGGCCAGGCGTAGTTGTAGGCCTCCCAAACTGACTGTACTCTTCTGGCTACCTTGCTAGAAGCTGATGTAAGTAGCCCACGTCCCTGAGTGTACCGTGTGGTGCTCACCCGTATGGCCGGTGACTCGGGGCCTTCTAATGGCTTCCGCTCCACGATGGCGGTGCTGGTCCCACGCGTGTGACCGTGCCTTCGGGCTTCTGGGCCAGAGGACCTGAAATCCCCTGCCTGACGGATTCTGCTGCTGGGCAGGAGTTAGTCCCCACAGCCTCGGACTCCGGGTCCGGTAAAGAATCTTCTTAGTCAGGGCAAGCTCTGCAGCTGCCAGCCCCTGACTCCTTGTAAGCCTGCTGTTTCCTATGCTGCTTCTTGTCTCCACTCTCCTTGTCTGACTCACCCTGCCTCAGCCCCGGGTTTATACAGGGGAAGTTCTTCCCCTCCCAAGACTGGGCAGGAGGTGTGACATGCACAGGATCCCTGACCAAAGGACCTCCCACCTGCTCTCAGACATAACATTACGTTACTGTGGCAACCAGACCCCTGGGGTGTCACACATGCATAGCATTTGGAGCTCTGTATTGTATAAAGATATATAAGGAAATTAATCCAGATAAAGGTGAAGCTTCACTATAAGCTCATATACAGAACGCAGGACGATTAACACTATTCTGGTACCAACCATTGTATGTGGTACATCTGCCCAGGGTCACCACTGGGTTTGTTATTTCTACAGTAGTGTTTGCAGTAGTAGATAGAGGATGGTGAACGATGAAAGTTACTCCACTATTCACACCAAATATATTGCTTTTTTTTCCCCTGGATCTCAGTTTGCTTGGCGCTTTGACTTTCACTCTATTAATTTAATTCATTTTAGACATTATACTGTCCCATACCATAAATACTATGGATCCCGCCTGTCCATAAAACCCCAGAGAAAGGCGAAGAATAGAATCCCAGCTGTTAGCGCGCAGGCTGAAATTCCTGCTCTCCATCCAGCCATTTCCGAAGCTCTCAGGGAAATCATGTTAACAGCTGCTCCGATTCATATTCATGGCTGTTTATATAAGGAGAGGACGTTTCAGAGCCAGTAGACTATTATAGTTATTGACTGTTTATAAAGGTTATCCAATGTAGCAATTTTTATCAGCAGTAATTGTTCCAATGATTTAAACGCCCTGTAAACAGTAGGAGTCGACATTTGTGGGTTTTAGCAAATGTACCGCGGAGCTGAAAACCCTTTTACATAACCCTGTGACAGACGGGTAGGCTTCTCTCATATAAAGGGGTATTATAGTTTCAAAATATTATGAACGTTTCCAATTTACTTTACACATCAGTTCTTAACCATTTTCAAGATCTCTGCTTGCTGTCGGTGAATAGAAACGTTGATCGCAAAGGATGGTGATGGAGATGATGGACAAATGGCTGAATACAGAATTGCATCTGAAAGCTATTTTTTCTTCCATTCAGGAGGCATGAAAGTGTAATGGAGGGGGCGAGGAAGAGGAACAGAAAAAAGTATACCACCTTTAGTATGGTCCAGGAAGGACATCACAAACAGTTATGAGTAAACTGTCAAGGTTCCCGTGCTATAACTGCAAGCAGAGATCTTTCAAATGGTAAGGAATTGGTACAAAAAATTATAAAAAAAAACATTAGACTTGTGGACATCAGGTTACAAATTATCTAACCTTGCCCCTGTGGTCATTTGCCAGCAATTACCTAATATCATGGGGAAGAATCCTTATTATATCCACTTCATTCCAGGCCTCCCACAACCATGCAAGGAGATTCCACTCTCCACCTGCCATGGACTCATATTGGCTAGGAGCTTCTTGCCATGGATACATTTCTCCTCTGCCTTTGGATCTTAAACTGCTATATACATCTGTGGCGCCCCTGAGGGTTCAGTCGCCACAGAGGTACTGCACCTCACCCAGAGGTGTGGCATCTCCTTCTCTCAGGTAAGGATGGAGTACTGCCCGGGACCCCAACACCTGCACTCAACACTACACTACTCCAGGCCGGCTGGAAGGGCATTATGCACTTCTTCTGCTGCCCCGTCCCTGGCTGGAGTGGGGGGAACCAAAAGTGAGGGGGAACCAGTACTGGGTGTGGGTGGAGGACGTAGAGCAGGGGAGCACTTAAAGAATATATATATAAAAAGGGAAGCCATCTTAGAAAGTGAGGTCTTTTTCAGTGAGAGAGTGTGCTGGCACTTGAGATCATTGAAGAGGCAGCACCTGTTGTGCTTCTGTGCTGAGGGCAAGCCAGGGCCAAAAGTACGTGCTGAAGTCTGAGGGCCTAGAGTGTGGCCGGAGGCAAGAAGAGGAGAGAGGAGTTAAGGGGGCAGAGGAGCATCTTAGGCTCACCCCGGTACACAAGCCGGACACCGGGTCCGCGCCTACAGGGTCCTCTACACCCAGTAGGGATAACCGGCATACCAGGAGGATTACAGACCCCTGGTCAACCTGAAGCTATAATCATTTACCGGACTAGGAACCACGAAGGCCCCAGCGTCCAGGAATAGTGGTTGCCAGAGAAAAGTTCTACTACCAAGCCGACAGGTGAGAGAGTGAAACAGCACAGAAGCTAGGCCTAGTTCCAGGCTGGCCAGGAGCTTTAGAGTGAGGAAGAAATGGATCAGGAGGCCTACTACCCACTCACTGGGGAGAGTCCAGAAGTGCACCCTTCCTACTGAGTACCCTGGACCATACCTGCCGTTACACCAGTAAAGGTACTGAAGCGAATCCCCTGTGTGCGTGTCCATCATTCCCCCTGACTCGACCGGGCCACCTCTCACCTGCATCCCTTCCATCAACCCTGCCCCGGGCCCGCTCCGTCTGTGGGGAGCAGAAACATCTCAGCTGCCATCCCATCACCCCCGGAGGTCTGCAGCAGCGCTGGTACCCATTACCAGGAACCACAAGTGGCATCACGAGACAAAACTGTTATTCATCCCTTCAAGCAACAAACCCCTTTTAAAGAGTGACCCCAGGGTACGGACCCGGGAGCCGACTGCCGTGACATCCCACAGAAGGTCAAGGCCTGGGTACCGAGTTTCCCCCATATCCCCCAGGGCGAGTCACATCACATAGGAGACACCTAGACTGCTGAATATACATCACATAGGATACACTGTGACTACTGAATATTCATCACGTAGGAGACACTGTGACTACTGAATATACATCACATAGGAGACACTGTGATTGCTGTGTATATAGAGATCACAGTGGTGGCGAACAAATGGCACACACCCTATAGGGGGCTCACAGACCCCTCCTGGTGGGCACGCCCACCATCTCCTCAGCACTAGCACTGTCGCCACTCTCCTCTGCACGTGCGCCGTCCCATCAAGCCGTGCGCCGTCCCATCAGGCCGCGAGCATGCTAAGGAGGGTGAGAGTGGGGGCATTAGTACTGAGGAGATGGCGTGTGGGCTGAGGAGACGGCGCGCTTGCAGAGGAGAGTAGAAGCGGTGCTAGTGCTGAGGAGATGGCGCGCGTGCCCACAGGGCCTATTATACTGTAATGAGCACTATGTGGGGTCCATTATACTTTATGGAGGACTATGTGGGACCATTATTCTGCATGGAGGACTATGTAGGGCCCTTATTCTGTATAGAGGACTATGTTGGGCCCATTATCCTGTATGGGGGACTATGTGGGGCCCATTATACTGTATGGCGCACTATGCAGGACCCATTACACTGCATGGAGGACAATGTGGGGGCCATTACACTGTATGGAGCACTATGCAGGACCCATTACACTGTATGGAGGACTATATGGGATCACTATAGTGTATGGAGCACTATGTAGGCCTATTATACTGTATGGAAGGCAATGCAGGGCCCCGTTGTACTGTATGGAGCGCTATGTGGGGCCCATTACACTGTATAGAGGACTATGTGGGACCCATTACACTGTATAGAGGACTATGTGGGGCCCATTATTCTGTATGGAGGACTCTGTGGGGCCCATTATACTGTATAGAAGGCAAAGCAGGGCCCCGATATAGTGTATGGAGGACTATGTGGGGCCTATTATAATGTATAGATCACTATGTGGGTCCTATTATACTATATGGAGAACTGTGTTGGGCCCATTATACTGTATAGAGCACTATGTGGGGCCCATTAAACTGTATGGAAGGCAATGCAGGACCCCGTTATAGTGTATGGAGGACTATGTGGGGCCATTATTCTGTATGGAGGACTATGTCGGGCCATTATTCTGTATGGAGGACTATGTGGGGCCATTATACTGTATGGAGGACTATGTGGGGCCATTATACTGCATGGAGTACTTTAGTGGCAATTATAGTGTATGGAGGAATATGTGGGGCCCATTATACTGTATGGAGGACTATGTGGGGCCATTATACTGTATGGAGGACTATGTGGGGCCATTATACTGCATGGAGTACTTTAGTGGCCATTATAGTGTATGGAAGGCTGTGTGGGGATTACAGTTGGAGAATCATACTGTGAAGGTTTTTTATCCTTTGTTATTACATATTTAAATTAGGCCATTGTGCCATAAGCTTTGTACTGCTCTTACATAACATATTATTCCAATATAATTCCAAAGTTAATCGTTTTATTTGAAAAGGAAAAACTTCCTCAATAGTAGACACTTTTTTTTAACAAATGTCAAGGTTGGCCCGCGACTTCGTCCAAGCTTTTAATTTTGGTCCTCTGTGGATTTGAGTTTGACGTCCCTGGCTTAAAGGGTTATTCTCGTCATGATAAAGGGTTACAATTGCAAAGAGGTTGTATAAACAAACAACTTTGCAATTTCACTTTTGATTAAAAATCCTCTCCATATTCAAGAACAGACCTCCACGCAATCAGAGGCTAGTATCTTAGGCTTGGAGTGCAGCACTTACAAGCTCTTTGCAATAGACTCTACAGCGCGCTAATGTATGAATTGTTTTTCTAAACTAAAACCTCAGTATTCAGGTTAAATTGCTGTGTTGGCACTGTGCGATAAATAAGTGGGTTTTGGATTGCAGTTTGGGCACTCAGTCTCTAAAAGGTTGGCCATCACTGACATAGGAAATACTGTGACTGCTGTACACTGTGGAAAATAAATATTTGATACACTGCTGATTTTGCAAGTTTTCCCACCTACAAAGGATGGAGAGGTCTGTAATTTTTATCGTAGGTACACTTCACCTGTGAGAGACACAATCTAAAAATTAAAAACAGAAAATCACATTGTATGATTTTTACATAATTAATTTGCATTTTATTGCATGAAATAAGTATTTGATACAATAGAAAAACAGAACTTAATATTTGGTACAGAAACCTTTGTTTGCAATTACAGAGGTCAGACGTTTCCTGTAGTTTTTGACCAGGTTTGCACACACTGCAGCAGGGATTTTGGCCCACTCCTCCATACAGATCTTCTCCAGATCTTTCAGGTTTCGGGGCTGTCGCTGGCCAACATTGAGTTTTAGCTCCCTCCATAGATTTTCTATTGGGATCAGTTCTGGAGACTGGCTAGGCCACTCCAAGACCTTGAAATGATTCTTACGGAATCACTCCTTAGTTGCCCTTGCTGAATGTTTTGGGTCATTGTCATGCCGGAAGACCCAGCCATGATCCATCTTCAATGCTCTTACTGAGGCAAGGCGGTTGTTGGCCAAAATCTCGCGATACATAACCCCATCCATCCTCCCTTCAATATGATGCAGTCGTTCTATCCCTTTTGCAAAAAAACACCCCAAAGTATGATGTTTCTTCCACCATGCTTCATGGTTGGGGTTGTACTCATCCTTATTCTTCCTGAAAACATGGCGAGTAGTGTTAATACCAAAAGTTCTATTATGGTCTCATTTGTCCCCATGACCTTATCCCATGCTTCCTCGGGATCATCCAGATGGTCATTGGTTAACTTCAAAAGAGCCTGGACATGTTCTGGTGTGAGCAGGAGGACCTAGCGTGCCCTGCAGGATTTTAGTCCATGACGGCGTAGTGTGTTACTAACGGTACTGTTTGAGACTGTGGTCCCAGCTCTCTTCATGTCATTGACCAGGTCCTCCCATGTAGTTCTGGGCTGATTCCTGACCTTTCTCAAAATCATCCTTACCCCACAAGCCGAGATCTTGCATGGAGCCCCAGATCAAGGAAGATTGACAGTCATCTTGTATTTCTTTCATTTTCTAATAATTGTGCCAACAGTTGTTGCCTTGTTGTAAGCTGCTTGCCTATTGTCCTGTAGCCCATCCCAGCCTTGTGCAGGTCTACAATTTTGTCCCTGGTGTCCTTAGACAGCTCTTTGGCCTTGGTGATCATGGTGGAAAGGTTGAAATTTGATTGATTGAGTGTGTTGACAGGTGTCTTTTATACAGGTAACGAGTTCAAACAGGTGCAATTAGGAGGGCTTCTTAAAGAAAAACTAACAGGTCTGTGAGAGACAGAATTCTTGCTGGTTGGTAGGTGATCAAATACTTATTTCATGCAATAAAATGCATTTTAATTATGTAAAAATCATACAATGTGATTTTCTGTTTTTTATTTTTAGATTCCGTCTCTCACAGTTGAAGTGTTTCTGCGATAAAAATTACAGACCTTTCCATTCTCTGTAGGTGGGAAAACTTGCAAAATCGTTAGTGTATCAAATACTTATTTTCCCGACTGTGTATATATCACATAGAAGGCACTGTGACTGCTGTATATATATATCACATAGGATATAGTATACACTGAGACACTGTATATACATCAAATAAGAGACACATAGACTACTGTATATATCACATAGGATACACTGAGACTGCTGTATGTACATCGCATAGGAGACACTGTGATTGTTGTATATATCACATAGGAGATACTGTGACTTCTGTATATACCACATAGGAGACACTTAGACTGCTGTATATATCACATAGGATACACTGAGATTGCTGAATATACATCACATAGGAGACACCTAGACTGCTGTATATTCATCACATAGGATACACTGAGACTGCTGTTTATACATCACAAAGGAGATACTGAGACTGCTGTATACATCTCATAGGAGGCACTGTGACTCCTGCATACAGCACTATGCTAGGAGTGCTTCTAAATATGTACTCCTCAATGGTTGAACATGGTGTCAGCTTTTAAATTAGATCCCCAGGCCCCATAGCAATTGTGAGATGGGTAAAATGATTGTTCCTATTAATCACCTTAGTCCACTACCTTTACTTATGCTTAAAGCCCCTGTTACAGAGTTACAGAGGAGAGATGGCCTTTCTGTCTGTCCTGGACAGAGGAAGCCATACCCGCTCGGAAGGAGAGGAAGAAGACTACATACACAAAACTGAGGCATAAGGTTGCTGTCTGAAGTGCTGATGAGCTAAGATCTAGGAGGAGTGACAGTACTGACCCAAAATGTGCCCCTACAACTGAGGTGGGGAACTTTTTTTGTGTCAAGGGCCATTTGGATATTAATAACATCATCCGCGGGCCATATAAAATCATTAACTTAAAAATGATCTTGCTATTTGGTCAAACTTTCTATTAACTCCTCCCTAATTTGATGGCTGGAGTTGCTTCTCTTTGGTGAGATGTGTCATGTTAGGTGGTATGGATGATGGTGGTGCTCACAACTGTTTTTTCCAGGTTTGGTTCCGTCTGATTTGCAGTCAACTCTTTGCGATGGTAGGGTCTGTAAAGAACTCACAGCAGTAAGTTGTTCTGAACACAAATGTATATTACATTGCAGGTCTCCACAAAGTGGGAAATGTATCACGGTTCACATAACATTTATAGAACTCAAGCAGTTGGAGGTCTGCTGTGTGTACACCACATAGAAGACACCAAGACTGCTGTATAGACATCACATAGGAGACACTGAGATTGCTGTATATACTGCACATCACATATAATACACTTACACTGCTAAATCACATAGGAGACACCAGAACTGCTGTATATATGTATCACATAGGATAAACTGAGAATGGTGTATATACATCACATAGGAGACACTGAGAATGCTGTATATACATCACATATGTGAAACTGAGAATGCAGTATATGCATCATATAAGAGACTCTGAAACAACTGTATATATATCAAATATGATACACTGACACTGCTACGTCACATAGGAGACATCGGCACTGCTGTATATACTGTATATATCACATAGGATATACTGAGTCTGGTGTATATACATCACATATGAGACACTGTGACTCCTGTGTATATCACATTATATTGAGACTATGCTGTATATACATCATATTGTAGCGCCGGCGTCCCTGCCCTCTGCTAGGCAGGGACGCTGTTCCCCTCACCTCCCTGCTCCGTGCCCGGCGTCCTCCTCCCGCTCTGCTGGCAGCGCGCGCTCCTTCCCGTCCACTGTGCTTAGGGCGCGCGCGCTCTCCCTCCCTCTTAAAGGGGCCGCGCGCGCCGTCCTAAGGAGTCCCCGGCCAATGGCCGGAGGACATCACCATATTTAAGGCACCTCCTCCAAAATGGAGGTGCCCGAGCAATGTTGTTGCACTGTTCACTACTCTGCTTCAGCCCTCAGGTCCCATTGCCAGTTACCTGCCAGTTACCTGCCAGTTACCTGCCAGATTCCTGCCTGATTATCTGCTACCTGCCTGCTAGTCTGAGGTCCGACGGTCTGCCTTACTACTCCTGTCAGTCTGTCTAAGGACCAGCCTGCCCGCTCACCTGGGAGCGCACATCAGCCACCTGCCTGCTTGCCTGAGGTCCGACGGTCTGCCTTCCATCTCCTGTCAGTCTGTCTATGGACCAGCTTGCCCGCTCACCTGGGAGCACACACCAGCTACCTGCCTGCTAGTCTACCTGGAGGCTCCGCCGTCACGTGCTGTGACCACCTGCCTGTCCAGTGACTCCTGCTCGCTCACCTGGGAGCGCTCATCTGTTGCCAGTCTGCTAGCCTACCTGGAGGCTCTGCCGTCACGTGCTGTGACCACCCTCCTGTCCAGAGACTTCTGCCCGCTCACCTGGGAGCGCTCATCTGCCGCCTGTCTGTTGGTCTTCCTGGAGGCTCCGCCGTCACATGCTGTGACCACCCGTTCATCCTGAGACTCTCGCCTGCTCACCTGGGAGCTCACGTCTATCATCAGCCGCCACAGGTCGTACCAACCCTTTACCTAGAGACTGCCCCGGTCACTTGCCGTGACCATCTGCCCGTTCATCCAGAGACTGCCCCGATCACTTGCCATGACCATCTGCCCGTTCATCCAGAGACTGCCCCGGTCACTTGCCGTGACCATCTGCCCGTTCATCCAGAGACTGCCCCGGTCACTTGCCGTGACCATCTGCCCGTACATTCAGAGACTGCCCCGGTCACTTGCCGTGACCTCCAGCCCGTTCACTCAGAGACTGTCCCGGTCACCTGCTGTGACCTCCTGCCCGTCTTCCCTGGTCGCCACCCGCTCCCTTACAAGGACTGCCCCCTTGTATAGTAGCTCAGAGGTTCCGCCTCCCAGACCCGTTACAGTTTGCTCGGGCCATGGAACCCGGTGGCACCCAAGCTCCCTCGCTCTCGGACCTGTGTCATGAACTGTCCCGTCAAAGGTCCCAACAGGAGTCCATCCTGGGTCACCTGCGGAATGTCAATACTCGCCTGGACACTCTGACTGCTCCTCCAGCAACCTCCGCCAGTGCCATGTCTCGCAATCCGGCAGCTCCGCTGCCCACTAATACCATGGTATCCTACCCCGGACCCCAGCTTTCTGCACCTCCTCGCTTCGGAGGCGACTCCGCCCAGGCTCGGGGCTTCATAAATCAGTGCACCCTGCACTTTGAACTATTGTCCCACCAGTTTAACTCCGACCGGGCCAAAATTGCATTCATCATGTCCCATCTCACCGGGGAGGCCCTGGCCTGGCTAAATCCTCTATGGGAGAGAGGAGACCCCCTGGTGTCCAACTTGCCTGCTTTTCTCACGGCTTTCCGGAAAGTCTTCGACGAACCCGGACGGAAGACCTCATCCGCATCATCACTGCTACGCCTCCGTCAGGGAAGTCTCACCGTGGGCCAATATGCCATACGGTTCCGTACCCTTGCCTCGGAGCTGGCCTGGGATAACGACGCTCTGGTATCCGTCTTCTGGGAGGGTCTGTCCGGCCGTATTAAAGATGAACTTGCCGGTCGGGACATTCCTACCACTCTCGATGACCTAATAACTCTTGCCACCCGGATTGACCTACGGTTCCAGGAGCGTGCCAAAGAGGTCACCCGTGAGAGGAGGTTTCCACGTCTAGCTCCTACTTTTCAGAAACCCGTCACTCCCTCCGTCTCTACCCAGGTACACTCTCCTGACTCTATGCAGGTTGACCAGACCAAGATGGTCAAAACCCGTCAGGACTTACGCCGTGCCGAAGGGAGCTGCTTCTACTGTGGCAGTAGGGAGCACCGGATCCGTGCCTGCCCGGAGAGGTCGGGAAACGCCTGTGTCTAGGTTCGCTCAGAGAGGTCAACCTAGACAAGAATAAATCCTCTCCATCTCTGCTGCTGTCAGTCTCAATCGTCTGCGGGGAGAACCGTTATTTCGAACTAGCCCAACTTGACTCTGGAGCAGCCGGGAATCTTATTTCACAGTCCCTGGTAGAGAAATACCGCATCCCCACCAAACCTCTGGCTGTGCCCTTGTCTGTTGCTGCCGTGGATTGGGGTCTCTTACCACGCCCCATCCAACTCATCACCGAATCCATTACTCTGCAGGTGGGAATGCTGCATTCTGAGAGTATCTCCTTTCATGTTCTGCCTGGACTCTCTCACGCCCTCTTGCTAGGCCTACCTTGGCTCCAGAGACATGCACCCGTGCTTGACTGGCAGACCGGAGAAGTCCTTCGCTGGGGACAGGACTGCCATAATACCTGTCTGGTTCCCGTCCATCCCGTCCGTCCTTCTCCTACCCCAGCTAATCTACCTGGACTTCCGATTCCTTATTGGTCTTATGCTGATGTCTTTAATAAAAAGGAAGCAGAGACACTACCTCCTCATAGACCATACGACTGCCCTATCGACCTGTTACCTGGTACTACTCCTCCCCGTGGGCGTATTTATCCTTTATCCGCTGCTGAGACCCGGTCGATGTCCGAATATATTGAGGAGAATCTGGCCAGGGGATTCATCCGGAAATCTACCTCCCCGGCGGGAGCAGGCTTCTTTTTCGTCAAAAAGAAGGACGGCTCTCTCCGTCCCTGTATAGACTATAGAGGCCTTAACCAGATCACGGTGAAGAATAAGTACCCCCTTCCGCTCATTCCGGAGTTATTTGATCATCTGAGGGGGGCTAGAATCTTCACCAAACTGGACCTCCGTGGGGCATACAACCTGGTTCGTATCCGTCAGGGGGATGAATGGAAGACGGCATTCAACACCCGGGACGGCCACTATGAATATCTGGTAATGCCCTTTGGTCTCTGTAACGCTCCTGCCGTCTTTCAAGAGTTGGTCAATGACATCTTCCGGGACCTTCTCTACTCCTGCGTAGTGGTGTACCTGGACGACATCTTGGTCTTCTCTCCGGATCTCCAGACTCACCGGAGGGACGTTCGTCAGGTTCTGCTCAGGCTCAGGCAGAATCACCTCTTCGCTAAATACGAGAAATGCCTCTTTGAGCAGACCTCGCTTCCGTTTTTGGGCTACATTATTTCTCAGACCGGCCTACGAATGGATCCAGAGAAACTGTCTGCCATCGAGAAATGGCCTCGACCGGAGGGGTTGAAGGCCATTCAGCGATTCCTGGGCTTTGCCAACTACTACCGCCTCTTCATACCACACTTCTCTTCCCGGACTGCCCCAATTTCCGCGCTCACCCGTAAGGGCACTTATCCCAAAGAGTGGCCGCCCGAAGCAGAGGAGGCCTTTCTTTCCCTAAAACAGGCCTTCTCTTCCGCCCCGGTGCTGCATCGCCCGGACGGCAACAAGCAGTTCTTCCTGGAAGTTGACGCCTCCTCCTCTGGAGCCGGAGCGGTACTTACTCAAAAATCATCTTCCGGGAGAATGGTAACTTGTGGCTTCTTCTCCAAACTCTTCTCCTCTTCTGAGCGCAACTACTCCATAGGAGACCGAGAGTTATTGGCCATCAAACTGGCATTGGAGGAGTGGCGTTACCTACTCGAGGGGGCTCTTCACCCGGTAATAATTTACACTGACCACAAGAACTTGGCTTACCTCCAGCATGCCCAGAGACTTAACCCGCGCCAAGCCCGGTGGTCCTTGTTTTTTGCTCGCTTTGATTTCGTTCTTCATTTTCGCCCGGCTGACAAAAACGTCAAAGCAGATGCCTTGTCCCGATCCTTTCTGGTGTCCGATCTCGAGGAAGAACCTAAACATATCATCGATCCCGCCAGAGTAATGCAGGTGGCTCCCGTGAGCCTAAATCGTCTCCCTCCCGGTAAGACGTTCGTATCAGTACCTGATCGGGAGAAGATCCTACACTGGGGTCACTCGTCTAAACTAGCTGGCCACGCCGGTCAGAAAAAGACCCTCCAGCTTATTGCCCGGCACTACTGGTGGCCTACCCTGCACAAGGACGTAATAGACTTTGTTTCTGCCTGTGTGTCCTGCGCCCGCAACAAAGTCCCGAGACACCTGCCAGCCGGTCACCTTCTTCCGCTTCCTGTGCCTGCTGCCCCCTGGCAGCATATTGCTATGGACTTCATAACTGATCTCCCCGTCTCTGCCGGTTGTACGGTCATTTGGGTGGTCGCTGACTGCTTTTCCAAGATGGCTCACTTTATTCCCCTGCCTGGTCTCCCGTCTGCACCCGAGCTGGCTAAAGACTTTATCCGCCACATCTTCCGTCTTCATGGCCTGCCCCTCCACATCGTGTCAGATCGTGGGGTACAGTTCACCTCACGTTTCTGGAGAGCCACTTGTAAACTGCTAGACGTCACCCTGGACTTCTCTTCCGCTTACCACCCACAGTCTAATGGTCAAGTGGAGCGGATCAATCAGAACCTGACCAGTTACCTCCGGCACTTCGTTAATGCCCATCATTCTGACTGGGTGGATCTCCTACCATGGGCCGAGTTCTCCTATAACAATCACGAGAGCGAAGCCTCTTCCAAATCCCCGTTTTTTGTAGTCTTCGGTCAGCATCCTCGGATTCCTTTTCCTGTCTCCACCTCTGTGGACAACCCGGCAGCGGAATCTCTCGTTAGCAAATTTTCCTCCATTTGGGAGAGTACCCGATCCGCACTTCTCCAGTCATCCGAACGGATGAAAAGACACGCTGACAAAAAACGCCCGGATCCTCCACAATTTCGTCCTGGAGATAAAGTCTGGCTCTCGTCTAAATATGTCCGACTCAAGATACCTTCTTACAAGTTAGGGCCTCGGTTCATCGGTCCTCTGGAGGTCATCAGTCAGATCAACCCGGTGGCCTATAAATTAAAACTCCCGGCCAACTTACGGATCCCTAACTCCTTCCATGTATCTCTCCTCAAACCTGTGGTACTTAACTCTTTTTCCAAGTCTACAGGTACGCCTCCTGCTCCGGTTTCTGCTGAGGACGAGTTTGAGGTAGAGAACATTCTTGCCACCAAAAGGGTAAGAGGAAAGACCTTTTTTCTAGTAGATTGGAGGGGGTTTGGTCCTGAGGAGAGAACGTGGGAGCCCCGGGAGAACATCCATGCCCCTCTTATCCTAGCTAAATTTCTGTCTGGCCTAAAAAAGGGGGGGCCTAAAGGGGGGGGTACTGTAGCGCCGGCGTCCCTGCCCTCTGCTAGGCAGGGACGCTGTTCCCCTCACCTCCCTGCTCCGTGCCCGGCGTCCTCCTCCCGCTCTGCTGGCAGCGCGCGCTCCTTCCCGTCCACTGTGCTTAGGGCGCGCGCGCGCGCTCTCCCTCCCTCTTAAAGGGGCCGCGCGCGCCGTCCTAAGGAGTCCCCGGCCAATGGCCGGAGGACTTCACCATATTTAAGGCACCTCCTCCAAAATGGAGGTGCCCGAGCAATGTTGTTGCACTGTTCACTACTCTGCTTCAGCCCTCAGGTCCCGTTGCCAGTTACCTGCCAGTTACCTGCCAGATTCCTGCCTGATTATCTGCTACCTGCCTGCTAGTCTGAGGTCCGACGGTCTGCCTTACTACTCCTGTCAGTCTGTCTAAGGACCAGCCTGCCCGCTCACCTGGGAGCGCACATCAGCCACCTGCCTGCTTGCCTGAGGTCCGACGGTCTGCCTTCCATCTCCTGTCAGTCTGTCTATGGACCAGCTTGCCCGCTCACCTGGGAGCACACACCAGCTACCTGCCTGCTAGTCTACCTGGAGGCTCCGCCGTCACGTGCTGTGACCACCTGCCTGTCCAGTGACTCCTGCTCGCTCACCTGGGAGCGCTCATCTGTTGCCAGTCTGCTAGCCTACCTGGAGGCTCTGCCGTCACGTGCTGTGACCACCCTCCTGTCCAGAGACTTCTGCCCGCTCACCTGGGAGCGCTCATCTGCCGCCTGTCTGTTGGTCTTCCTGGAGGCTCCGCCGTCACATGCTGTGACCACCCGTTCATCCTGAGACTCTCGCCTGCTCACCTGGGAGCTCACGTCTATCATCAGCCGCCACAGGTCGTACCAATCCTTTACCTAGAGACTGCCCCGGTCACTTGCCGTGACCATCTGCCCGTTCATCCAGAGACTGCCCCGGTCACTTGCCGTGACCATCTGCCCGTTCATCCAGAGACTGCCCCGGTCACTTGCCGTGACCATCTGCCCGTTCATCCAGAGACTGCCCCGGTCACTTGCCGTGACCATCTGCCCGTTCATCCAGAGACTGCCCCGGTCACTTGCCGTGACCATCTGCCCATACATTCAGAGACTGCCCCGGTCACTTGCCGTGACCTCCAGCCCGTTCACTCAGAGACTGTCCCGGTCACCTGCTGTGACCTCCTGCCCGTCTTCCCTGGTCGCCACCCGCTCCCTTACAAGGACTGCCCCCTTGTATAGTAGCTCAGAGGTTCCGCCTCCCAGACCCGTTACACATATAAGACACTGAGATGACTGTATATATCACATAGGATACACTGAGACTGCTGTATATCCATCCCATAAGATACACTGAGAGTGCTGTATATACATCACATAGGATACATTGAGACTGCTGTAAATATATCTCATAGGATACACTCAGACTGCCCTCTATACATCACATATGAGACAGTGAGGCTGCTGTATATACATCACATACGAGACACTGAGACTGCTGTATATATATATCACATATGAGACACTGAGACTGCTGTGTATACATCATGTAGGATACAATGATACTGCTGTATATATATCACAAAGGAGTGACTGAGACTACTGTATATACATCACAAAGGAGACACTGAGACTGCTGTATATACATCACATAGGAGACACTGAGACTGCTGTAAATACATCACAAAGGAGACACTGAGACTACTGTATATACATCACAAAGGAGACACTGAGCCTGCTGTATATACATCACATGAGACACTGAGACTGCTGTATATACATCACAAAGGAGAGACTGAGACTACTGTATTTACATCTCAAAGGAGAAACTGAGACTGCTCTATATGCATCACATTGGAGACACTGAGACTGCTGTATATACATCACATATGAGACACTGAGACTGCTGTATACACATCACATAGGATACACTGAGACTGCTGCATCCACAGCTGGGAGTGCCCTGTTAGGGCCATTCTGTAAGTTATACTGAGGTTTGCTCTTGAATGTTTATACAGAACTCAGCCTGCACCCCAAGCACTTGGGCTACTGACTAAATTTTCAGTTGGCACCAAGCACAGAGGATATATTTAGCTCCTTCTCTTCTTCAAGGCATCCCCAGTGTCCGTCCACCCCATCAGCGTGACATTTCCTCCTGATGTGTAGATTTTCTTAGCCACCAAGTGAAGAGATCGCATAGCTGAGGGTCCCACAGTCATTGCATTTAAAGAGGCCATGTACCGTAACTGCAGCCACTCTCTATAAGAGTACTATGTGTCAATAACGTGGAAAGTGTCTGGTATAAGTACAATTATTTGGTATTATGAGTCCAATCATCACTTGGACAGAATTTGAGAGTGGTTTCATAGAGTGTTTCTTACTCTGGAGGACCTGACCTGTCCCACACAAACAGTCATTGATGTGAATGGATGATGTGTAATGCTTTCTTTCTCCTGTGGTGGCGCTGCATGGAAATGAAAAACTGCCAGGCTTTCCCCCAGATTACAGCTAATCGTGACGGCACACGGTGTGATCAGCATATTGTCAAGGACACGTCTAACAAGTAAGAATTGTCCAAAGCAGAGATCCCCTTTATATAGCAAGTTATTTATAAAATGTATAAAATAAAGGAAATAATAACAATGGTGAGAAAAATACTCAGAATTTGTCAGGGGCAAATATATCATTTTAACCGGTAAATTAGACCACGTTGGATGATGACATATCCATGGCTCATACTGCTCTGCTGAAGTAGTTACCTTCTGTTTTATAGGCGTAATCTCAGGGGTTTTCACATCCAAATTCCCCTGTCTGGTTCTACCATTTAAGAAGAAATCACACTGACTCTTAAAGAAAACTTTCACTTCTGTACATGAAGGATGCAGAAAATCAGTAGTGTAGAATCCATCTGTTAAAATTTGTTAGGTAGTATCTATTTCTCAAGAACAACAGGGTTATATCACCACTAACTAGGAAACCTAACTAGTTTTAGATATTTGTAGGAGTTTTTAATTAACTTTATAAGGTTATTCCAAAAAATAGTAAGTTATCTCCTATCCTCAGGATAGGTGATAACTTTAAAGTACTGTCCAGTGAAAACAAGTTATCTCCTATCCATGGAATGTGTGATAACTTGATGATCAGTGGGGGTCCAACTGCTGGGACCTGCACCGATCGGCAGAACGGAGAATTTTTGTTCCCAACTGGAGCGTAAGTTCAGAAACCCAACAAACACTCCGTTCATTCTCTATGGAGCTGCTGGGAAAAGCCGAGTGCAGCGCTTGCCAGCCCCATAAGGAATGATTTGAGTGGCGGTTGAGCATGCGTACTGCTGCTCCAGTCTAATTGGGATAAAAGTTTCCTGTTCTGCCAATCGATGGGACCCCCACTAATCAACAAGTTATCACCTGTCCCATGGAAACCCTTTAAGGATCGCTGGGGGATCCATCTAATTGAACACCTAAAAATCCTGAGAATGGGTCACTGGAACCCTGGAATCAGGATCTACAGAGCCCCAATTTGAATGGGACTGAAGTGAGCATGCTCGGCCTCCGCTCCATTTATTGCTTATGGCAAGTTCGGAAATAGCCGAATGCTGTGCACGATTTTCTACGTCAGTCCCATAGACATTGATTGGAGCGGAGGTCAATCATATACACTTCTGCTCCATGCAAGAAGGGTCTCAGAAAAGTCCCAGTCTCAGTATCACTGGGGGTCTAATCAGATGACCAGGGTACAACTTAGTATTTTGGAAATAACCAATTAAGCACTTTAAGCATTCCCTCTTTGTTAGAAGGGTCCCCATGATGATAATAGGACCCTCAACAATCAACTATATTTTGTGGTTGTCTTGGTCTTGTCTTGTATTCAATGGACGAACCTGATCCATCACAGCAAGAAATGCTTTTTCTATCCTCTCTGACCAGTAGATGAGGATGACTAGCCCAGGGGAATGGGGACGACTCGGTACCCAGGCCTTTTGCCAGACCTTGGGGATGTCGCGGTGGTCGGCTCCCGGGACCGTACCCTGGGGTCAGCTTTTAAAAGGGTGGTTTGGTTTACTAATTAAATGAAAGTTTGTGACGCCACCTGTGGTTTCTGGTGAGAATCACCAGCGCTGCGGCAGTCGATGGTATAGCTCCCCACAGGTGGAGCTAGGCCTCAGGGCAGCGTACGGAGAGGGGGATCCAGGACGGGCGAGACCCGGCCGGGTCAGAGCAAGAACAGGGACGGACACGATAGTCACTTCAGTACCTTTTACTGGTGGAAATTCAGGCACATCCCGGAGCACTGTAGGGTGAAGAGTGCATATCAGGATCCTCCCCAATGAGCGAGTATAGGGCCTCCTGCTTCTTGCCTCTGCGTAGTAACTTTCTGACCTGTCTGAAGCTAGGCCAAACTTTGTCTCTGTCCTGCACCAGCTGACCTTGTGGTAGAGCCTTCTCTTGGAGTACGCGCTCCCAGCTTGTGGGGCCTATGTGTCTCCTGGCTCTGGTACGTATCAGCGCTCGGGTGATGCTGGGACCTGTAGTTCTCCAGGGATTCCGGTTATGCCTTACTGGGTCTTGGAGATCCCGGTAAGCTCGGACCCGGTGTCTGGTAAATGCTTCGGGGTGAGCTGGTTAAGCTCCTCTGCCCCCTCCTATGTTACTAACTCTCCACTCGCCTTCGGCCTACTCGGGGCCCTCACTAGGCTATACACACTAACGGCAGCTTGCCGCGCTTCACCGATCTTATGGCGCCGGCACACCTTAAGCTCTAACTGAGCTCCCTGAATCTAGCTAGCAGGAGCCTCGTGCTCCACTGCTGAACTATTAGCTGAGTTCTCTAAACTAGACTGAGCTCCACTGCAGACTGACCTCTCATAGGCTTCTTTACTGCAGGAACTCTTCAGAGGAATTGCTGAATCACTCTAGCAGGCTAGGAACTCAACTGCCTAGCTCCACCTTCCCTATTTATATCCCTAACGGGCTCCCTCTGCTGGTCTGAGGTGGAAGGTGGAGATGTGTGAATGTTTATGGGGACCTCTCTTATCAATGCACTCTTCTAGGATCTGTGGTACCAAGCGCAGCTGGGCGCCACAAGAGTCCCCACTATTATCGAAAAAAAACATGTCACAGGTGAAAAAAAGAGCAATGCTTTTTCACTCCTTGACCACTATACTTTTAGCCAGAAAAGAAAATGATAATTGACTTCTATTGCTCCCGTGAGAATCAGCCAAAGTATTCCCCATATTCTCATGTTCTTTGAATCCTGAGAATATGACAAGAGGTAAGAGCTATATTAACGTTACCTGGGTTGTCGCTACTTTCTTACTCCAAGTGATATGGACTCTGAGATATAGGCATATACAACAGCTGCAGGCTTATGTTGGAAGATTGTGTAGAGAGGACAGCGGATGGTGTATGAATGGACTTTGGTCGGGCAAGGGTTAGCTACTAGTGGGAAGCTCAGGGAGGGGCTTCAGCTATATAAAGGGCTGTAGATGCCTAGTACACCAGAGTGCCTGTAGTTACAGCACAAGTAGCATCAGATAGAAAGCTAAGTCTACCACCACAGTGAGCAGCAAGAAAGTGGCAGAAGCATTATCCTGGAAGTGAGGACAGCTTAGAGGGATCTGGGAGAGGCCCAAACACGAGCATAGTTGGAAACAATGGTGCAGCAGAGCTGCTGGTAGTCCTGAGACAGTGCTGGTTTGCGAGGTGCCAACCTAGTGTGGAAGATTTAGAGAAGGAATTCTATGTCTTGTTGCATGGGAACATCTCAAAAGAAAGCTGTTGCTGCTGGTGTGCAGGAAGTGGTAAAGACGGATTTTGCTAAAATCGTGAGATTGTATTTAAGATGAAATGTAAAATACTGTCATGTATAATCTTCTTTATGAAAACCTTGTTAATGCCAAATGTGAATACCATCCAGTGTGATGCTGTTTGTTCATTATGTCTTTTCAACTTCTACCTTAGTAAAAGACTTTCTGTTGTTAACTATAATGGCTGCTCCTTTATCCTTGTGTAGCACCCTGAGGATTCGGCTGCTACAGGGGTATTGCACCTCAACCCAGAGGTGTGATATTCCACTCCCGGGTAAGGATGGAGTGTGGAACTGAGCTAGTAGGCTGCATGCACTACACACATCCCATTTCCGGGGAACAGACCGATGGTACTCCCACTAGAGAAATGTGCAGGTACGACAGTGTCTGTTCCTGGCTGGAGTGGGAGGGGGGTGGAACATCCCAGTAGTGTAGGGGCAGATAGTGGGAGCAGCCTGCGTAAAGTTAGGAGCTCATTGGGTGCTGGTCACCTGAGCTCACACATAGAGGGAGTATATAAGGTGGGCACCATCTTAGATCAGGGTCAGTCTGTGAGACGTCAGTCAGTCAGCCACAGTCAGTCAGACAGTCTGTCTGAGAACCTGAGAAGCAGAGCAGAGGAGAAGAGAGAGAGACCCAGAGGCGCAGAGGGGACCCCAAGAGCCCATAAGAGAGCTAATAGGGTGAAGGGTCGGCAACAGGGTACCGGATCCCAAGCTGGCAGAGGCTACAGCACACCTTAGCCAGGAACCGGAGGTCGTGGGCAGGATCTGCCACGATCACCCACTAAATCCACCCGGAAGGCAGACCAAGAATAGGGTCAGGGAGCCCAGAGGAGGCTTGACCAACAAGAGGCCCGAGGGAGCCGGACTTAGGTGGATCCCTGGTGGGAACGGCCAGAAGAAGGGAGAGACAGAAAGGAGCTCAGGACCACACTCCGGAGTTGCCTGGGAGTTGACCGAGTCCAGGACCTGGTGGACGCAGCACGGCTTGGGTGGTCACTGCTGTACACAGTGACCCGAGCAACACCAGTAAGTAAAACCCTGGAACTGTATTTTATGCCTCTGAGTCTCCTTGCTGCACCTTCACAACCACCATCCTCCACGGCTGACCCCCTGAGGCTAAACCCCTCCCGTTGGGGGTTATACTACCTAAGCTGCACTCACATCATCAGCCTCAGTGGACTCTGCTGCAGCGGCGGCCGTATTGACCGCAATTCAACGGGTGGCGTAGTCGACACAAAAGAACATCTAGTAACATCATAAGGACTGCCACACACTGAGTTTGACACCCTGGGCACGGACCGGGTCACAGCCACTCGGAGACTACAACCCCCATCTGATCCGGCTCCGGGTATCCCTAACAACACTGGCCCAGGGGGCGCGTCACTTGCTTGTCCCCTCAATCACAATACATCACAGGCCGATGCCACCGGTCCCAAAGGGCGCAGTACCGTAAGTGTGAGGGAAGACATTGTCACTACATCACGTGTTTTCCTGGTGTTCAGGGTTTCCAAATTCCCCTCAAAACCTTACAATGACTCTTGCAGTTTGTTATGTGCATAGTTCCTCTCTAGATTGTACTGTGTGACCTCTCAGTATTTTCTGTGCCAGTTCTTTCCTTTTCCTCCATATTTTTGATGATGAAGATAATTCTTGCTATATGTCCCAAATGAAACCAAAAGGTGATGATTCTGCTGAAAGCTGAAAACTGCAACATGGGATCCCCATCATTATTGAAAACAAGCAGTACCAGTAGCGTGAGGAAAGACATGGATGGTCACTACATCATGTGTTCCATTGGTGTCAGGGTTTTCCAAATCACACTTGGCCAAACGAAACCTTACACTGGCTCTTTGTTAACGCTTTCAGCTTGTTAATATGTGTGTAGTTCCTCTCTAGAATTTGTTGTGTGACCTCTCCGTATTTTCTGTGCCATTTTTTTTTCTGTATTCTCCATGTTGTCGGTGATGAATGCAGTGCTTGCTATATGTTCCAAATAAAACTATTCTTCCAAAAGGTGATGATTCTGCTGAAAGCTGAAATCTGCAACATGGGATCCACATCATTATTGAAAACCAGGGTGGACAATCCCTTGCAGAACAAATATGGTCTACCTCTTTCTAAAGAGATGCATAGGAGGGTCAGAAATAATGACTCACTCATTCTGTAATTTCCGATGTCTACTATTCATTTCTATGGAGAGATACCGCACATGATTGGCACTCTCTCTGGCCGAGAATAGAGATTTGGGGTTCCTCTTTTTTGGCAATGATGGGGGTGTCAAAAAGATTATACCCCATTTAATCATAGTTTATAATCATACTATAAGGAAATCCTCCATGGTCTGATTTCTTGGTGAGCTCCTGCTTATTCACACCAGCCTAACAGAGCAAGCAGCGCCACAGCCTAACGCATGTAGTCGGAGATACAGATGGGACACGACTGATCAATTTAGCAGCATAGAAATATATGAGAAGAATAAGTCACCGGCCATAGATCCGGATATGCTGTCACTGTTTCTTTTCTGCTGCACAATAAGTCCTACGTAATAATACTTTTGTGCTAGTTTTGCCAACATCTGTTCAAATTCCTGACCAAAGAGAAGCTTTGAGCCAACAAGTTCACATAGTAGAAGAAATGTAAGATGTTTCATAAAGCGGAGGACCCACAGGCTCTGACAGCTCACGCGTTAATATTCATTAGTTTTTATTTCTTTCGTCCCCGGAGATCACATTTTGCCAAGATACTTACAGCATCAGCATTTTTTTTATATATTTTTAGTTCAAATAATAAGAAGATTCTCATAAAAGAGAAAAATGTTATTTACTCTGGGAAATTGTGTTTTCTTTCCAGTTCATACGACTTTGATTAAATGATGCTCCGTGTGCCAAATAGCTGAAAATATGAGTTATGCGAGCCCCAAGTGTCTCGTGTAGTCCCCACCATTGCTCCTACACTGCAACCTATATCCAATGAGTGAGGGAGCAAGGTTAATAGTGGTCAGGGCTGGACGGAGTAAATAATAATGGGCTCCAAAGATTCTGCAGAAAACAACGATTGCACATGTTCAGCATAAATAGAGGTGAGCCCATTGAGCGGACAAGGAAAGCTCAAGAATAAACTCAATGCCAATCTGATAGTAAGTAGGTTCTCCTGCCACTAAAAGTTTTGAAGGCATACACAGAAAACTAGAGCCCCACACCTTGGGGGGTGTCATGAATTCACAGATGTACTGCTCTGGATTGAAAGAGAAGATGCCATCATCACTCCATGCCCTTGGTAGACGTGCACTTTTCCAACATGATAATGTTCCAAAACACACATGTAATGCCACTGCTACATTTCTGAAGAAAAACATGGCAAAAGTGATTTAGTGTCTCCTGATCTGAACCCAGCCAAGCACCTATGAGGAATTCTAAAGAGACAAGTTGTCATCTCTCTCCATCCAGGCTGTAAAAGAGCTTGATCTTGAAGAATAGAAAAAGATAAATTTTCCAATTTGTCGCCAACTTGACTTTGTACTGTCCTTAAAAATCATGGAGGTCATACAAAATTCTAGATGTAGTAGTTTTTGATGTGGGGTATACTCATTTTTGCATCAACTTATTTAAATAAAACTGAAGATTTTGTAATGAAAGTTATATTATTAACGTTACTGTCATGTTATGGGTTAAAAAAATGTTTTATGAAACATAGTCTTGTCAAAATGTTGGTAAATGTTCTTGTTTTCAGTGAGTTATTGACTAAAATCTTACTTTTCCAAGGGGGTGTACTCATTTATGCTGAGCACTGTACATGTATAGTATTACATCACTCAGCTCTGCTATACAGTATTTACATATGCTGTTCTGCTACATACACACACATGGTTCTGCTACATACACACAACTCTGCTATATATTTATATACAGCTCTGCTACATACACAGCTCTGCTACACACACAGCTCTGCTATATATTTATATAAACAGCTCTGCTACATGCATACACTGCTCTGCTACACACACAGCTCTGATACATGTGCACACACTTCTCTGCTATGTACACTACCGTTCAAAAGTTTGGGGTCATTTAGAAATTTCATTATTTTTGAAAGAAAAGCAATTTTTTTTTCAATGAAGCTAACATTAAATGAATCAGAAATCCACTGTATGCATTGTTAATGTGGTAAATGACTATTCTAGCTGCAAACATCTTGTTTTTATTGCAATATCTACATAGGTGTATAGAGACCCATTTCCAACAACCACCACTCCAGTGTTTTAATGGTACATTGTGTTTGCTAACTGTGTAAGAATGCTAATGGATGTTTAGAAAACCCTAGAAAACCCCTTGCACAAGTATGTTAGCCCAGCTGAAAACGGTTTGGCTGATTTGAGAAGCTATAAAATTGACCTTCCTTTGAGCTAGTTGAGAATCTGGAGCATTACATTTGTTTGTTCTATGAAACTCAAAATGGCCAGAAAAAGAGAACTGTCATGTGAAACTCGACAGTCTATTCTTGTTCTTAGAAATGAAGGCTATTCCAGGTGAGAAATTGCCAAGAAACTGAAGATTTCCTACAACGGTGTGTACTACTCCCTTCAGAGGAGAGCACAAACAGGCTCTAACCAGAGTAGAAAGAGAAGTGGGAGGCCCCGCTGCACAACTGAGCAACAAGACAAGTACATTAGAGTCTCTAGTTTGAGAAATCGACACCTCACAGCTCCTCAACTGGCAGCTTCATTAAATAGTACATGCAAAACGCCAGAGTCAACGTCTACAGTGAAGAGGCGACTCCGGGATGCTGGCCTTCAGGGCAAAGTGGCAAAGAAAAAGCCATATCTGAGACTGGCTAATAAAAGGAAAAGATTAATATGGGCAAAAGAACTCAGACATTGGACAGAGGAAGATTGGAAAAAAAGTTTTATGGACAGACGAATCAAAGTTTGAGGTGTTTGGAACACACAGAAGAACATTTGTGAGACGCAGAACAACTGAAAAGATGCTGGAAGAGTGCCTGACGCCATCTGTCAAGCATGGTGGAGGTAATGTGATGGGTGATGGTCAGGGATTGCTTTGGTGCTGGTAAAGTGGGAGATTTGTACAAGGAAAATGGGATTTTGAATAAGAAAGGCTATCACTCCATTTTGCAATGCCATGCCATACCCTGTGGACAGCGCTTAATTGGAGCCAATTTCATCCTGCAACAGGACAATGACCCAAAGCACACCTCCAAATTATGCATGAACTATTTAGGGAAGAAGCAGGCAGCTGGTATTCTATCTGTAATGGAGTGGTCAGCGCAGTCACCAGATCTCAACCCCATTGAGCTGTTGTGGGAGCAGCTTGACCGTATGGTACGCAAAAATTGCACATCAAGCCAATCCAACTTGTGGAGGGGCTTCAGGAAGCATGGGGGGAAATTTCTCAAGATTACCTCAGCAAATTAACAGCTAGAATGCCAAAGGTCTGCAATGCTGTAATTGCTGCAAAGGAACATTCTTTGACGAAAGCAAAGTTTGAAGAAGAAAATTATTCTTTATAATAAAAATCATTATTTCTAACCTTGTCAATATCTGGACTATATTTTCTAATCATTTTGCAACTCATTTGATAAATAAAAGTATGAGTTTTCATGGAAAACACAAAATTGTCTGGTTGACCCCAAACTTTTGAACGGTAGTGTACACATTCGCACACAATTTCCAGCATACACAACACACACAGCTTTGCTATATGTGCACACACACTTCTAATACATACATAGGCACACTGCTCTGCTACATCTAAACACAAACACACACACTACCACATTTTGAAGTTCTTCCCATGAACACATATACTATCACATTTTGAATTTTCTCCCTGGCATGTGAATGCTTAAGGCCTGGCAATATATTGCAGCTTTAATGATGTACAGGTCCTAATTTGCTTTCTCTCCTCCCTGCACTGATCAGACAGATCAGTGTCCGGCAGGAGGAGAGAGAACTGTACCGTTGCATAATTCTCTCAGTGATAGGGAAGGATGCTGTGTCAGTGTTCTCCTCCATCACAGGAATCTGCGTGTAGGAGGATGGAGGGAGATGAAGACGCCGTGGCAACAGAGGGTTATGAGATTACGTGTGATGTATTATTGTGTTATAGTTTTATAAAAGAGAGTGTTATGTTTTATCCCTCTGGCCAGTGTTGTGTTTTGGTTCTCGTCTAGGTTTTGCCTTTAAGGCTGTCCCTGGGTATGCTGGAGGTCTGTCCACTAGAGGAACCATACAGGTTGTAGGGACTTAGTTTGCACTGCACAGTAAACAGTCACTAGTGTTGGGATTAGCCCACAGTTTGAATGGGGCTAGGGTAGTTTTATAGAAAATGTTTTCCGGCTTAAGAGAGAGAAGAGTCTATGACTCAGACAGTTCAAGGTGGAGTCTAGTCAGTGAAGGAGAGTGGAGTGGAGTGGAGAGAAGGAAGGCTAGACAACACAGGGAAACAGGTTCTAGAAAGTAGATGCAGCAGAGAGAAAAGTGTTCTGCCAGTGCAAGTTTCTTAATAAAATGAGGACACCTCTAAAGCTCCATCAGGACGCTGGTACAGTCTTGGCCTAAGGTCCAGAAGGGGTACTGAGAAGCAGACCTCTGCCTCCCTGATGAGGAAGATGTTGGCCGGGTCGCAGGATAGAGAGGAAGATGGTGGGTCTCGGGACAGGATGGGGACAAGAATTCTTAGGACACAGAACCAAGGGAACATCACTAAAAAGAGATTCTGTATAAATCTGTATGCTGCAGACGTGTGTAGATGAATTGCACAGTAAAGCCGAACCTGTTAACCCGGACCCAAGATCTTCTGTCTTGTTTGTAGCCGAAACCGGTCCCAAGGAAGGGGAGGTAACAAGGACTCCTGAAGCAAAAGTGAATAAAGAATGAACTTCACCACACAGCACACTCCACTCTCAATCCTGTTTAGAAGAGGGATTTCAGGGCAAAGAGAACTCAGTTACGGCAGACAGAAAACCGACCCTGTGTCCCCCTTCATGCCTCCAAACTATAAACTGAGTACAATTTTTAGCAAGATTTTTGTTGCTGAAAAGTGAGTCTCATAGTCCAAAAATGTGATACATTTTTACTAGTGATGAGCGAGCATGTTCTGTTAACCCTTTCGGCGAGCATGCTCGGGTGCTCGCAGAGTATCTTCAGCGTGCTCGGGTGTTATGTTTTAGTCCCGCTGTGTGCATGATTTGTGACTGTTTGACAGGTTTACATGTGAGGAATGCCTAAGAAACAGTCGCAAATCATGCACACAGCGTGACTCAAACATAACACCCAAGCATGCTGAAGATACTCGGGAAACACCCGAGCATGCTCGTAAATCTCGAGTAAGAAGCATGCTCGCTCATCACTAATTTTTACCAATAATGTACTGACATTTAAAAATATGTCTGCATAGAGCATATCATGCTTGTGAAGAAGAATACTTCTGAGATATTTAGGCAGAGAATATCCTCTCATAGATAGCAGTGCAACCTGTGGTCACTCTCGGTATTTCTGCTAACGATATAGCAGTGAGTTTGAGACCTGGAAAAATTAGAGGTCTGTTAAAATAGCAAAGTCTCCATGGTACCAGGAAGTGCAATACACCTGATAGACATCTTGCGTATGGTTTCCTGAGTCTGGAAATGTCTGTGCAGATAGCAATTGCTCCAGTTATTTATTGACTACAATAAATACCTTGAGACTTTGCCCTAATTAACCCATTTCTGTTCCCATTGATATTTCATAAACAGGAGAAAGACTGCAAGTGACAAGAAGATGAGATATTATTAAAGCATGAAGAACTTCGGGTTGAGAAGTTCACTTTGTTAGTAAGATTATGATTTTTAGGCCACAGCCCCACCAGGAGTGGGTGATAAATGCAGAATTGGTGACTTGTTTCTATTATACCTTTTCCCTGATTGTTCCTCACCTGGTTTTGGCTCCCACTCCTGAGAAGAAATACTTACCGAATACTGACCAAATACTGATAGTGGGGCCGTGGTCTTAGGAAGAGAGTTGGATATATAGGAGTTTGCTTTGAGCACGGTCTACATGACTATATACAAAGTGTATCACATATACCAGCTGTGCATATATAATTATTGTGATAGAGTTACTGGTATTATATGCGAGGGGAGGTATGTGTCACTCAGGATGCTGTCCTGTGTGAATTAAGACCTACTGAATTTCTGCTAGCAAGTTATGTGCTTGGAGTTTGCTCTTTTAAAGGGTGTTGTTTTATGGGAATGATGTAGAGAGGAACGGAAGTCATTCCCCATACCTCCCCCTCAGAGTGTGACTGAACAGGCTTTAAATGTTCAGTCAGTTTGTTTTCCTGGGTGGAGTGTGTGGTCTGGAGATTGAAGTCTCCAGGCTGTGTATGGCTGATGACAGAGAGCAACACCGGAGGACTGGTGTTGCTGAAACTTCACAGGACTATCTGCAGCCGGCACAGGCCCTGCTGGCTAGAGGACTCTGTTATATTTCATCTTTTGTTTTCCCGTTAACCCCGAGAGGGACTGTTTATTTTTATGGGATGCTGCTGGAGTTTATGCCACAATAAACCCGCAGGAAGTTTACTCAAACTGTGTGTCCTGTGTCTGCCTCCAGAGAGCCGAGCAAGTCGCTTAACCACAGTTGGTGGAGAATGCAGGCAAGATTCCAGGAACACGTGTACCTGCCACAGAGACCGGTGAATGTCCTGGATGAAGGCCGCCAGCCAGCCAGAGAAGTCCGGCAACATGGAGGAGCTCAATAAGCACCTGGTGCAGAGCCAACAAGAGATGCAACAGCAGCACTTGCAAAGCCAGCAGCAGCACCAGGAGAGGACCAAAGTGTTGCTTCAACAGATCCAATTGCAGCAAAAGGCGCAGCAGGAGCACCAGCAGGAGCAGCAACAGCAGATACAGCAGATACAGCTTCTGGCGGATGCCATACAGGGCAGGGCAACTGCTCCAACCGCCGACTGATGACTCCCATGTCAGGAAGGCGGCCATGTAGAAGATGACCCCCGGGAATGATGTAGAAGCATTTCTGACAGTCTTTGAGAGGGTGGCTGATTGGGAGAGACTTCCACCAGAACAGTGGTCAGAGGTTCTGGCACCATATTTGTCGAGGGAACCCCAAAAGGCATATTACGACTTGGCACTGCAGGATGCCAATGAATATGCCAAGCTAAAGACAGAGATCTTAGCATGCCTGGGAGTGGATATGGCGGTGAGAGCCCAATGAGTCCACCACTGGACGTACAAACCCCCTCGCTCGCAGATGTTTGATCTACTGCTTCTCGTTCAGAAGTGGTTGCAGCTAGAGTCCTCCACTCAGGCCAAGATGGTCAAGCAGGTAATGATTGATAGGCTCATGCACTCCCTTCCCAAGCCAGTACAGACTTGGGTTGCCCAGGGCGATCCCCAGAATGCAGATGACTTCATTGGCCTGGTAGAGAGTTACCAGGTGGTTGAGAAATCCCTCAGGAAACCGGATATAATCACTTTTCCGTACTGGGATACCCAAAAGGGGGCAGGTTCACCACAGAAGGGGTCTAGACCCACCACTGGGGGGCGTCACACTCCCACTGAAGGTGCCATAAGGACTGTTGATAAAGATATAGTCTCTTGGCGGTGTCACAACCCTGGACACGTAGCCGCCAGGTGTCATATGTCACCCGAACCCATGGACTGCAGCCTAGGCAGACGGGTTTCCTATTATGCTTATCCAGCCTGCAGTGTGGACTGTCGACCCGGCGAGAGGCGTGTGTCGTGTCCGTTAATGAGGTAAAGGTGCTTGGACTGTTGGACTCTGGGAGTCTGGTGACTTTAATCAGAGTTACCCTTCCTCACCAGTTGATCCCTTCCAAAACTGTGGGCGTTCGGTGCATCCATGGGTATGCCAAGGACTATCCTGTGGCCACAGTGACAGTGGGAACAGACTGTGTTGCCCAGTTCCACGAACTCGGGGTGGTTAGGGACCTAATACATCCCGTCATACTGGGCCGTGATTTTTCTTTGTTTTGGGACTTGTGGGGGAAGGGAACAAGACTAAGTAGCGTGGGCAAAAGCCAGGTCCCTGGAGAAGAACCCCCGACGAAGTCTCAGGTGGAAGAGTTCCCACTGTGCGTCCTTGCCAGCGACGAGGGCGAGACGGTGACCGAGGAGGCCGACCTCCCTGAGTTAGATATGTCTGGAGAGAACTTTGGGACTGCTCAAGTTCGAGACCTGACCTGAAAGGGGGCGTTTGAACAGGTTACCTTATGTAATGGGGTTGCCCAAGAGACGGGGGCCGACACCAAGTTCCCCCACTTTGCAGTGCAGGTGGAGTTGATATATCGGGTGGCCAAACTAAGGGGCGGTGAGATAGTGGAACAGCTGTTAGTGCCAGGGCCATACAGACGGAGGGTACCAGATATGGCCCATTCACATGTTCTGGGGGGACGCCTGGGGGTCGAAAAAACTCAGATGAGGATACTGAGAAGGTTTTATTGGCCAGGGTGTTACCGAGAAATTCAGAACTATTGTAGGTCCTGCCCCACCTGCCAAATAACCGCTCCCTCTTCCCACTTCCGTAGTCCATTATTTCCACTACCGGTGATAGAGGTTCCCTTTGTGAGGATTGCTATGGACCTAGTAGGGCCCTTAGTCAAATCAGCCCGAGGCCACTAATATATCCTTGTGATCATGGACTATGCGACCCGGTATCCAGAAGCAATGCCGCTCAGGAGCTCATCGAGTAAATGCATAGCCAAGGAGTTCGTCCATATATTTGCCAGGACCAGTCTGCTGAAGGAAAATCCTGACGGTTCCAAATGTGTGGGTGAAATATATATCCCACAGGTGGTAAATTGAAAAAAAGTTTGAGTAAAGTAATGAAGGAGCTGTGCAAGGTCCTCCAGAGTACCCAGCTGCAAACCTCCATTTACCATCTGCAGACAGACGGCTTAGTAGAGCTCTTTAACAAGACCCTTAAAGCAATGCTCAAGAAAGTCGTAGAGAAGGATGGACGGGACTGGGACTACCTGTTGCCCTTCCTGCTCTTCTCAGTAAGGAAGTTCCACAAGCCTCTACCAGTTTTTCTCCGTTTGAGCTCATGTATGGACGACATTCGCGAGGGCTCATGGACATCGCTAAGGAAACCGACGTTATGCCACACCGGAGCATCATTGAACATGTCGCCCAAATGCAGGAAAGAATAGTGAAAGTGATGCCGATCGTAGAAACGCATTTCCTCCAGGTGCAGGAAGCTCAGGCAAGGTTCTATAACCGATCGGCGAGGTAGAGGCATTTCCAGCCTGGGGACCGTGTTTTGGTGCTAATCCCTACTGGCGAGAGCAAGTTCCTGGCCACATGGCAAGGTCCGTACGAGGTGGTGGAGAAAGTCAGCAAGGTTAATTATAAAGTCCACCAGCCTGGCTGAAGAAAGCCCCACCAAATATACCATGAGAACTTGCTCAAGCCGTGGTGGGACTGGGAACCTGTGGAAATTCCTTGTTTGGGAGCCAGTCCGATAGCCAAAGTCGATGACGTCACGATAGCAGAGACTCTATCACCGGCCCAAAAGCAACAATGTAAAGAGCTGCTGCAACGGAACCGTGACCTGTTCTCGGAGTTGCCGGGGCGTACGCAAGTGGTTGAGCATGACATGCTGACAGAAGCGCATGTTAGGGTAAACCTCAAACCCTATAGGATTCCTGAAGCCCACCGTGAGGTAATCTCAGCCGAGGTGAAGAGGATGCTGGACGTCGGCGTGATAGAGGAATCGAAGAGCAGATGGTCAAGTCCTATCATTATCGTGCCAAAGCCTGATGGGGAGTGGAGATTTTGTAACGACTACTGCAGGCTGAATGAGGTTTTCAAGTGTGACGCATACCCGATGCCCCGCGTTGATGAACTCATCGAGAGGCTTGGACCTGCGAGATATATTACCACCCTCGACTTGACAAAGGGCTACTGGCAGATCCCCATGTCCCAGAGGGCTAAGGAGAAAAAAACAACTTTTTCAACACATGATGGGTGCTTCCAGTACACCCGAATGCCTATCGGACTGCATGGGGCACCAGCCACTTTCCAAAGGACCATGGATCGGATCCTCGGCCCACATAAGAAGTATACCGCAGCCTACCTTGATTGACATTGTCGTCTTTAGCCATACTTGGCTAGTCATCTGCCAAAGGCACAGGCGATTCTGGATACTCTAAAGAAGGCAGGGTTTACGATAAATCCGAGAAAATGTGCCATTGGGAAGGAGGAGGCTAAGTATTTAGGCTACACCATCAGGAGTGGAGAAATTAAGCCACAGGTCAATAAGATCGAGGCAATTCCGAACTGGCCGCAACCGCTCTTCAAGCTGCAGGTGAGAGAGTTTCTTGGAATCGTGGGATATTACCGGCGGCTTATTCCAAATTTTACCTTGATTGCTGCACCACTGACGGACCTCCTGACAGGCACAAAAACAATGATGGCGAAATGGACGTTTGGAATTGAGATAGCTTTCCAACAGCTGAAGCTGGCACTCTGTAAGCAGCCATTCCTGGTCGCACCAGACTTCACTAAAGAATTTTTGCTCCAGACAGAAGCCTCAGAAGTTGGCCTAGGAGCTGTGCTGTGGCAGGAGATAAATGGGGAAGAGCATCTGACTCGCCCCCTGGGCCGTGGGGCACTCGGAACCGGGCTTCAGGGCAATGCTGGGAGTAGTAGTGGCGACCCGGTCCCGTGGCTCAGGGTGGTCAGACCAGTGGCAGTCCTTTATAAGTTTAGGTAATGTCCGACTACGCCACCCGTGGATTGCGGCTATCATGAGCCGCCGCTGCAAGGCAGTCCCCTGAGGCTGATGATGTGTGCAGCTGAGTTAGTGTAATTCCCCACAGGAAGAGTGTAGCCTCAGGGCAATGTAGTAGATGGTGGGGGTGATGGTGCAGGGAGTCCCAGTACCGTTAGTGCTGGCGAAGTAAGAAGCACAAAGACAACGTATTGCAGTCCAGTGTCTTTTACTCACAATTCGTATACTCCAAGCCACTTCTGTACAGGTATTGACTGCCCAAGCCGTGCTGCGTCCACCAGGTGAGGGGCTCGGTCAACCCCCAGGCAATTTCGGAGTATGGCACAGGACTCCCTTCTATCCTTCCTCTGGCTCGTGCCCCACCAGTGACCAAGCTTTTGTCCAGCTGCCGCGGATCTATGCGGGTAAATGTGGGCCCCGTTTCCCGCTATCCTATATGGTGCCTTCCTAGCAAGGTTTAGCAGGGGGTCGTGACTCGCCCCCTGGGCCATGGGGCACTCGGAACCGGGCTTCAGGGCAATGCTGGGAGTAGTAGTGGCGACCCGGTCCCGTGGCTCAGGGTGGTCAGACCAGTGGCAGTCCTTTATAAGTTTAGGTAATGTCCGACTACGCCACCCGTGGATTGCGGCTATCATGAGCCGCCGCTGCAAGGCAGTCCCCTGAGGCTGATGGTGTGTGCAGCTGAGTTAGTGTAACTCCCCACAGGAAGAGTGTAGCCTCAGGGCAATGTAGTAGATGGTGGGGGTGATGGTGCAGGGAGTCCCAGTACCGTTAGTGCTGGCGAAGTAAGAAGCACAAAGACAACGTATTGCATTCCAGTGTCTTTTACTCACAGTTCGTATACTCCAAGCCACTTCTGTACAGGTATTGACTGCCCAAGCCGTGCTGCGTCCACCAGGTGAGGGGCTCGGTCAACCCCCAGGCAATTCCGGAGTATGGCACAGGACTCCCTTCTATCCTTCCTCTGGCTCGTGCCCCACCAGTGACCAAGCTTTTGTCCAGCTGCCGCGGATCTATGCGGGTAAATGTGGGCCCCGTTTCCCGCTATCCTATATGGTGCCTTCCTAGCAAGGTTTAGCAGGGGGTCGTGACTCGCCCCCTGGGCTGTGGGGCACTCGGGACCTGTCTTCAGGGCAATGCTGGGAGTAGTAGTGGCGACCCAGTCCCGTGGCTCAGGGTGGTCAGACCAGTGGTAGTCTATGATGTGCTGTAGGTAATGTCCGACTACGCCACCCGTGGATTGCGGTTGTGGCACCCCAGGGGTCTGGTTTCCACAGTAATGTAATGTTATGTCTGAGAGCAGGTGGGAGGTCCTTTGGTCAGGGATCCTGTGCATGCCACACCTCCTGCCCAGTCTTGGGAGGGGAAGAACTTCCCCTATATAAACCCGGGGTTGAAGCAGGGTTAGCAGTCAAGGAGAGTAGAGACAAGAAACAGCAGAAGCAATACTACTACGAGTCAGGGGCTGGCAGCTGCAGAGCTCGCCCTGACTGAGAAGCTTTCTTACCGGACCCGGCGTCCGAGGCTGTGCGGACTAACTCTTACCCAGCAGCAGAAGCCGACCGGCAGGGGATTTCAGGTCCTCAGGCCCAGAAACCCGAAGGCACGGTCACACGCGTGGGACCAGCACCGCCATCGTGGAGCGGAAGCCATTAGAAGGCCCCGAGTCACCGGCCATACGGGTGAGCACCACACGGTACACTCAGGGACGTGGGCTACTTATATCCGCTTCTAGCAAGGTAGCCAGAAGAGTACAGTCAGTTTGGGAGGCCTACAACTCCGCCTGGCCAGGGGAGATCCCATCTGCTCAAGGACTGACCAGGCCCCGTTCACTAGCAAGTACTCCGGGAGGGTCTATCGTTGTTACCAGTAAAGACCCTGAATTACACCGCACCGTCTCTGAGTGGTTCCTGCTACCCCCATCATCCACATCTGCTGCCCTGAGGCCATACCCCTCCCGTTGGGGGTTATACCATCTACGCTGCACCATCCATCCACCGGCCTCAGCGGACTGTCCTGCAGCGGCAGCTCCATAGCTGCATTCAACGGGTGGCGTAGTCGTCCTACATCTACCGCTGTTACATCGCCGCTCAGTTTGACTCCCTGGGCACGGACCGGGTCACCGCCACGAGACTACAACCCTCAAGAGATCCGGCTCCGGGTAAGCTCCCGTGTGCGCAACGCAGCGCGACACAGGCCCAGGGGCGCGTCAACTTTGGCGTAGTCGGCAGGATTTCGTGCCCGCAACCACCGGGTACTGCGTGCCTGAAAAAGAGACTTTTCAAACTTACCTGTGGTGAAGATTCCCGCCATCCGGCGCCATCTTCAGCCTTCTTCCCGCCATCGGTGAAGTTTCCCGCCATCCGGCGCCATCTTCTGCCTTCTTCCCGCCATCCGTGGAGTTTTCCCGCCATTGGACGCCATCTTGAGGACGCCGCGCGGGAAGAAGAGGGGCGTGGACTCCGAAAGCGCGTGAGAACTGAAGCCCCGCCTCACGTCCGGACGTTGCGTAAGGTCCTGGAAGGAGCCCAGCAGACGCCGACGTCACAGGAGCGCGACGGAAGGTCCTCAACCCTGACGATCCACTGCGGAGCCGCGGCCTACGGAAGAGGATCATCGCAAGGTAGGCCACGGTCCACTAGGGGGGAGGAAGATGTCGGATACGGAGGAGAGCTTCACTGCCTCAACCCCCGCCAGCGCTACCGCTGCTGCAGTTATGCCCTTCACCATGCCCTATATCCCGGGAGCAGCTTGGCTACCCCAGTACTCAGGGGAGTCACATACCCTGCATGACTTTAGAGAAAAGCTGGATAGCCTCTTCCAGGTGTACCCCCTCACAGAAGAGCAAAAAGTGAGCATCCTGGTGGCCCAACTAACCGGGGCAGCCAAAAGGGAAGTAAAATCCTGGCCACCTGGGAGGAAGACTGTCGCAGGGATACTAACCCAGCTGAAGGACACCTTTGATACCCGCACCTCAGCCGAGATTAAGCTTAGATTCTACGGGTGCAAGCAGCGAGCGCATGAGAGTATAAGGGACTATGCACTAAACCTACAAGAGGCCCTGAGGGCCATTAAGCAGACCGACCCTGATGGAGTGGGAAACGAGGACAGGCTGTTGACCGAACAGTTTATAGAGGGACTGTATTGTAATACCCACCGAACCCAGTTGCGGGCAATGGCCTTACAGGATCCCCATCTGGGCTTTGCACAGTTCAAGGACAGAGCCATCCGGGTGCTCCGAGAACCGGCACCGGGTGGCGTTGTGACCCACAAGCGCCCTGCTATCACTTACCACCAGGAGGCGGCGCCCTTGTCGGCAGGGCCTGTGGGAGCTGATGCGCAGGCTTTGGACAATGACCCGGCTCCAGACCTACACCATCAGGTCCAAGAGCTAGCTAAGAGCGTTGCTGCGCTAACCCGAACTGTGCAGTCTTTACAGGCTTCCACCCCAGGGAAGATCCAGCTGGCATCCGGACCGGAGGACATCCCGTGGCGTCGACCAAGGAGGACCCCACCGGCCAGAGGAAGACCCAGTGACCGATACAGCGAGGACGGACGACCCATCTGCCGCCGCTGCAATCAACCTGGACATATGGCAAGGTACTGTTCTTTAAACGGGCACAACCTGGGGTAGAGGGCCAACCCCCAGGAAAAAGATCACCAGGCCCATCGAACTGGCGCGACAGATATGTGGGAGGACGTCCAGTCTTGCCTGTGGTATTGGATGGCATTCCCATGAGTGCCCTACTGGACACCGGGTCACAGGTCACCACCATCCCGTACGTGCTCTTTAAGCAGTACTGGAATGACTCGGATATTACCCGCTACCCTGACGACGACTTGAGTATCATCGCCAGCAATGGCCAGCCCGTGCCACAGATCGGATTTAAAGAGGTGACCATCAAAATCGGTAGAGTCGAACTGGCAGCACAGGGACTGATCATTGTAGATATTGACAAACATGAGAGTCACCCAAAAATAACTCTAGGAACTAATGTAATTGAAAATTGTCTTGCAGAGGTGATTTTCCTTTTACAGCAGGTTGCCAAGAACGCCAGCTCCGGCGAGCAGCGGGTACTTCAGAAAGAGATCCGGGCACTGATGCGACGGCAACAGGTGGAACTCTCCGGCGGTGAGATTGGTAGCGTAAGAATGTGTGACCCTTTTCCTATTGCCATGCCCCCAAAAAGTGAAATGATGATTTGGTGCCGGGCAGCTATTGGTCTGAGAGGTAGAGATTACCAGGCAATGGTAGAACCAGTTTATTCGGACAGTAGGCCCACCATTTTGACAGCACGGGGGGTGGTTGATGTACGCCATGGGAGGGTGCCCGTTCGCATAATAAATATCGGGGAGAGGGAAGTGTACCTGCCCCGGTATGCCACGCTAGCCAAATTATATACCATTAACCAAAATTCTATACAATCTGTGGAACCCTTGCCTCCATCTCACCCGGAGGAAGGTAACGGCTCTAAGAAAAACATGGAGGACTGGTGTCAGCAACTACATCTGGGTACTGACTCCACTCCCGCACGCCAGAAACAAGGAGTCTATCGGGTGGTTCAGGAGTACGAGAGAGTGTTCAGTAAACACCCGTTAGACTTCGGGCGAGTCAAGGGGGTAGAACACCACATCCCCACGGGAGACCATCCTCCTATAAAAGAGAGGTATCGACCCGTACCCCCTGCCCACTACCAACACGCCAAGGGGATGCTTAGAGACATGAAGGAGGCTGGGGTGATCAGGGATAGCTGTAGCCCCTGGGCAGCTCCACTAGTCTTAGTCCGAAAGAAAGACAACACCATGAGGATGTGTGTAGATTACCGGAAAATCAATCGTATCACACACAAGGATGCGTACCCCTTACCAAGGATAGAGGAGTCATTGGCTGCTTTAAGATCTGCTAACTTCTTCTCTACCTTGGATCTCACTAGCGGGTACTGGCAGGTTCCTGTAGCAGAGGCGGACCGGGAGAAGACCGCATTCACCACCCCGATGGGACTTAGCGAGTTCACCTGCATGCCGTTCGGACTCTGCAACGCACCGGGAACCTTCCAACGACTAATGGAGTGTTGTCTGGGCCACAGAAACTTCGAGACGGTCCTGTTGTACCTGGACGATGTCATCGTATATTCCAAGACGTATGAGGACCACCTGAAACACCTGGCGGAAGTGTTCGAAGCTCTGGCAAGTTACGGCCTAAAGGTGAAACCCTCCAAGTGTCACCTCCTGAAACCAAAGGTGCAGTACCTGGGACACGTGGTGAGCGCTGACGGAGTGGCTCCCGACCCTGATAAGATCACCGCAATTAAGGAATGGCCAAGCCCTCCAGCGTAAAAGAAGTGCGGCAGTTCCTCGGGTTGGTAGGCTACTACCGAAGGTTTATTCCCGGTTTCACCAAAAAGGCAGCACCTATGCAGGACCTCCTGATAGGCCAGTCCCGGAAGGCCAAGAACCAGAAGCCGCCCTTCAAATGGGAGGAGCTGGAAGAAGAGTCCTTCCGCCAGCTGAAGATGGCCCTCACGGGGGACGAAATCCTGGCGTACCCGGATTATAGCCAGCCCTTTATCCTCTACACCGACGCCAGTAACATCGGGCTAGGAGCCGTACTGTCCCAGATCCAGCAGGGGAAGGAACGAGTAATCGCCTACGCCAGCCGAAAACTGCGACCCACCGAAAGGAACTCCGAGAATTACAGCTCATTTAAGCTAGAGTTCCTGGCCGTAGTATGGGCAGTCACCGAGCGCTTTAAGCATTACCTCGCTTCTTCCCGGTTCACCGTGTACACGGATAACAACCCGTTGACACACCTGGACACGGCAAGACTCGGTGCCCTGGAGCAGAGGTGGATGGCCCGTCTGTCCAACTACGAGTTCACAATCAAATACCGGGCAGGACGCTCCAATACCAACGCGGACGCCCTGTCCAGGATGCCCAACCTGCCGGACGGAGGAGAAGATCCGGAGGGACTGGAAGAAGTTGAACTCCCTGCGTTCCACCGTCATGGGACTATCCAGTATTCCCACCCGGTAAGGAGTAAGCAGGCTGCTACGTTGAACCCCTTACCCCACTACAACTGGGCGGAAACGCAAGACAGCGACCCTGCCGTCCGACTGGTGAAGGAGATGCTGACTCGGACGGAGGCTCGCCTTGAACCAGACGCTCCGGAGGAAGCCAAACAACTATGGGCAGAGAAGAGTCGACTGTTCCTTTACAAAGGGAAGTTGTGCCGCAGAATGGTTAACTCCCGGACGCATGAATTACTCTGGCAACTAGTGGTGCCACGAAGAGACGCAGCCATGGTGATGGAGGCATACCACGACGGAGCTGGACACTTCGGGTGGAAGAAGCTGGAGTTCCTGCTGCGCGAGCGGTTCCACTGGGTAGGCATGAGGGGAACCATCGAGAAGTGGTGCAGAGACTGTGGCCCGTGCAACCTGAGAAGGAAGGACCGTGCCAGCCAGAAGACTCCCCTGCAGTCCATCGTCACCCGGCAACCGTTGGAACTGGTAGCCTTGGATCATGTAAAACTGACCCCAAGCAGAAGTGGCTACGTCTACGCGTTAACCATCGTGGATCATTACTCCCGGTTTCTGGTTGTCGTCCCCGTCAAGGACTTAACGGCTCAAACAGCAGCTAGAGCCTTCCAGCAGCACTTTTGCCGTCCACACGGGTACCCGGACCAAGTGCTGACGGACCAGGGACCTGCCTTTGAAGCGGAGGTCTTCCAGGAATTCTGCAATCTGTACGGCTGCCGGAAGATAAGGACGACACCCTACCATCCGCAAACTAATGGACTTTGTGAGAAAATGAACCAGGTGGTAATGGATCTTCTAAAAACGTTGCCCCTGGAAGAACGCAGTCTGTGGCCTGAGAAGTTGCCCGATCTGGTGGACCTATGCAACCACATCCCGGTAGGTTCCACCAACTGTACCCCGGCTTACCTAATGAGGGCAAGACCTGGTAAGTTACCTGTTGACCTGGAAATGGGAGTCCTGACACCCGAGGACACTTCACCAGAAACAGACTGGGACACAGAGAGGCAGCAGCAGTACCGGAGAGGACAGGAGAGCGTGGAGCGAAGTCTCTGTCAGGCTAGGGAAAGACAAGAGAAAACTTACAACCAGTATGCTCCCACTGTTCCCCTGGTACCCGGAGAGCAGGTCTTGAAGAGGAAGAGACGGCTCCACAAGTTGGACGACCAGTGGGAGAAGGACCCGTACACCGTACTGCCCTCAAGCCACGAGAACCCGAAGGTTTGTACCATCAGTAAAGACGGAGGGGAAACCACAGCCATTGTATCCCGGGACCACCTGAAGAAGTGTCCCGAACAACTGAGGAACCCTGAAGAGGAACAAGAAGACCATCGACCCGTAGAGGAAAGGGAAGATATGGTTAGTACTGTGCTCGGGGACTTCCCTCGGTCTTGGACTCAAGTCAATGGTGCAGTTGTGGTACCCGTACTCACCTTCCTGCAACCAGCATCCCAAGCACCTACGGAGCAACAGGTAGAGCTGGAAGAACAGCCGGTCCAGGAGGCAGAAGACTCCACACAAGCAGAACAGGAGGATCAACCCTCTGCTTATAGTGAGCCTGCCGTACCCCTAGTGAGACAAAGAGCCGGTAGACAGCTGCCCAGTTTACCCTTGACAGCTCCTACACCCTGTAGTTCAGGGCCAGACAGTCAGCTCCGTAGGTCCACTAGGGCCACTAGAGGCCAGTTACCCGCACGCTGGAGGATTTGAAGTGTATAAATTGTTTTATTTATGTTTATCTGTGTATTGTTGCTTGTGTATAATTTTGTGTTTCCAGTTATTTTTAGGAATCCTTGGTGGATTTACCGGGAATCCTTGTACATAGTTGGAGCGTAACCCAGGATGGACTAGAGACTGTTAAGGACTCGGGGTAGGACAGACCCCTACCTGGTTACGTCTCCCTGTTTTGGTGAAATGGACACCTTGCTTTCTTCAAAGACTGCACCCGGTTACGGACATGCCGTGACCACCTTTATGTGTTTCTTATTGTATTGTTATTGTTATATCTTGTTATGTTTTTCTAAAATGTGTTTAGTCCCGGAGTACTAAATTTTACTAGGGGGGAATGTGGCACCCCAGGGGTCTGGTTTCCACAGTAATGTAATGTTATGTCTGATAGCAGGTGGGAGGTCCTTTGGTCAGGGATCCTGTGCATGCCACACCTCCTGCCCAGTCTTGGGAGGGGAAGAACTTCCCCTATATAAACCCGGGGCTGAAGCAGGGTTAGCAGTCAAGGAGAGTAGAGACAAGAAACAGCAGAAGCAATACTACTACGAGTCAGGGGCTGGCAGCTGCAGAGCTCGCCCTGACTGAGAAGCTTTCTTACCGGACCCGGCGTCCGAGGCTGTGGGGACTAACTCTTACCCAGCAGCAGAAGCCGACCGGCAGGGGATTTCAGGTCCTCAGGCCCAGAAACCCGAAGGCACGGTCACACGCGTGGGACCAGCACCGCCATCGTGGAGCGGAAGCCATTAGAAGGCCCCGAGTCACCGGCCATACGGGTGAGCACCACACAGTACACTCAGGGACGTGGGCTACTTATATCCGCTTCTAGCAAGGTAGCCAGAAGAGTACAGTCAGTTTGGGAGGCCTACAACTCCGCCTGGCCAGGGGAGATCCCATCTGCTCAAGGACTGACCAGGCCCCGTTCACTAGCAAGTACTCCGGGAGGGTCTATCGTTGTTACCAGTAAAGACCCTGAATTACACCGCACCGTCTCTGAGTGGTTCCTGCTACCCCCATCATCCACATCTGCTGCCCTGAGGCCATACCCCTCCCGTTGGGGGTTATACCATCTACGCTGCACCATCCATCCACCGGCCTCAGCGGACTGTCCTGCAGCGGCAGCTCCATAGCTGCATTCAACGGGTGGCGTAGTCGTCCTACATCTACCGCTGTTACATCGCCGCTCAGTTTGACTCCCTGGGCACGGACCGGGTCACCGCCACGAGACTACAACCCTCAAGAGATCCGGCTCCGGGTAAGCTCCCGCGTGCGCAACGCAGCGCGACACAGGCCCAGGGGCGCGTCACGGTCAGGGCTAACCGACGCTGCAGTGCAGACCGCTGAGGCTGATGGTGTTTGCAACTGAGGTAGTGTTACTCCCCACGGGAAGAGTGCTGCCCCAGGGCAGTGTAGAGGATGGTGGGGGTGATGGTGCAGAGAGTCCCAGTGCCGGTAGTGCTGGAGGAGCAAGGAGTACACAGACAACGTACTGCAGTCCAATGTCTTTTACTCACAGTTCATATGCTCCGGGTCACTTCAGCGCCAGCAGTGACCACCCAAGCCGTGCGGTGTCCACCAGGTGAGGGACTCGGTCAACCCCCAGGCACTTCAGGAGTATGGTTCAGAGCTCCTTCCTATCCTTCCTTCGGCTCATGCCCCGCCAGTGACCAAGCTTTTGTCCAGCTCCCGCGAGTCTATGCGGGCAAACGTGGGCCCCGTTTCCCGCTACCCTATATGGTATGCCTTCCTAGCAAGGTTTAGCAAGGGGTCGCACCAAGTGATGGTCGCGACCTCCGGTTCTTGGCTGAAGATTATTAGCTTCCACCAAATTGGGATCCGGTACCCTCTTCTTGCCTGACCCATCACCCGATTCACGTTGGTCCTTAGGGTCCCTTCCACCTTCTTGTTCCTGAGCCCTCCTGTTTCTTGGCCACTTCTTTCCCTTTCCTGTTCCTTCTCTTCTCCTCCGTTTCTTCTCCTCTCAGGCCCCGGCCTTTTCTCTAGGCCTGCCTCTGAGCAGAGCTCCTACAGAGCCTCTGCTCCCTCTCACCTCTCCACTGTACTTCTCTCTGACTGAACTGACCCCTGATCTAAGATGGTGCCCACCTTATATACTTCCCTCTAGAACATGAGCCCAGGTGACCAGCAACCAATGAGCTCCTACCTACGCTCAGGAACCGTCCCCTCCTGCTCCTACATCACCGGGTTTTCCTCCCCACTCCAGCCAGGGACATAGTCTGTTGTGCCTGCGTTACTGTCTAATGGGGGCACCATTGAGCTGTCCCCCGGAAATAGGGTGTGTGTGCTGCATGCAGCTACCTGAGCCCTGGTCCATACTCCATCCTTACCCGGGAGTGGAATATCACACCTCTGGCAGAGGTGCAATACCTCTGTAGCGACCGAGCCCTCGGGGTGCTACATTCGCACCAAGTGATGATCACGACCTCCGGTTCTTGGCTGAGGGATTATTTACCTCCACCAAATTGGGATCTGGTACAATTTTCTTGCCTGACCCGTCACCCGTAATCTCCTGGATCCTTAGGGTCCATTCTGCCTTCTTGTTCCTGAGCCCTTCTACACTTTGGGGTACTTCTCTTCCTTTTCTGTTCCTTTCTGTTTCTGTTCCTTTCTGTTTCCGTTGCTTTCTCCTGGCTCCGGCCTTCACCCTAGGCCTGCCTTTGAGCAGAGCTCCTACAGAGCCTCTGCTCCCTGTCTTCTCCTCTGAACTTCTTCTTTCTCCTCTTCTCTTCTCTTTTTGAACTAAGATGGTGCCCACTTTTTATACCTTCCCCCAGAGTGTGAGCTCAGGTGACCAGCAACCAATGAGCTCCTACCTATGCTACAGAAACCATCCCCTTCTGCTCCTACATCACTGGGTATTCCTCCCCCCTCCCCACTCCAGCCAGGGACATGGTCTGTCGTGCCTGCATTACTAAATAAATGGGAGCACCGTTGAGCTGTCCCCCGGAAATGGGGTGTGTGATGTATGCAGCTACCTGAGCCCTGGTCCATACTCCATCCTTACCCGGGAGTGGAATATCACACCTCTGGCAGAGGTACAATACTCCTGTAGCGGCCGAACCCTCGGGGCGCTACACATCCCATTCTGTATATGAGCCGGAAACTCTCGTCCTGCGAGAAAAATTATGCCATTGTAGAGAAAGAATGCCTAGCCATAAAATGGGCCATAGACAAGCTAGGGTATTACCTACTTGGCAGAAAGTTTAAATTGGTGTCAGACCATGCCTCTTTGAGATGGTTGAGGGAAAAGAAGGGTAAGAATGCCCAAGTATCTAGGTGGTTCTTAGGTCTCCAAGACTTTAATTTTCACGCGGAGCATAGACCCAGAAAGTTACATGCTAATGCTGATGCCCTCTCCAGAATTCCCTGCTTGGTGTCTGAAGGTGCCTAAACCCCCGGCTTATTATATGCGAGGGGAGGTATGTGTCACTCAGGATGCTCTCCTGTGTGAATTAAGACCTACTGGGAATGACGTAGAGCTGGGAGGGAAGTCATTCCCCATACCTCCCCCTCAGGGTGTGACTGAACAGGGTTTAAATGTTCAGTCAGTTTGTTTTCCTGGGTGAAGCGTGTGGTCTGGAGATTGAAGTCTCCAGGCTGTATGTGGCTGACGCCAGAGAGCAACACCGAAGGACTGGTGTTGCTGAAACTTCACAGGACTATCTGCAGCCGGCAAAGGCCTTGTTGGCTAGAGGACTCTTATATTTCATCTTTTGTTGTCCCGCTAACCCCGAGAGGGACTGTTTATTTTTATGGGACGCTGCTGCAGTTTATGCCACAATAAACCCGCAGGAAGTTTACCCAAACCGTGTGTCCTGTGTCTGACTCCAGAGAGCTGAGCAAGTCGCTTTACTACATTATATACAGAAGGTGTCCAGGTTATACCAGCTGTATATATACAATCATATATAGGAAATGCCCAGGTTATACCAGCTGTACATATATTATTATATACAGAAGATTCCCAGGTTATACCAGCTGTACATACTGTATATAATTATAAACAAAATATGCCCAGGTTATACCACCTGTACATATATAATTATATACAGGAGATGTCCAGATTATACCAGCTGTGCATATATAATAATATATAGAAGATGCCCAGGTTATTGCAGCATGCTTCACATCACTGCATTTGCCGCACTCTCTGTCCCCTCCTTCTGACCTTTCCACGTGTGGTAATAACTTGATCCCTCTGTTATACGGGGTCCATTTGTCTAATTAGTACTTTAGTCCCAGGAACAGCTGAGAATTGGAGCCCTTATTGGAGATAATCTTCTGGAATCAGAATGTCAGGAATTGCAGGAATTAATAATGGTCATTAATGACTTTGCTGTCAATGTATTTATATCAATGTGGGGGCGGGGGGCGCTGTTGGTCTCTCTAATTATGTCCATGGTTGTATGTTATGGGCTAACACCAATTACCTTGGAATGAGAGCGGTAGGAAACATTACCGCTGCACTATCATGGGGGATGTGACTAGCAGTAGTGATATCTGTGAATATGTGGATTATTTACTGACGTCAGGCAGGACGTGCGCGATGCCGGCATTGTGCTTCATATGTCTGTATTTTCCATCATGTTATTATTACTTTTTATTATTAGTGTCTCCTTGTGATGTTAGTACCTCGTATATCACAGTCATGAGACAGAGATATAATTATACAGAGATCTCGATTAAATGTCCATAAAGAAATAAACCAGAAGACGGACAAAGGACAACACTTACAGCCGCCCAAATCCAACCCACTGCCCTTCCAATGCAAATTTCAAAAACTTTATTGGGTTCCGTATATTTTTTGGTCTCACCCTAAAAAGGCATATTATATTAAAGAGTCTGTCACCATAGGCAGAGGTTTGCGACTGGTGTCCCACCAATACACCCATCTCCCACCATAACTGGAACCTCTCCTTCCTTTTCTTGTAAAATTTTCAAATGCTCAACCTGACAAGATTACATGCGCTTCTTATTTGGAGGAGACACAATTATTTTGGTCAGCAGATTTCAGCATCGCATATCAGCTGAACTCCATATAGGAAGGATGGGAATTGGATGTCTTGCCCCCAGCAGTTCGCCCCCAGCAATTCGCCCCCGGGTACATTTCGCCCCCGCACATTTCGTCCCCAGCATTTGGCCCCCAGGATGTTTGGCCCCCGCACATCTCACCCCCGCCCATATTGCCCCCAGTTCGTCCCCGTCCGGGGGCGAAACGTGCGGGGGCGGATCTTCCTGGGGGTGAAATGATAAGGGCGAAATGTGCAGGGGCGAAATGTGCAGGGGCGAAATGTACCTGAGGGCGAAATTGATGGGGGCGAACTGCTGGGGGCAAATTGCTGGGGGCGAACTGCTGGGGGCGAAACTTCCTAGAACCAGGAAGGATATGGCTGGAGCCAATGTGGAGTCCTATGGTTACATTTGCATATAAATGCTGTGACTTTCTTGAGCTCGTGTCACCACTGGACATTATACCAACTCTGTCACAGAAAATAACTTTCCTGGGTTCCAGTGGTCCTCAATCTCAGAGCAGTATTTGTGACTCTGCACTAGAGACCCTCGCTCTCACAGCTTCACTCGTACAATGCTATGGGGCTCTCCAGGATTATTAGGTCTTTGGACCACTGGCTGCTTCAGGTGCAGCTATCTGTTCCTCTGTTGTCTTCTGGCTGAGCTTACCTGCCTTTGACCATGGTAGCTACTCCTGGTAGCACACACTTGCTCTGTCTCACCAGCACTCTGACTGTTACAGCTACTTCAAGCAGCATTTATTCGCCCTCCTTCACAAGCTCCTATCTTTTCTTAGGGGGACACTCTTTATCAGGGTGGTCTCTTCTTCTTCTACTTTATAGGCTGTGGATCTCTTATACAGAGGACAGTCACAGAGGCAATCCTCTATAACCTGGTGCAGAACACAATTTAAGATATTCCCACTACTCATCTGCTACCTACTACTCAGTGAAATGGCTACTGCTCATGACACAGTCCCTCTTGTACTTGACACAGGCTCTGTGCAACTAACACAAGTTCTCTGCAACTGACACAAGTCCTCTGCAACTGACACAAGTCCTCTGCAACTAACATAGGTCCTCTGCAACTAGCACAAGTCCTTTGCATCTGACACAGGTTCCCTGCAACTGACACAGGCCATCTGCAACTAACACAGGCCCTCTGCTACTGACACAAGTTCTCTACAACTGACACAAATCCTCTGCAACTGACACAGGCCCTCTGAAACTGACACAGGTTCCCTTCAACTGACACAGGCCCCCTGCAACTGACACAGGTTCCCTTCAACTGACACAGGCTCTCTGCAACTGACGCAGGCCCTCTGCAACTGACACAAGTCCTCTGCCACTGACACAAGCTCTCTGCAACTGACACAGATTCTCTGCAACTGACACAGGCCCTCTGCAACTAACACAGGCCCTCTGCAACTGACACAAGTCCTCTGCAACTGACACAAGTCCTCTGCAACTGACACAGGCTCTCTGCAACTGACACAGGCCCTCTGCAACTAACACAAGTCCTCTGCAACTGACACAGGCTCTCTGCAACTGACACAGATTTCTTGCAACTGACACAGACCCCCTGCAATTGACACAAGTCCTCTGCAACTGACACAGGTCCCCTGCAACTGACACAGGCCCTCTGCAACTGACACAAGTCCTCTATAACTGACACAGGCCCTCTGCAACTGACAGAGACTCTCTGAAACTGACACAGACCCTTTGCAACTGACATAGACCATCTGCAACTGACACAGGCCCTCTGCAACTGACACAGGCTCTCTGCAACTGACACAGACCCTCTGCAACTGACATAGGCTCTCAGCAACTGACACAGGCCCTCTGCAACTGACACAGGCTCTCTGCAACTGATACAGGCCTTCTGCAACTGACACAGGCTCTCTGCAACTGACACAAATTCCCTGCAACTGACACAGACCCCCTGCAATTGACACAAGTCCTCTGCAACTGACACAGGTTCCCTGCAACTGACACAGGTCCTCTGCAACTGACACAGGCCCCCAGCAACTGACACAGGCTCTCTGCAACTAACACAGGTTCCCTGAAACTGACACAGGTACTCTGCAACTGACACAGGCCCCCAGCAACTGACACAGGCTCTCTGCAACTAACACAGGTTCCCTGTAACTGACACATGTCCCCTGCAACTGACACAGGCCCTCTGCAACTGACAAAAGTCTTCTGCAACTGACACAGGCCCCCTGCAACTGACACAGGCCCTCTGCAACTCACACACACCTTCTGAAACTGACACAGACCCTCTGCAACTGACACAGATCATCTGCAACTGACACAGGCCCTCTGCAACTGACGCAGGCTCCCTGCAACTGACACAGACCCTCTGCAACTGACATAGGCTCTCTGCAACTAACACAGGCTCTCTGCAACTGATACAGGCCTTCTGCAAATGACACAGGCTCTCTGCAACTGACACAGGTCCTCTACAATTAACACAGGCCCTCTGCAACTGACACAGAATGAAGGAAAATTAGACCCTAAACAACCTCTGGCAGTCACACATACTGTCTGCTCAGCCTCCATAAGTCTCTGGCAACAGAAGTTAACTCCAGAGTGGGTCACACAGATGACATTGTGCCAGCGGGTGACAAATGAAATGCTGCGCCGGGAATATCGGAAGGAAAGAGATTCACGAGCCTTCTGTCTAGATGCCAGGTACCACTGACCAGGACGCTGGACCTGATTCTCGCAAATCTATCCACTCATCTCTAGTAAAGAGACCGAAAAAAAAGTCCCATTCTGTTTTTGTAGTGTCCCTATTGTGGCTTTACAAGCACATTTCTTACTTTCAGTAACTATACAGCAGAACCTCGGATGTCCTACATCATCCTTTTTAGACTCATTTTGTCAGTTTAATGATCCAGAACTATTAGAAAAATTCTTGGCTTTGTTTCCGTAACCCCAAACTCCGGCTAATAATTGTTTGCTTGTTTCTTCCCATCAACATTGCACAATTATGAAATCATGAATTAATAACGCGCTCTCGTTTTTCATTCTTCTGTTCGGCTGAATTACATCTGACATTGGACTTGTGTTGTGAGAATTAATTCTTCTATATTTGTGGTCGGCAAAGAAAAGAAAAAACTTTGATTGTGACCAGATGCATTTACTGTGCGGCTCCAGTCCTTCCCTCGTACGTTCAGACATAAGATTTTAGTAAAAAAACCAGACAATGTGAACTGAGGTCTAAGATGGCAGACATACAAGAAACAGAGGCATGTTCACACTAGCAAAAAAGAAGCAAGACAAAAATATATCTCATACCCTACCATAATTATATATAAATGTAAAGCAAAATTGCATAATAAATATAGGGTACTTAGTGAACTATTTTTGATCAAAAAAAGTATACAAGCCGTCCCACCAGCGGCAAGGTGACCCTAAATTGGGACGGTACCTATACTGCCTATATTAAAAACCTTACTGTATATCAAAGTTGAAGTAATGCATATAAAAGGGTAGACAAATAGGACCGGGTCCCAACTCCAGACCACCTAGGCCCGTGGTAAGCTACATATATACCAATCAGCTCAACAAAGGGCATGCCACACCCTTAAATTGCACAGAATGCAAACAAGTCAAAAAACCAGACAATGTGAACTGAGGTCTAAGATGGCAGACATACAAGAAACAGAGGCATGTTCACACTAGCAAAAAAGAAGCAAGACAAAAATATATCTCATACCCTACCATAATTATATATAAATGTAAAGCAAAATTGCATAATAAATATAGGGTACTTAGTGAACTATTTTTGATCAAAAAAAGTATACAAGCCGTCCCACCAGCGGCAAGGTGACCCTAAATTGGGACGGTACCTATACTGCCTATATTAAAAACCTTACTGTATATCAAAGTTGAAGTAATGCATATAAAAGGGTAGACAAATAGGACCGGGTCCCAACTCCAGACCACCTAGGCCCGTGGTAAGCTACATATATACCAATCAGCTCAACAAAGGGCATGCCACACCCTTAAATTGCACAGAATGCAAACAAGTCAAAAAACCAGACAATGTGAACTGAGGTCTAAGATGGCAGACATACAAGAAACAGAGGCATGTTCACACTAGCAAAAAAGAAGCAAGACAAAAATATATCTCATACCCTACCATAATTATATATAAATGTAAAGCAAAATTGCATAATAAATATAGGGTACTTAGTGAACTATTTTTGATCAAAAAAAGTATACAAGCCGTCCCACCAGCGGCAAGGTGACCCTAAATTGGGACGGTACCTATACTGCCTATATTAAAAACCTTACTGTATATCAAAGTTGAAGTAATGCATATAAAAGGGTAGACAAATAGGACCGGGTCCCAACTCCAGACCACCTAGGCCCGTGGTAAGCTACATATATACCAATCAGCTCAACAAAGGGCATGCCACACCCTTAAATTGCACAGAATGCAAACAAGTCAAAAAACCAGACAATGTGAACTGAGGTCTAAGATGGCAGACATACAAGAAACAGAGGCATGTTCACACTAGCAAAAAAGAAGCAAGACAAAAATATATCTCATACCCTACCATAATTATATATAAATGTAAAGCAAAATTGCATAATAAATATAGGGTACTTAGTGAACTATTTTTGATCAAAAAAAGTATACAAGCCGTCCCACCAGCGGCAAGGTGACCCTAAATTGGGACGGTACCTATACTGCCTATATTAAAAACCTTACTGTATATCAAAGTTGAAGTAATGCATATAAAAGGGTAGACAAATAGGACCGGGTCCCAACTCCAGACCACCTAGGCCCGTGGTAAGCTACATATATACCAATCAGCTCAACAAAGGGCATGCCACACCCTTAAATTGCACAGAATGCAAACAAGTCAAAAAACCAGACAATGTGAACTGAGGTCTAAGATGGCAGACATACAAGAAACAGAGGCATGTTCACACTAGCAAAAAAGAAGCAAGACAAAAATATATCTCATACCCTACCATAATTATATATAAATGTAAAGCAAAATTGCATAATAAATATAGGGTACTTAGTGAACTATTTTTGATCAAAAAAAGTATACAAGCCGTCCCACCAGCGGCAAGGTGACCCTAAATTGGGACGGTACCTATACTGCCTATATTAAAAACCTTACTGTATATCAAAGTTGAAGTAATGCATATAAAAGGGTAGACAAATAGGACCGGGTCCCAACTCCAGACCACCTAGGCCCGTGGTAAGCTACATATATACCAATCAGCTCAACAAAGGGCATGCCACACCCTTAAATTGCACAGAATGCAAACAAGTCAAAAAACCAGACAATGTGAACTGAGGTCTAAGATGGCAGACATACAAGAAACAGAGGCATGTTCACACTAGCAAAAAAGAAGCAAGACAAAAATATATCTCATACCCTACCATAATTATATATAAATGTAAAGCAAAATTGCATAATAAATATAGGGTACTTAGTGAACTATTTTTGATCAAAAAAAGTATACAAGCCGTCCCACCAGCGGCAAGGTGACCCTAAATTGGGACGGTACCTATACTGCCTATATTAAAAACCTTACTGTATATCAAAGTTGAAGTAATGCATATAAAAGGGTAGACAAATAGGACCGGGTCCCAACTCCAGACCACCTAGGCCCGTGGTAAGCTACATATATACCAATCAGCTCAACAAAGGGCATGCCACACCCTTAAATTGCACAGAATGCAAACAAGTCAAAAAACCAGACAATGTGAACTGAGGTCTAAGATGGCAGACATACAAGAAACAGAGGCATGTTCACACTAGCAAAAAAGAAGCAAGACAAAAATATATCTCATACCCTACCATAATTATATATAAATGTAAAGCAAAATTGCATAATAAATATAGGGTACTTAGTGAACTATTTTTGATCAAAAAAAGTATACAAGCCGTCCCACCAGCGGCAAGGTGACCCTAAATTGGGACGGTACCTATACTGCCTATATTAAAAACCTTACTGTATATCAAAGTTGAAGTAATGCATATAAAAGGGTAGACAAATAGGACCGGGTCCCAACTCCAGACCACCTAGGCCCGTGGTAAGCTACATATATACCAATCAGCTCAACAAAGGGCATGCCACACCCTTAAATTGCACAGAATGCAAACAAGTCAAAAAACCAGACAATGTGAACTGAGGTCTAAGATGGCAGACATACAAGAAACAGAGGCATGTTCACACTAGCAAAAAAGAAGCAAGACAAAAATATATCTCATACCCTACCATAATTATATATAAATGTAAAGCAAAATTGCATAATAAATATAGGGTACTTAGTGAACTATTTTTGATCAAAAAAAGTATACAAGCCGTCCCACCAGCGGCAAGGTGACCCTAAATTGGGACGGTACCTATACTGCCTATATTAAAAACCTTACTGTATATCAAAGTTGAAGTAATGCATATAAAAGGGTAGACAAATAGGACCGGGTCCCAACTCCAGACCACCTAGGCCCGTGGTAAGCTACATATATACCAATCAGCTCAACAAAGGGCATGCCACACCCTTAAATTGCACAGAATGCAAACAAGTCAAAAAACCAGACAATGTGAACTGAGGTCTAAGATGGCAGACATACAAGAAACAGAGGCATGTTCACACTAGCAAAAAAGAAGCAAGACAAAAATATATCTCATACCCTACCATAATTATATATAAATGTAAAGCAAAATTGCATAATAAATATAGGGTACTTAGTGAACTATTTTTGATCAAAAAAAGTATACAAGCCGTCCCACCAGCGGCAAGGTGACCCTAAATTGGGACGGTACCTATACTGCCTATATTAAAAACCTTACTGTATATCAAAGTTGAAGTAATGCATATAAAAGGGTAGACAAATAGGACCGGGTCCCAACTCCAGACCACCTAGGCCCGTGGTAAGCTACATATATACCAATCAGCTCAACAAAGGGCATGCCACACCCTTAAATTGCACAGAATGCAAACAAGTCAAAAAACCAGACAATGTGAACTGAGGTCTAAGATGGCAGACATACACGAAACAGAGGCATGTTCACACTAGCAAAAAAGAAGCAAGACAAAAATATATCTCATACCCTACCATAATTATATATAAATGTAAAGCAAAATTGCATAATAAATATAGGGTACTTAGTGAACTATTTTTGATCAAAAAAAGTATACAAGCCGTCCCACCAGCGGCAAGGTGACCCTAAATTGGGACGGTACCTATACTGCCTATATTAAAAACCTTACTGTATATCAAAGTTGAAGTAATGCATATAAAAGGGTAGACAAATAGGACCGGGTCCCAACTCCAGACCACCTAGGCCCGTGGTAAGCTACATATATACCAATCAGCTCAACAAAGGGCATGCCACACCCTTAAATTGCACAGAATGCAAACAAGTCAAAAAACCAGACAATGTGAACTGAGGTCTAAGATGGCAGACATACAAGAAACAGAGGCATGTTCACACTAGCAAAAAAGAAGCAAGACAAAAATATATCTCATACCCTACCATAATTATATATAAATGTAAAGCAAAATTGCATAATAAATATAGGGTACTTAGTGAACTATTTTTGATCAAAAAAAGTATACAAGCCGTCCCACCAGCGGCAAGGTGACCCTAAATTGGGACGGTACCTATACTGCCTATATTAAAAACCTTACTGTATATCAAAGTTGAAGTAATGCATATAAAAGGGTAGACAAATAGGACCGGGTCCCAACTCCAGACCACCTAGGCCCGTGGTAAGCTACATATATACCAATCAGCTCAACAAAGGGCATGCCACACCCTTAAATTGCACAGAATGCAAACAAGTCAAAAAACCAGACAATGTGAACTGAGGTCTAAGATGGCAGACATACAAGAAACAGAGGCATGTTCACACTAGCAAAAAAGAAGCAAGACAAAAATATATCTCATACCCTACCATAATTATATATAAATGTAAAGCAAAATTGCATAATAAATATAGGGTACTTAGTGAACTATTTTTGATCAAAAAAAGTATACAAGCCGTCCCACCAGCGGCAAGGTGACCCTAAATTGGGACGGTACCTATACTGCCTATATTAAAAACCTTACTGTATATCAAAGTTGAAGTAATGCATATAAAAGGGTAGACAAATAGGACCGGGTCCCAACTCCAGACCACCTAGGCCCGTGGTAAGCTACATATATACCAATCAGCTCAACAAAGGGCATGCCACACCCTTAAATTGCACAGAATGCAAACAAGTCAAAAAACCAGACAATGTGAACTGAGGTCTAAGATGGCAGACATACAAGAAACAGAGGCATGTTCACACTAGCAAAAAAGAAGCAAGACAAAAATATATCTCATACCCTACCATAATTATATATCTGGAGTTGGGACCCGGTCCTATTTGTCTACCCTTTTATATGCATTACTTCAACTTTGATATACAGTAAGGTTTTTAATATAGGCAGTATAGGTACCGTCCCAATTTAGGGTCACCTTGCCGCTGGTGGGACGGCTTGTATACTTTTTTTGATCAAAAATAGTTCACTAAGTACCCTATATTTATTATGCAATTTTGCTTTACATTTATATATAATTATGGTAGGGTATGAGATATATTTTTGTCTTGCTTCTTTTTTGCTAGTGTGAACATGCCTCTGTTTCTTGTATGTCTGCCATCTTAGACCTCAGTTCACATTGTCTGGTTTTTTGACTTGTTTGCATTCTGTGCAATTTAAGGGTGTGGCATGCCCTTTGTTGAGCTGATTGGTATATATGTAGCTTACCACGGGCCTAGGTGGTCTGGAGTTGGGACCCGGTCCTATTTGTCTACCCTTTTATATGCATTACTTCAACTTTGATATACAGTAAGGTTTTTAATATAGGCAGTATAGGTACCGTCCCAATTTAGGGTCACCTTGCCGCTGGTGGGACGGCTTGTATACTTTTTTTGATCAAAAATAGTTCACTAAGTACCCTATATTTATTATGCAATTTTGCTTTATATATAATTATGGTAGGGTATGAGATATATTTTTGTCTTGCTTCTTTTTTGCTAGTGTGAACATGCCTCTGTTTCTTGTATGTCTGCCATCTTAGACCTCAGTTCACATTGTCTGGTTTTTTGACTTGTTTGCATTCTGTGCAATTTAAGGGTGTGGCATGCCCTTTGTTGAGCTGATTGGTATATATGTAGCTTACCACGGGCCTAGGTGGTCTGGAGTTGGGACCCGGTCCTATTTGTCTACCCTTTTATATGCATTACTTCAACTTTGATATACAGTAAGGTTTTTAATATAGGCAGTATAGGTACCGTCCCAATTTAGGGTCACCTTGCCGCTGGTGGGACGGCTTGTATACTTTTTTTGATCAAAAATAGTTCACTAAGTACCCTATATTTATTATGCAATTTTGCTTTACATTTATATATAATTATGGTAGGGTATGAGATATATTTTTGTCTTGCTTCTTTTTTGCTAGTGTGAACATGCCTCTGTTTCTTGTATGTCTGCCATCTTAGACCTCAGTTCACATTGTCTGGTTTTTTGACTTGTTTGCATTCTGTGCAATTTAAGGGTGTGGCATGCCCTTTGTTGAGCTGATTGGTATATATGTAGCTTACCACGGGCCTAGGTGGTCTGGAGTTGGGACCCGGTCCTATTTGTCTACCCTTTTATATGCATTACTTCAACTTTGATATACAGTAAGGTTTTTAATATAGGCAGTATAGGTACCGTCCCAATTTAGGGTCACCTTGCCGCTGGTGGGACGGCTTGTATACTTTTTTTGATCAAAAATAGTTCACTAAGTACCCTATATTTATTATGCAATTTTGCTTTACATTTATATATAATTATGGTAGGGTATGAGATATATTTTTGTCTTGCTTCTTTTTTGCTAGTGTGAACATGCCTCTGTTTCTTGTATGTCTGCCATCTTAGACCTCAGTTCACATTGTCTGGTTTTTTGACTTGTTTGCATTCTGTGCAATTTAAGGGTGTGGCATGCCCTTTGTTGAGCTGATTGGTATATATGTAGCTTACCACGGGCCTAGGTGGTCTGGAGTTGGGACCCGGTCCTATTTGTCTACCCTTTTATATGCATTACTTCAACTTTGATATACAGTAAGGTTTTTAATATAGGCAGTATAGGTACCGTCCCAATTTAGGGTCACCTTGCCGCTGGTGGGACGGCTTGTATACTTTTTTTGATCAAAAATAGTTCACTAAGTACCCTATATTTATTATGCAATTTTGCTTTACATTTATATATAATTATGGTAGGGTATGAGATATATTTTTGTCTTGCTTCTTTTTTGCTAGTGTGAACATGCCTCTGTTTCTTGTATGTCTGCCATCTTAGACCTCAGTTCACATTGTCTGGTTTTTTGACTTGTTTGCATTCTGTGCAATTTAAGGGTGTGGCATGCCCTTTGTTGAGCTGATTGGTATATATGTAGCTTACCACGGGCCTAGGTGGTCTGGAGTTGGGACCCGGTCCTATTTGTCTACCCTTTTATATGCATTACTTCAACTTTGATATACAGTAAGGTTTTTAATATAGGCAGTATAGGTACCGTCCCAATTTAGGGTCACCTTGCCGCTGGTGGGACGGCTTGTATACTTTTTTTGATCAAAAATAGTTCACTAAGTACCCTATATTTATTATGCAATTTTGCTTTACATTTATATATAATTATGGTAGGGTATGAGATATATTTTTGTCTTGCTTCTTTTTTGCTAGTGTGAACATGCCTCTGTTTCTTGTATGTCTGCCATCTTAGACCTCAGTTCACATTGTCTGGTTTTTTGACTTGTTTGCATTCTGTGCAATTTAAGGGTGTGGCATGCCCTTTGTTGAGCTGATTGGTATATATGTAGCTTACCACGGGCCTAGGTGGTCTGGAGTTGGGACCCGGTCCTATTTGTCTACCCTTTTATATGCATTACTTCAACTTTGATATACAGTAAGGTTTTTAATATAGGCAGTATAGGTACCGTCCCAATTTAGGGTCACCTTGCCGCTGGTGGGACGGCTTGTATACTTTTTTTGATCAAAAATAGTTCACTAAGTACCCTATATTTATTATGCAATTTTGCTTTACATTTATATATAATTATGGTAGGGTATGAGATATATTTTTGTCTTGCTTCTTTTTTGCTAGTGTGAACATGCCTCTGTTTCTTGTATGTCTGCCATCTTAGACCTCAGTTCACATTGTCTGGTTTTTTGACTTGTTTGCATTCTGTGCAATTTAAGGGTGTGGCATGCCCTTTGTTGAGCTGATTGGTATATATGTAGCTTACCACGGGCCTAGGTGGTCTGGAGTTGGGACCCGGTCCTATTTGTCTACCCTTTTATATGCATTACTTCAACTTTGATATACAGTAAGGTTTTTAATATAGGCAGTATAGGTACCGTCCCAATTTAGGGTCACCTTGCCGCTGGTGGGACGGCTTGTATACTTTTTTTGATCAAAAATAGTTCACTAAGTACCCTATATTTATTATGCAATTTTGCTTTACATTTATATATAATTATGGTAGGGTATGAGATATATTTTTGTCTTGCTTCTTTTTTGCTAGTGTGAACATGCCTCTGTTTCTTGTATGTCTGCCATCTTAGACCTCAGTTCACATTGTCTGGTTTTTTGACTTGTTTGCATTCTGTGCAATTTAAGGGTGTGGCATGCCCTTTGTTGAGCTGATTGGTATATATGTAGCTTACCACGGGCCTAGGTGGTCTGGAGTTGGGACCCGGTCCTATTTGTCTACCCTTTTATATGCATTACTTCAACTTTGATATACAGTAAGGTTTTTAATATAGGCAGTATAGGTACCGTCCCAATTTAGGGTCACCTTGCCGCTGGTGGGACGGCTTGTATACTTTTTTTGATCAAAAATAGTTCACTAAGTACCCTATATTTATTATGCAATTTTGCTTTACATTTATATATAATTATGGTAGGGTATGAGATATATTTTTGTCTTGCTTCTTTTTTGCTAGTGTGAACATGCCTCTGTTTCTTGTATGTCTGCCATCTTAGACCTCAGTTCACATTGTCTGGTTTTTTGACTTGTTTGCATTCTGTGCAATTTAAGGGTGTGGCATGCCCTTTGTTGAGCTGATTGGTATATATGTAGCTTACCACGGGCCTAGGTGGTCTGGAGTTGGGACCCGGTCCTATTTGTCTACCCTTTTATATGCATTACTTCAACTTTGATATACAGTAAGGTTTTTAATATAGGCAGTATAGGTACCGTCCCAATTTAGGGTCACCTTGCCGCTGGTGGGACGGCTTGTATACTTTTTTTGATCAAAAATAGTTCACTAAGTACCCTATATTTATTATGCAATTTTGCTTTACATTTATATATAATTATGGTAGGGTATGAGATATATTTTTGTCTTGCTTCTTTTTTGCTAGTGTGAACATGCCTCTGTTTCTTGTATGTCTGCCATCTTAGACCTCAGTTCACATTGTCTGGTTTTTTGACTTGTTTGCATTCTGTGCAATTTAAGGGTGTGGCATGCCCTTTGTTGAGCTGATTGGTATATATGTAGCTTACCACGGGCCTAGGTGGTCTGGAGTTGGGACCCGGTCCTATTTGTCTACCCTTTTATATGCATTACTTCAACTTTGATATACAGTAAGGTTTTTAATATAGGCAGTATAGGTACCGTCCCAATTTAGGGTCACCTTGCCGCTGGTGGGACGGCTTGTATACTTTTTTTGATCAAAAATAGTTCACTAAGTACCCTATATTTATTATGCAATTTTGCTTTACATTTATATATAATTATGGTAGGGTATGAGATATATTTTTGTCTTGCTTCTTTTTTGCTAGTGTGAACATGCCTCTGTTTCTTGTATGTCTGCCATCTTAGACCTCAGTTCACATTGTCTGGTTTTTTGACTTGTTTGCATTCTGTGCAATTTAAGGGTGTGGCATGCCCTTTGTTGAGCTGATTGGTATATATGTAGCTTACCACGGGCCTAGGTGGTCTGGAGTTGGGACCCGGTCCTATTTGTCTACCCTTTTATATGCATTACTCCAACTTTGATATACAGTAAGGTTTTTAATATAGGCAGTATAGGTACCGTCCCAATTTAGGGTCACCTTGCCGCTGGTGGGACGGCTTGTATACTTTTTTTGATCAAAAATAGTTCACTAAGTACCCTATATTTATTATGCAATTTTGCTTTACATTTATATATAATTATGGTAGGGTATGAGATATATTTTTGTCTTGCTTCTTTTTTGCTAGTGTGAACATGCCTCTGTTTCTTGTATGTCTGCCATCTTAGACCTCAGTTCACATTGTCTGGTTTTTTGACTTGTTTGCATTCTGTGCAATTTAAGGGTGTGGCATGCCCTTTGTTGAGCTGATTGGTATATATGTAGCTTACCACGGGCCTAGGTGGTCTGGAGTTGGGACCCGGTCCTATTTGTCTACCCTTTTATATGCATTACTTCAACTTTGATATACAGTAAGGTTTTTAATATAGGCAGTATAGGTACCGTCCCAATTTAGGGTCACCTTGCCGCTGGTGGGACGGCTTGTATACTTTTTTTGATCAAAAATAGTTCACTAAGTACCCTATATTTATTATGCAATTTTGCTTTACATTTATATATAATTATGGTAGGGTATGAGATATATTTTTGTCTTGCTTCTTTTTTGCTAGTGTGAACATGCCTCTGTTTCTTGTATGTCTGCCATCTTAGACCTCAGTTCACATTGTCTGGTTTTTTGACTTGTTTGCATTCTGTGCAATTTAAGGGTGTGGCATGCCCTTTGTTGAGCTGATTGGTATATATGTAGCTTACCACGGGCCTAGGTGGTCTGGAGTTGGGACCCGGTCCTATTTGTCTACCCTTTTATATGCATTACTTCAACTTTGATATACAGTAAGGTTTTTAATATAGGCAGTATAGGTACCGTCCCAATTTAGGGTCACCTTGCCGCTGGTGGGACGGCTTGTATACTTTTTTTGATCAAAAATAGTTCACTAAGTACCCTATATTTATTATGCAATTTTGCTTTACATTTATATATAATTATGGTAGGGTATGAGATATATTTTTGTCTTGCTTCTTTTTTGCTAGTGTGAACATGCCTCTGTTTCTTGTATGTCTGCCATCTTAGACCTCAGTTCACATTGTCTGGTTTTTTGACTTGTTTGCATTCTGTGCAATTTAAGGGTGTGGCATGCCCTTTGTTGAGCTGATTGGTATATATGTAGCTTACCACGGGCCTAGGTGGTCTGGAGTTGGGACCCGGTCCTATTTGTCTACCCTTTTATATGCATTACTTCAACTTTGATATACAGTAAGGTTTTTAATATAGGCAGTATAGGTACCGTCCCAATTTAGGGTCACCTTGCCGCTGGTGGGACGGCTTGTATACTTTTTTTGATCAAAAATAGTTCACTAAGTACCCTATATTTATTATGCAATTTTGCTTTACATTTATATATAATTATGGTAGGGTATGAGATATATTTTTGTCTTGCTTCTTTTTTGCTAGTGTGAACATGCCTCTGTTTCTTGTATGTCTGCCATCTTAGACCTCAGTTCACATTGTCTGGTTTTTTGACTTGTTTGCATTCTGTGCAATTTAAGGGTGTGGCATGCCCTTTGTTGAGCTGATTGGTATATATGTAGCTTACCACGGGCCTAGGTGGTCTGGAGTTGGGACCCGGTCCTATTTGTCTACCCTTTTATATGCATTACTTCAACTTTGATATACAGTAAGGTTTTTAATATAGGCAGTATAGGTACCGTCCCAATTTAGGGTCACCTTGCCGCTGGTGGGACGGCTTGTATACTTTTTTTGATCAAAAATAGTTCACTAAGTACCCTATATTTATTATGCAATTTTGCTTTACATTTATATATAATTATGGTAGGGTATGAGATATATTTTTGTCTTGCTTCTTTTTTGCTAATAAGATTTTAGTATTCAAACCATAAACTTTTCATTACCAAATTGGCCTGGAAATATTGGGCAAAATTTCTTTTTGGAATTTGGAATTGATGTTACTAGTCCTGGACAGACGGATACTACAACAATGCAATAATAACACTTTAACCTTGTTTTAACTGGATTGGAAGCCAGACTAAAAGGGGTTGTCTCATGAAGACATTTTTGCTAGGAACCAGCCTTAAAGGGTTTGTCTTCGAAAAAAACAAACAAAAACGTTTTAATTGGTAGCCAGCCTTAAAGGGGTTGACTCTTGTTGAACTTTTTTATTTGATGTCAGTCTTAAATGGGTTGTCATGGGAGGAAGTTTCTAATTGGAAGCCAGCACTAAAGGGGTTGTCTCATAGCCATAGGTGTATAGATGTCATAGTGGAATATTTGGCCTTATAAATCATGATGTCATGATGGATGGGGATAAAAGAGGAGAACAAAGTGCTCTATGAAATCGGGCCCCTTTTATTGGTAGACCCTGCCCATTCATTTGAATCGATGATATATAGTTTGATATTTCCCTGCGATGACTTCCTTCACAGATGAAAATTTCCAATGAAAAAGACCTTTGTGATAAATCCTTAAAGGGATACAGTGGTTGTGATCTTAAAGGGAATAACCATGACATAACAATGTCACGTGAGTCCCGGGAGAGCCAGTTCCGACAATGCTGGAACAGCGCCAGCACCGGAGGTGAGTATGGATGTTATACTCGTACTTGGCGCAACTATAGTGATTGAGAAAGATTTGTCTGAGCAGTGGACAACCCCTTAAAGAAAAAAAACAACATGCCGCAATCACCAACCCATATTGTATCTGCAGTTCACCCTATTGGTTTTAAATTCTGCACATCATTCAGAAAAATTATCTGTACAGAAAAAGGGAACCCATTTTATTTATTTAGTTTTACCATGAAATACAGAAATAAAAATCACAAAAATGTCATACATTTTTTATTACATCGCAACACAAAAATAAACAAAGGAAAAGAAGACAAACATATAAATAAATATAATAAATATATATATAATAGATTTCTACAGGTCACGTAAAAAAATAGACATCAACATATTAAAAAATAATATTTAAAATAATTATTTCAAACAATATTTAAATATAAAGTTAAAATGAACAGAAATCAATTTGGTAGACAAGTTGGACACTTTGGTTTTCCTTAAGCCACTTCTTCGTTGACTTACTTTACGATGATTTTTTTGTAGCAAAAGTTTGGAAAACATTGGGGCATTGCAGCCTTTCCCCTTTCACGTAGTCACCCCCTCTTATCTTTTTCCAGGTAGTGTCTAGTGAGGCTCGAGAAGTTTCTAAACACATAATGAATCTGTAGCAAGGCATGTTTGCCAATTTTTTAGTGCAAAGAAAGAAATTATTTATTAAACCACCAAACAAACAGCAACAATAATAATAATACACAGAATCTTTTTATTAAATAAATTATTTTCCCATTGATTACTGGTCATTTTTTGGAGGGTTACATGGATTTTTTTTTTCAACATGGCTTCAATTTTGTCTTAGGCTTGTGTCTGGTATTTCCCATTTAGATCCATTCACCTGAATTGACCTTTTCTTTTTTTCTATTTTTTTTTTTTTGTTTTTTAATCTTAGACTCCTATAATATTGGACTACCCTGACAAAACAAGTCAACTTTTTAAACTTTTAAAAATTTCAAATTTTGTGATTTAAGATTATTATACCCGAGATTTCTAAATTCCAAACCTCCAATTTCCATCCAAAATTGTATTATTTTCTCAGCATCCAATGGTGCCGATCTGTAGCCCCAAACTTTTCCATCTGTACGCATGTTGCGTATGCGTCTTTCTGTGCGTCTGTTGAGCATACATGTAACACTGTACCTTTAAAGTGAGTTATTTTAATTCAATGTTCTTTTATGCACTCTGTGCTCCCCCTCCCCATTTAATAGCTTTCTAATAGACCTGTTTATTGAGACCACAATACTCCAGTACTTGAGCCAAGGACATTTTTAACATATGCATGAGAAACGGTGACCCCTGCTCCACTCCCCGCTGCTCTAGGTCACTGAGAAAGGAAAAAAAATCTATATATATATTTTTTTTTTTCAAAAAGTTGAACAATATATATAGTATTTACATGTACAAATATGACTGTGAGCCGCGCAGATTAATTGCTCCTGTAAGTAATTCATTGCAGCTGGCAAGAAGCATTAAACAGAGCGAGAAAGGAGCCCATGTTTGTGCCTCTGTTACTAATTTATTTTCAGCCAAGAACAATATATAACTGTTTTTTTTTTTTGGAATGGGGGGGGATAAACATTATAAAGGAATGTGCCGGAATGAAGGGCTTTGTGCGCTGTTCTATATTACGCAGCTTTCCAAACAATTTTAAGTTCCGTTGGCATCCTGTCAAACAGAAGGCAAAGCAACAATAGCAAAAATCCCATTAAAGTTGAGAAAGTTCCTTCCTGAGGTGAACACAAGTCAGAAATAGTCATCTTGGCTCACTTTTCAATCTGGCATTGGGGAATAATAATACATGTTCTGCTAATGGAAATTATCTAATTTCATCCAAATGCAGTTCCAGAGAGAGCGAAGTTGACGCACAAGCAGTCAATATAACAACATTCTTCTGCGAGAGCTAAACAATAGGCCTTTGGCGGAACGGTGATTAATAACGTCAAACGAGGAAAAAACAGAAGGTGTAAAAATAGGCATTTAGAGATTGAACACAGTCCTCGATTCTTCATACAACGCCGGCCTGCAGATTTTTTTTTTCTTTTTTGGCTGCTCCAGGACTGAACGCTTCAGCACTTCATCAGTTGACTCTGTGCGAGTCAAAAAAAAAAAAAAAGAATTGGAGAAATGAGCCTTTATATTAAAACAAATAAAAAAAAATCGACATCTTTCCATCTGGTGCCGTTGTATGGGCTACATAAGTACTCAGGCATCCTGTCAATAATGCACGCCAATAGTGTGACCCGCACGCAGGCCGTGTAGCGTTGGCAGTCTTGGATTTTAGAAAAAAAAGTGGCTTTGATTTTTATTCAGTTTGTAGTATTTTTTTTTTTTAGCTCATATGTATTTTTTTATTATTATTATTATTATTATTTAATTTGTATTATGGTTTTATTTGTATATTTTTTGTGTTTTTTATCTTTATCTTTATTTCTTATTAAATTTTGATTTTTTTTTAATTTTATATTTTTATTTTAATTTTTATTTTATTTATTATAAAGGCTTGTTTATTCAGTTTGTAGTATTTTTTTTAGCTCATATATATATTTTTTTTATTATTGTTTCATTTGTATTATGGTTTTATTTGTAGATTTTTTGTGTTTTTTATCTTTATCTTTATTTCTTATTAAATTTAGATTTTTTTTTATAATTTGTAGAATTTTATATTTTTATTTTAGTTTTTATTTTATTTATTATAAAGGCTTGTTTATTCAGTTTGTAGTATTTATTTTTTATTTAATTTGTATTTTGGTTTTATTTTTATATTGCTTGTATTTTTATCTTTAGCTTTATTTCTTATTAAATTTCAATTTTTGGGGGGATTTGAAGAATTTTATATATATATTTTTTTTTTATTGTATTGTTCTGTTTATTCAATTCATAGTATTTATTTTTTATTTAATTTGTATTTTGGTTTTATTTTTATATTACTTGTGTTTTTATCTTTATCTTTATTTCTTATTAAATTTCATTTTTTTGGGGATTTGAAGAATTTTATATATATATATATATATATATATTTTTTTTTATTATTTTAATGTTCTGTTTATTCAGTTCGTAGTATTTATTTTTTTATTTAATTTGTATTTTGGTTTGATTTGTATATTGTCTGTGTTTTTTATCTTTATTTCTTATTAAATTTTGATTTTTTTAATTTGCAGAATTTTATACTTTTTAGTTTTATTTTTTAAATGTAATGTTCTGTTTATTCAGTTCATAATTTTTTTTTAGTTCATTTGTATTTTTTTTGGAGTTGTATTTTGGTTTTATTTCTATATTGTTTGTGTTTTTTATCTTTATCTTTATTTCTTATGAAATTTTGAGGGTTTTTTTTCATTTGTAGAATTTTTTATATATATACAGTGCATTGTGAAAGTATTTGGCCCCCTTGAACTTTTCTACCTTTTGCCACATTTCTGGCTTCAAACATAAAGATATAAAATTCTAATGTTTTGGGGAAGAATCAACAACAAGTGGGACACAATCGTGAAGTGGAACGAAATTTATTGGATATTTTAAACTTTAAAAAAAAAAATTAAAAATTAAAAGTTGGGCGTGCAATATTATTCGGCCCCCTTGAGTTAATACTTTGTAGCTCCACCTTTTGCTGCAAGTCACTTGGGGTATGTCTCAGTTTTGCACATCGAGAGGCTGAAATTCTTGCCCATTCTTCCTTGCAAAACAGCTCAAGCTCATTGAGGTTGGATGGAGGGCGTTTGTGAACAGCAGTTTTCAGCTCTTTCCACAGATTCTCGATTGGATTCAGGTCTGGACTTTGACTTGGCCATTCTAACACCTGGATACATTTATTTTTGAACCATTCCATTGTAGATTTTGCTTTATGTTTGGGATCATTGTCTTGTTGGAAGATAAATCTCCGTCCCAGTGTCAGGTCTTTTGCAGACTCCAACAGGTTTTCTTCCAGAATGGTCCTGTATTTGTCTCTGTCCATCTTCCCATCAATTTTAACCATCTTCCCTGTCCCTGCTGAAGAAAAGCAGGCCCAAACCATGATGCTGCCACCACTATGTTTGACAGTGGGGATGGTGTTTTGAGGGTGATGAGCTGTGTTGCTTTTACGCCAAACATATCGTTTTGCATTGTCGCCAAACAGTTCGATTTTGGTTTCATCTGACCAGAGCACCTTATTCCACATGTTTGGTGTGTCTCCCAGGTGGCTTGTGGCAAACTTCAAAAGACACTTTTTATGGATATCTTTGAGAAATGGCTTTCTTCTTGCCACTCTTCCATAAAGGCCAGATTTGTGCAGTGTACGACTGATTGTTGTCCTATGGACAGACTCTCCCACCTCAGCTGTAGATCTCTGCAGTTCATCCAGAGTGATCATGGGCCTTTTGGCTGCATCTCTGATCAGTCTTCTCCTTGTTCGAGATGAAAGTTTAGAGGGACGGCCGGGTCTTGGTAGATTTGCAGTGGTCTGATACTCCTTCCATTTCAATATGATCGCTTGCACAGTGCTCCTTGAGATGTTTCAAACTTGGGAAATCTTTTTGTATCCAAATCCGGCTTTAAACTTCGCCACAACAGTATCTCGGACCTGCCTGGTGTGTTCCTTGGTCTTCATGATGCTCTCTGCACTTGAAGCAGAACCCTGAGACTATCACAGCACAGGTGCATTTATACCGAGACTTGATTACACACAGGTGGATTCTATTTATCATCACCCGTCATTTAGGACAACATTGGATCATTCGGAGATCCTCACTGAACTTCTGGAGTGAAATTAAAATATCCAATAAATTTCGTTCCACTTCACGATTGTGTCCCACTTGTTGATTCTTCCCAAAAAATTAGAATTTTATATCTTTATGTTTGAAGCCAGAAATGTGGTAAAAGGTAGAAAAGTTCAAGGGGGGGCAAATACTTTCATAATGCACTATAAATATATGTGTGTATATATATATATATATATATATATATATATATATATATATATATATATATACAGTATATATATGTTTTTTTATGGAATGTTCTGTTGTTTGCTTTGATTTTTAATTGTGTAAGATTACCTATGTAGAAATGTGCAAAAATCAATAAAAAAAAATAGTGAATAAATAGTGGATAAATAAAAACATAAAAATAGACATACAAAATGTTAGCCATAAAAAATATTAAAGGTAGGGAAGTGATAGTAAAAAAACTCCCTATGCAGGGTTAAATTGTGTGCAATCACAGTACTGAGGACAGATACTTAAAAGGTACAAGCCAAAATAGCAGGTAAAGTATGTAGTTATGACCCTTTAATGTACATACAGGTAATCAGGGAAAGAGTAATACCACATGAAAGTTCAGATATTGATAATAATGCCTAGTGACATGGAGCAAACTTTACTTATCAAAGAAAATGCACACAACTTGCGTTTCACATCAAGCTTCATCAGGGGGTTTAAGTATATACCAAAAAATAATTTGTGGCTATTTTGGATCTGATTATTAGTAGTACTAGTATTACTACTATGTACACCTTTCTAAAAGTTTTTTTTACTGTTCATTTGCTTCTTAAGTGCAAAGTTAAGCAACTTTCTTAAAAGTTTTTATTAAAAGGTTTTATTAAAAGTTTTCTATCATTTTACAGTTGAACAATGCTTTACAAAAATGTTACAAATTCATAAGAATTGCTGGTTCTGACGGCTGTCTCTGCTCTCCCATTTACTTCCATCAGAGTTAGGGATAGCAGCAGGGAGGTGGAAGGATTTGTACACAGATCATCACAATGTTCCGGGGGGAGGGAGTATCTCCAAAAGGACAGAAAGTCAGAATATAGGTAAGGAGGAAAGGACATGAATAAGAAATAAGTAACACATTGGGGCTGTGCTGATGTGTAAACTAATGAAGGCAGCAGAATATACACAAACCTCACATCCAGCCTGTATTACTGAGAGAGACACTCCCACAAGAGAAAAATCTATAGTGCGGATCAGGCTACAAACTTCAAATCAGGGGTCAAGAAAGTAAGATGGGATGAAGATGGTAGAATAAAACTTAGTGCAATTTTATTAACGAAAAGTCAACACTAACGTAGACCTCACTTCCAGCCTGTATTACTGAGAAAGACACTCCCACAAGAGAAAAATCTATAGTGTGGATCAGGCCTGCAAACTGTTATGATAGGTTACAAGCACTAAGGAAAGACAGGAGATCTGTCCCTACAATAGAACTAAGCTAGATCCCTACGATGTAACGGGGAACCTGATCCTGCGATCAGACCCGCTAAAGTCCTCAGCTAGTCTGAACGAAGACCTATAGATGTGAGGGAGGGATCCCTACAAGAACTAGGGACTGGGAGAAAGATGGACACCTCCTAGCAGAAATTGTAGCCGTAAAACAACAAACACACAACATAGAACATAAAGGTCAAAAGACCTAGCTAAACTGACTGAGAAAGGTTACAAAGCACCTGGCTAGCTTAAGAGTAGAAATTACAGTGAAGTCCAGCATGGCCAGAAGGGCGGAGCAGGATTAAATAGGCAAAAAGGTCATGTGGCCAGCAAAATAGAAAAAAACTAACAGGAGAGTTCTAACAGTACCCCCTCTTCTAAGAGGATTCTCCGGATCCCCTAGGCCCAGGCTTATCCGGAAACCTCTTGTGAAACGCTCTGACAAGTCTGGAAGCAGAAACATCATCCGCACTCACCCATGAGTTATCCTCGGGACCGAAACCCTTCCAAGCGACGAGATACTGCTAACTCCCCCTATACCGTCTAGAATTAAGGATGCAGGAAATTTCATATTCCCCATCCTCCACCACCGGAGGAACAGTGCTAGTGGCGTCTCTATCTGATACATCAGCTTTTTTCAATAGAGAAACATGAAACACCGGATTAATCTTCCAGGAGGTAGGAACCTCCAACCTAACAGCAGATTGGTTAACTACCTGAAGCACCTTAAAGGGCCCTACAAACTTGGGACCCAATTTTTTAGAAGGAATCCTCAACCGCAGATTCTTAGAGGACAACCAAACCATGTCACCAACCGTAAACAAAACCTCTTGACGTTTCCTGTCAAAGTACCTCTTAGATTTTTTGTTAGCCTCCTGAAGATTACCACGCACATCCGTCCAAACTCTCTCCAAATCACCGGAAAAACTCTCCTCCTCAGGCACAGCCGAAACCAATTTGGAGAATGACCCAAAAGACGGATGTCTCCCAGAACAACAAAAAAAAGGCAAACACCCAGCAGAAGAGGATGTATGGTTGTTAAGAGAAAATTCAGCAAGCGGCAGAAACTCAGACCACCCCTCTTGATTGTCTGCCACAAAACAACGCAAGAACTGCTCAACATCCTGATTCTTCCTTTCTGTCTGGCCATTAGACTCAGGATGATATCCAGATGAAAACGACAAATGAACTCCCAACCTGTCACAAAAAGCACGCCAAAAACGAGCCACGAACTGAGGTCCCCTATCAGAAACAATGTCAGTAGGAACACCATGGAGTCTGACAATTTCCTTGACAAAGGCCTTAGCGAGTGTCTTAGCGCAGGACAGTTTGATGAAGGGAACCAAGTGACACATCTTGCTAAAACGGTCCACGACCACCCAGATGACCGTGAAACCCTCAGAGGAGGGAAGGTCAGTAATAAAGTCCATAGCCAGATGTGTCCAAGGTGCACTAGGAACCTAGAGAGGGCAAAGCAACCCCGCAGCAGGAGTATGAGAAGACTTAGATCTAGCACACACAGTATATTACGCACCCACTTAATGACTTCCTTCTGCCATCCAGGCCACCAAAAACTGCGACCCACAAGTCTCTTGGTCTCAGAAATTCCTGGATGACCTGTCAACCGAGACTCATGACACTCAACAAACAAATCTCTCCTAAAGGTCCTAGGCACAAACAACCTCCCATGGGGAGTGTTAGATGGGGCATTCTCCTGTGCTTTAAGAATCTCATCTTCCAAAACGGAGTCCAATGCAGCAATCACAACACCTTCTTGTAAAATGCTCTCCTCCTCCTCAGCACCGACCATGGGAGAAAAGCTGCGAGACAACGCATCAGCTTTAACATTCTTGGTACCCGGGATGTAAGTAATGGAAAAATTAAACCGCGAAAAAAAAAGTGCCCACCTAGCCTGACGGCCATTCAAGCGCTTGGCAGCATCAAGATAGTTTAGATTTTTATGATCAGAGAAAACCTGAATGGGAAATTCAGCACCTTCCAAGAGATGACTCCAGTGTTCAAATGCGAGTTTAATAGCCTGCAATTCCCGATTACCAATATCGTAATTAAGTTCAGTCTCAGAAAATTTTTTTGAAAAAAAAGCACAGGGATGTACTCCATCCTTGTTTTCCTGAGACAACACCGCACCGACCCCCACAGAAGAAGCATCAACCTCAACCAAAAACGGCTTAGTCACATCAGGCTGCATAAGGATGGGGGCAGAGCTGAACCTCTCCTTTAGAAACACAAACGCTTCAATGGCCTCAGTAGTCCACTGAACTGTATTAGCACCTTTCCTGGTGAGATCGGTCAGTGGTTTAACAATAATAGAAAAATTTTTAATGAATTTTCTGTAATAATTGGCGAAACCCAAAAACCTCTGTATCGATTTCAAACCAATAGGCCTAGGCCATTCCTGCACAGCTTGAACTTTCACCGGGTCCATCTCAAAGCCCTCGCTGGAGATAATGTAGCCCAAAAAACTAATTCTCTGTACAGCGAACTCACATTTCTCCAGCTTAGCAAAAAGCGAATTGTCCATTAATAACTGTAATACCTCACGTACGCTCCGCCAATGAGACTCCAGATCAGGCGAATAAATTAGAATGTCATCCAAATACACAACCACATTTTTGCCAATCAAAGGTCTAAGGATGTCATTAATAAGATTCTGAAAAAATGCTGGTGCATTGGTAAGACCAAAAGGCATAACCAGATTCTCAAAATGACCCACAGGAGTGTTAAAAGCAGTCTTCCATTCATCACCCTCTTTCATGCGCAACAAATTGTATGCCCCCCGGAGATCAATTTTAGAGAACCACTTGGCCCCCACTAACTGATTAAACAAATCAGGAATCAATGGCAGTGGATAGGGATTACGTACAGTAATTTTATTAATCTCGCGAAAGTCCAGACAAGGACGTAAACCGCCGTCCTTTTTTTTAAAAAAAAAAATCCAACAGCCACAGGTGACTTAGAGGGTCTGATATGACCGGCGGCCAAGCTCGTCAGTATGTATTCCTCCAAAGCCTTTCTCTCAGGAATAGTAAGATTAAATAAACGACTTTTAGGAAGAGTCGCTCCAGGGACAAATTCAATGGTACAATCATAGTCTCTATGGGGAGGCAAAATTTGCGACTCCTCCTCAGAAAAAACTTTCCAAAAATCCTGAATAGGTACAGGTAATTCCCCTTTATCCACAGCAGCAATGCGCCCGTTACAACACTTGTCATAACACTTCGGGCTCCAGGACTTAATTTCATTAGTAGACCAATCCAGTACAGGATTGTGCAATTTTAACCAGGGTAACCCCAAAATTACTGGAGAAGGCAAATTATTTAATACTACCAAATCCAAATTTTCTTGGTGAATACCATTAATAGTGAGGGGAAATTCATAAACCTTGTGAGTAACGCATTTCAAGGGAGAGCCATCGACAGAAACCACGGCAATAGGGGATGACAAAGGTTTGGGTTTTAATTTAAGTTTTTCCAAGAATCCCCCATCAATCACATTCAGAGTAGAACCACAATCCACAAATACCCAAAATTCAATTAATTCTTCCTGAGCTGCTGTAGTAGCAGAAAGAAATACCCCCTTAGTGTTTAAACAGGCTATACGGGCGTAACTGACCTTTTTTTTTTTTTTCTTTGTTCATACGAAGCAAACAGTTCTTAATGAAATGGTCAGATTTTCCGCAATAAAAGCACAAACCTTCAGAAAACCTGCGGTCTTTTTCCTGAGAGCGGGGTGACATCGTCCCAATCTCCATCGGCTATCCAATGTCAGTACAGACCCTCTCAAGACTAGGAGCTGACATGGCAAAGGATTTACTCTCATTAACCCTTGCACGCAGTCTCCTGTCCACCCGTATAACTAATTGCATTGCCTCCTGCAAGTTTCCAGGTGTAGGATAAGCAATAAGCAGATCCTTAACCCTTTCACCTAGCCCAGCAAGAAACAAACTTTTCAGAGCTGAATCGTTCCACCCCACCTGAGCAGACCACCGACGGAAGTGAGTACAATAATTTTCCACATTACCTGATCCCTGTCTCAAAAGTCTCAATTCCGTCTCAGCTGATGAGACACGATCAGGATCATCATACAACAACCCCAAAGCAGAAAAAAACTATCCACTGATCTAAAGCACGGATCACTAGGTTGGAGAGAAAAGGCCCATCCCTGAGGTTCTTTGCACAAAAGTGACATTATGAACCCTATGCGCTGTGATTCATCACCAGATGATCTGGGTCTCAAACGAAAATACAATAAACAAGCAGTTTTAAAGGAAAAAAAATCTTGTTGTTCACCAAAAAATAAATCAGGCAATCGTACCTTTGGCTCCACAAAATGCGCTCCAGAACAGCTACTCACGTGTTGTTTGAGCTCGGCCACCTCCAGAGAGAGTCCCTGCAGGCGTTGAGCCAAATCCTGAACCGACACCATGATGGAAACTGGAGGTCTTTCCTTAGAGATATTTTTGGGCTGGATTTACTGTTATGATAGGCTACAAGCACTAAGGAAAGACAGGAGATCTGTCCCTACAATAGAACTAAGCTAGATCCCTACGATGTAACGGGGAACCTGATCCTGCGATCAGACCCGCTAAAGTCCTCAGCTAGTCTGAACGAAGACCTATAGATGTGAGGGAGGGATCCCTACAAGAACTAGGGACTGGGAGGAAGATGGACACCTCCTAGTAGAAATTGTAGCAGTAAAAAGACAAACACACAACATAGAACATAAAGGTCAAAAAACCTAGCTAAGCTGACTGAGAAAGGTTACAAAGCACCTGGCTAGCTTAAGAGTAGAAATTACAATGAAGTCCAGCAAGGCCAGAAGGGCGGAGCAGGATTAAATAGGCAAAAAGGTCATGTGACCAGCAAAATAGAAAAAACCTAACAGGAGAGTTCTAACACAAACTTCAAATCAGGGGGTCTAGAAAGTAAGATGGGATGAAGAAGGTAGAATAAAACTTAGTGGTGACTTTTCGTTAATAAAATTGCACTAACGTAGACCTCACATCCAGCCAGTATTCCTGAGAGAGACACTCCCAAAAGAGAAAAATCTATAGTGTGGATCAGACTGCAAGCTGCATATCATGGAGTCGAGAATTGAAGAAGGGTTGAATATTGCAGAATGAAACTTAGTAGTTACCTTTTACTTATAAAAGTGCACTAATGTATGTAAAAATCTTTTTTTTTTTTTCACATCAAAGGTGTCAATAATGTTTAATAATAACATTTTGAGTGATTTTTTTGTGTTTGTGGGGATTGTCTGTATCCATATAATGTATTTTTTATGTTTTTAAAATTAAATTAAAAAGATAATGAAAACTACAGTTATATGAAAAAGTTTAGGCACCCCTATTAATCTTAAGCTTAATGTTTTATAAAAATTGGTGTTTTTGCAACAGCTATTTCAGTTTGATATATGTAATAACTGTTGGACACAGTAATGTTTCTGCCTTGAAATGAGGTTTATTGTACTAACAGAAAATGTGCAATCTGCATTCAAACAAAATTTGACAGGTGCATAAGTATGGGCACCTCACCAGAAAAGTGACATTAATATTTAGTAGATCCTCCTTTTGCAAAAATAGCAGCCTCTAGTCGCTTCCTGTAGCTTTTAATGATTTCCTGGATCCTGGATGAAGGTATTTTTGACCATTCCTCTTTACAAAACAATTCCAGTTCAGTTAAGTTTGATGGTCGCCGAGCATGGACAGCCCTCTTCAAATGATCCCACAGATGTTCAATGATATTCAGGTCTGGGGACTGGGATGGCCATTCCAGAACATTGTAATTGTTCCTCTGCATGAATGCCTGAGTAGATTTGGAGCGGTGTTTTGGATCATTGTCTTGCTGAAAGATCCATCCCCTGCGTAACTTCAACTTTGTCACTGATTCTTGAACATTATTGTCAAGAATCTGCTGATACTGAGTGGAATCCATGCGTCCCTCAACTTTAACAAGATTCCCGGTGCCGGCATTGGCCACACAGCCCCAAAGCATGATGGAACCTCCACCAAATTTTACTGTGGGTGGCAAGTGTTTTTCTTGGAATGTTGTGTTTTTTTGCCGCCATGCATAACGCCTTTTTGTATGACCAAACAACTCAATCATGGTTTCATCAGTCCACAGGACCTTCTTCCAAAAAGAAATTGGCTTCTCCAAATGTGCTTTTGCCTACCTCAGCCGACTCTGTTTGTGGCGTGCTTGCAGAAACGGCTTCTTTCGCATTACTCTCGCATACAGCTTCTCCTTGTGCAAAGTGCGTTGTATAGTTGACCAATGCACAGTGACACCATCTGCAGCAAGTTGATGCTGCAGCTCTCTGGAGGTGGTCTGAGGATTGTCCTTGACTGATCTCACCATTTTTCTTCTCTGCCTTTCTGATGTTTTTCTTGGCCTGCCACTTCTGGCCTTAACAAGAACTGTCCCTGTGTTCTTCCATTTCCTTACTATGTTCCTCACAGTGGAAACTGACAGGTTAAATCTCTGAGACAGCTTTTTGTATCCTTCCCCTGAACAACTATGTTGAATAATCTTTGTTTTCAGATCATTTGACAGTTGTTTTGAGGAGCCCATGATGCCACTCTTCAGAGGAGATTCAAACAGGAGAACAACTTGCAAGTGGCCACTTTAAGTAGCTTGTCTCATGATTGCATACACCTGGCTATGAAGTTCAAAGCTCAATGAGGTTACAAAACCAAAAAAAGTGCTTTAGTAAGTCAGTAAAAAGTAGGTAGGAGTATTTAAAACAAGAAAATGATAAGGGTGCCCATACTTATGCACCTGTCAAATTTTGTTTGAATGCAGATTGCACATTTTCTGTTAGTACAATAAACCTCATTTCAAGGCAGAAACATTACTGTGTCCAACAGTTATTACATATATCAAACTGAAATAGCTGTTGCAAAAACACCAATTTTTATAAAACATTAAGCTTAAGATTAATAGGGGTGCCCAAACTTTTTCATATAACTGTATATAAACCAATGATATTTTAAACATCAGTAGTACAAATAGGCTCAAGTCTAAAAAAAATCACATTTTGATCCCCAAATCAGTCACAGTTAAGGGTCTAAAAAAAAACCTGAAGATATAATACATAATATATAATACATAATAATATGATAAATCATATTTTATACATCCACTTGAATTTTATTTTTTTTTAGTATGTGTATTGTTTCCTTTAGCTAATTTTGCCATTAAGACTATTTTACATTGCTTCTTAGGACTTAAAGCTTTTTTGTTCTAAAATGCTCAAAAAGGAAATGGGTCGTATATTAAAACAAAATAAAATGAAATCCACAAATCTGAAACATATGGGTTTTCTAAGTACAGAGACTTCCATAACTATGCCCACGACGCAGGGTTATGAGAATATTTTTAGAAACAAGGCTTTTTGAAATTTTTTTTGAATTGTGGATTGTTTTTCTGTTATATTAAAGCAGAAAAAGAAAACAATTTATTGATAATGTAATTATCAGTTTTGCACTTTTTTAAATTAGTCTTGCAAAAATCGTATTCAATAATGTCTGCCATCTGCTGGTGGAAAGTGAACAGTGCATTGTGGATATCTACCAGTTTCACAGCAGATGGGCAGCAAAATTACATACAGAAAACAATCGGGTAACAAAGAAGAGGGAGTAAGAGGAGAAAGCTTTTCGAAGCTCCAATATTTGCACATCACCTGCCACTGTGCCCAGCCTCATCTATGAGAAGAGTCCATCAGGCACAAATGCACCCACTGTGATACATATATCATGTGTCACAGTGTGTATACAGTGTGTGTGAGTATATATATAGTGTGTATGTATACAGTACACATGTTTGTGTGTATACATTATGTGTGTGTATAAAGTATGTGTATACGGTATGTGTATACAGTATCTGTGTATATAGTGTGTGTGTGTGTGTATATAGTATGTGTATATAGTGTGTGTGTATATAGTATGTGTGTGTGGATACAGTATGTATGTGTATATAGTATGTGTGTGTGGATACAGTATGTTTGTGTATATAGCGTGTGTGTATACAGTATGTGTGTGTATATAGTATGTGTGTGTGTATACAGTATGTGTATGTGGATACAGTATGTGTGTGTATATAGTATGTGTGTGTATACAGTATGTGTGTGGATACAGTATGTGTGTATGTATAGTATGTGTGTGGATATAGTATGTGTGTGTGTATATAGTATGTGTGTGTATACAGTATGTGTGTGTATACAGTATGTGTGTGTATATAGTATGTGTGTGGATATAGTATGTGTGTGTGTATATAGTATGTGTGTATGCAGTATGTGTGTGGATACAGTATGTGTGTGTACATAGTATGTGTGTGTATATACTATGTGCGTACTCAGTATGTGTGTGTATACAGTATGTGTGTGGATACAGTATGTGTGTATGTATAGTATGTGTGTGGATATAGTATGTGTGTGTGTATATAGTATGTGTGTGTATACAGCATGTGTGTGTATACAGTATGTGTGTGTGTATATAGTATGTGTGTGGATATAGTATGTGTGTGTGTATATAGTATGTGTGTATGCAGTATGTGTGTGGATACAGTATGTGTGTGTACATAGTATGTGTGTGTATATACTATGTGCGTACTCAGTATGTGTGTGTATACAGTATGTGTGTGTATATATAGTATGTGTGTGGATATAGTATGTGTGTGGATACAGTATGTGTGTGTATATAGTATGTGTGTATATAGTATGTGTGTGTATACAGTATGTGTGTGGATACAGTATGTGTGTGGATATAGTATGTGTGTATACAGTATGTGTGTGGATATAGTATGTGTGTGTATATATAGTATGTGTGTGGATATAGTATGTGTGTGTGTATATAGTATGTGTGTATACAGTATGTGTGTGGATATAGTATGTGTGTGTATATAGTATGTGTGTGTATATAGTATGTGTGTATACAGTATGTGTGTATACAGTATGTGTGTGTATCTATAGTATGTGTGTGGATATAGTATGTGTGTGGATACAGTATGTGTGTGTATATAGTATGTGTGTATATAGCATGTGTGTGTATACAGTATGTGTGTGGATACAGTATGTGTGTGTATATATAGTATGTGTGTGGATATAGTATGTGTGTGTATACAGTATGTGTGTGTGTATATAGTATGTGTGTGTATAAAGTATGTGTGTGTGGATACAGTATATGTGTGTATACAGTATGTGTGTGTGTATATAGTATGTGTGTGTATAAAGTATGTGTGTGTGGATACAGTATGTGTGTGTATACAGTATGTGTGTGTGGATACAGTATGTGTGTGTATATAGTATGTGTGTGTATATATAGTATGTGTGTATAGTATGTGTGTGAATTTATAGTATGTGTGTGCATATAGCATGTGTGTGTATATAGTATGTGTGTGTATATATACTATGTGTGTGTATATAGTATGTGTGTGGATACAGTATGTGTGTGTGGATACAGTATGTGTGTGCATATAGTATGTGTGTGGATACAGTATGTGTGTGTATATAGCATGCATGTGTATACAGTATATGTGTGTGGATACATTATGTGTGTGTATATAGTATGTGTGTGTGGATACAGTATGCGTGTGTATACAGTATGTGTGTGTATATAGTATGTGTGTGTGTATACAGTATGTGTGTGTATACAGTATGTGTGTGTATATAGTATGTGTGTGTGGATACAGTATGTGTGTGTGTACAGTATGTGTGTGTTTATAGCATGTGTGTGGATACAGTATGTGTGTGTGTATATAGTATGTGTGTGTGGATACAGTATGTGTGTGTATACAGTATGTGTGTGTGGATACAGTATGTGTGTGTTTATAGTATGTGTGTATACAGTATGTGTGTGTATATAGTATGCGTGTGTATACAGTATATGTGTGTGGATACAGTATGTGTGTGTATATAGTATGTGTGTGTGGATACAGTATGTGTGTGTATACAGCATGTGTGTGTATATAGTATGTGTGTGGATACAGTATGTGTGTGTATACAGTATGTGTGTGTATATAGTATGTGTGTGTGGATACAGTATGTGTGTGTATACAGTATGTGTGTGTTTATAGCATGTGTGTGGATACAGTATGTGTGTGTGTATATAGTATGTGTGTGTGGATACAGTATGTGTGTGTATACAGTATGTGTGTGTGGATACAGTATGTGTGTGTTTATAGTATGTGTGTGTATATAGTATGTGTGCGTATACAGTATGTGTGTGTGGATACAGTATGTGTGTGCATATAGTATGTGTGTGTGGATACAGTATGTGTGTGTATACAGTATGTGTGTGTATATAGTATGCGTGTGTATACAGTATGTGTGTGTGGATACAGTATGTGTGTGTATACAGTTTGTGTGTGTGGATACAGTATGTGTGTGTATATAGTATGTGTGTGTATATAGTGTGTGCGTATATAGTGTGTGTGTGTATATAGTATGTGTGCATACATTATGTGTGTATACAGTATGTTTGTGCGTATATAGTATGTGTGTACATAGTATGTGTGTGTATATATAGTATGTGTGTGTGTATAGTATGTGTGTATATAGTATGTGTGTGTATATATAGTATGTGTGTGTATATAGTATGTGTGTATATAGTATGTGTGTGTATATATAGTATGTGTGTATATAGTATGTGTGTATATAGTATGTGTGTGTATATATAGTATGTGTGTGTATATAGTATGTGTGTGCATAGTATGTATGTGTATATAGTATGTGTGTGTATATATAGTATGTGTGTGTATATAGTATGTGTGTGTATATATAGTATGTGTGTGTATATAATATGTATGTGTATATAGTATGTGTGTGTATATATAGTATGTGTATGCATATAGTATGTGTGTATATAGTATGTGTGTGTATTTATAGTATGTGTGTGTATATAGCATGTGTGTGTATATAGTATGTGTGTGTATATATAGTATGTGTGTGTACAGTGCCTACAAGTAGTATTCAACCCCCTGCAGATTTAGCTGGTTGACACATGCGGAATTAACTTGGCATTGTGACATTTGTACTGTAGATCAGCCTGGAAGTGGGAAATGCACTGCAGCAATTTTTTTTTTTTTTTTTTAAACTTAAAAAGTTAATTCAGAGTGTCATTTATTATTCAACCCCTCAAACCACAAGAATTCTGTTTGGTCCCCCTAAAGTATTAAGAAGTAGTTCAGGCACCAAGAATAATGAGCTTCACATGTGTGGATTAAAGATCTCTTTTGCCAGCCTTTTCTGACTATTTAAGACCCTCCACAAACTTGTGAACAGCACTCAGACATGGTCAACATGGGAAAGACAAAGGAGCATTCCAAGGCCATCAGAGACAAGATCGTGGAGGGTCACAAGGCTGGCAAGGGGTACAAAACCCTTTCCAAGGAGTTGGGCCTACCTGTCTCCACTGTTGGGAGCATCATCCGTAAGTGGAAGGCTTATGGAACTACTGTTAGCCTTCCACGGCCAGGACAACCTTTGAAAGTGTCCTCCCGTGCCGAGGCCAGGCTTGTCCGAAGAGTCAAGGCTAACCCAAGGACAACAAGGAAGGAGCTCCGGGAAGATCTCATGGCAGTGGGGACATTGGTTTCAGTCAATACCATAAGTAACGTACTCCACCGCAATGGTCTCCGTTCCAGACGAACCCGTAAGGTACCTTTACTTTCAAAGCGTCATGTCAAGGCTCGTCTACAGTTTGCTCATGATCACTTGGAGGACTCTGAGACAGACTGGTTCAAGGTTCTATGGTCTGATGAGACCAAGATCGAGATCTTTGGTGCCAACCACACACGTGACGTTTGGAGACTGGATGGCACTGCATACGACCCCAAGAATACCATCCCTACAGTCAAGCATGGTGGTGGCAGCATCATGCTGTGGGGCTGTTTCTCTGCCAAGGGGCCTGGCCATCTGGTCCGCATCCATGGGAAGATGGATAGCACGGCCTACCTGGAGATTTTGGCCAAGAACCTCCGCTCCTCCATCAAGGATCTTAAGATGGGTCGTAATTTCATCTTCCAACAAGACAACGACCCAAAGCACACAGCCAAGAAAACCAAGGCCTGGTTCAATAGGGAAAAAGTCAAGGTGTTGGAGTGGCCTAGTCAGTCTCCTGACCTTAACCCAATTGAAAACTTGTGGAAGGAGCTCAAGAATAAAGTCCACATGAGACACCCAAAAAACCTAGATAACTTGGAGAAGATCTGCATGGAGGAGTGGGCCAAGATAACTCCACAGACCTGTGCCGGCCTGATCAGGTCTTATAAAAGACGATTATTAGCTGTAATTGCAAACAAGGGTTATTCCACAAAATATTAAGCATAGGGGTTGTATAATTGACCCACACTTTTATGTTTAAAATTTAATAAAATTCAACTGAGCAACATAACTTTTTGGTTTGTAAGATTTATGCTTCTGTTCATAAAACCTACTCTCGTTTGCAGTTTGAAGGCTCTAACTTATTTGCATCTTATCAAACCAGCTAAATCTGCAGGGGGTTGAATACTACTTGTAGGCACTGTATATAGCATGTGTGTGTATATAGTATGTGTGTGTATATATAGTATGTGTGTGTATATAGCATGTGTGTGTATATAGTATGTGTGTGTATATATAGTATGTGTGTGTATATAGTATGTGTGTGGATACAGTATGTGTGTGTATATACAGTATGTGTGTGTATATATAGTATGTGTGTATATATAGTATGTGTGTATATATAGTATGTGTGTATTTATAGTATGTGTGTGTATATATAGTATGTGTGTGTATATATAGTATGTGTGTATTTATAGTATGTGTGTGGATACAGTATGTGTGTGTATATATAGTATGTGTGTGTGGATACAGTATGTGTGTGTATATATAGTATGTGTGTGTGGATACAGTATGTGTGTGTATATAGTATGTGTGTGGATACAGTATGTGTGTGTATATAGTATGTGTGTGTATATATAGTATGTGTACTTTTACACTCCGGCCTCAGGCTCCGAGCAGCCGCCTGATTCTGTACTGGAAGGAACTACAGTACAGACCAAAAGTTTGGACACACCTTCTCATTTAAAGATTTTTCTGTATTTTCATGACAATGAAAATTGTACATTCACACTGAAGGCATCAAAACTATGAATTAACACATGTGGAATTATATACTTAACAAAAAAGTGTGAAACAACTGAAAATATGTCTATATTCTAGGTTCTTCAAAGTAGCCACCTTTTGCTTTGATGACTGCTTTGCACATTCTTGGCATTCTCTTGATGAGCTTCAAGAGGTAGTCACCGGAAATGGTCTTCCAACAATCTTGAAGGAGTTCCCAGAGATGCTTAGCACTTGTTGGCCCTTTAGCCTTCACTCTGCGGTCCAGCTCACCCCAAACCATCTCGATTGGGTTCAGGTCTGGTGACTGTTGAGGCCAGGTCATCTGGCGTAGCACCCCCTCACACTCCTTCTTGGTCAAATAGCCCTTACACAGCCTGGAGGTGTGTTTGAGGTCATTGTCCTGTTGAAAAATAAATGATGGTCCAACTAAACGCAAACCGGATGGAATAGCATGCCGATGCAAGATGCTGTGGTAGCCATGCTGGTTCAGTATGCCTTCAATTTTGAATAAATCCCAAAGAGTGTCACCAGCAAAGCACCCCCACACCATCACACCTCCTCCTCCATGCTTCACGGTGGGAACCAGGCATGTAGAGTCCATCCGTTCACCTTTTCTGTGTCGCACAAAGACACGGTGGTTGGAACCAAAGATCTTAAATTTGGAGTCATCAGACCAAAGCACAGATTTCCACTGGTCTAATGTCCATTCCTTGTGTTCTTTAGCCCAAACAAGTCTCTTCTGCTTGTTGCCTGTCCTTAGCAGTGGTTTCCTAGCAGCTATTTTACCATGAAGGCCTGCTGCACAAAGTCTCCTCTTAACAGTTGTTGTAGAGATGTGTCTGCTGCTAGAACTCTGTGTGGCATTGACCCGGTCTCTAATCTGAGCTGCTGTTAACCTGCGATTTCTGAGGCTGGTGACTCGGATAAACTTATCCTCAGAAGCAGAGGTGACTCTTGGTCTTCCTTTCCTGGGGCGGTCCTCATGTGAGCCAGTTTCTTTGTAGCGCTTGATGGTTTTTGCAACTGCACTTGGGGACACTTTCAAAGTTTGCCCAATTTTTCGGACTGACTGACCTTCATTTCTTAAAGTAATGATGGCCACTAGTTTTTCTTTACTTAGCTGCTTTTTTCTTGCCATAATACAAATTCTAACAGTGTATTCAGTAGGACTATCAGCTGTGTATCCACCAGACTTCTGCACAACACAACTGATGGTCCCAACCCCATTTATAAGGCAAGAAATCCCACTTATTAAACCTGACAGGGCACACCTGTGAAGTGAAAACCATTTCCGGTGACTACCTCTTGAAGCTCATCAAGAGAATGCCAAGAGTGTGCAAAGCAGTCATCAAAGCAAAAGATGGCTACTTTGATGAACCTAGAATATAATACATATTTTCAGTTGTTTCACACTTTTTTGTTAAGTATATAATTCCACATGTGTTAATTCATAGTTTTGATGCCTTCAGTGTGAATGTACAATTTTCAAAGTCATGAAAATACAGAAAAATCTTTAAATGAAAAGGTGTGTCCAAACTTTTGGTCTGTACTGTATATATTGGGGCTCACCTCTCTTTCTTCCCATATAGATCCATCAGAAAAAAAAAGTTGTAGCATGCGTGGGTTCTAGGAGAGACTATCTGTAGATATGGCCACCATGGCGCCTGTAGACAGCAGCACCGGAGCTATTCAGCATTGTATAAGGAGGCAGTGGTGCTGCCATGTGCTGCCGTACAGGCCATGTTTATGAAGCCTAAATCCTACTAGTAGGGCAGACTATCCATACAGGTGCTTTATTGCTTCTCCGCAGTGTTGCTAATCATAGTGTACGACCATTTTGTTAAAGAATCTATGATTTTTATTTTATTTTTTTAGTTTGCAAACTCCCTAAAACAAGTTTTAGTAGTCGGAAGCATCACTGATTGTTTCCATGGCATGAGGACCATCTCAGGACCATCTCATTGTGTGCTCATTTGACAGCCATTGTGCTCACAATTTGACAATCTGCAGTCACATGGAGGTCTGCCAAAAATTAGCTTAGATCCCAGAAAACCACATTAATGATAACATTTTGGTAGTCTGGAGAAGCAAAGAGGTCAGTGATAAAATCCTTGGTGGTCTAGACTAGTAAATAGGTTAAATATAACATCCCTGGTGGACTAGAGTCGAAAAGAGATTAATGATAAGATCCCTGGTGGTCTAGTGTAGTAAAAGGGATAATGGCAACATCCCTGCTGGTCTAGAATAGCAAATTGGCTAATCCTGGTGGTGTACAATAGTAAAGAAGTTAATCATAATATCCCTATGCCTAGTGGTCTAAAGTAGTAAATAGGTTTTTGCTAATATTCCTGATAGTCCATAGTATTAGAGGGGTTAAGGATAACAATCCTGGTGGTCTAGAGTTGTGAATTGCATTGTTGTGGTCAGATGCCGACAAGATTCTTCCTCCTCAATAAATAATGGGTGTTAGAAGGGTTAATGATAACAATCTTGGCTGTTTAGAGCAGAAAATAGTTCAATGATACCATCCCTGGTAGTCTAGAGTAGTAAAGAGGTTAGTGTTAACATTCCTGGTAGTCTGTAGTAGTAGAGGGGTAACATCCCATGTGGCCTAGAGTTGTGAACGGGTCTAATGATGACGTTTAAGGTGATTTATAGGAGTAAAGAGGTTAATGATAACTTTCCTGGTGGTCTAGAGTGACAAAAAGTTAGGGGTTGTCCAATGAAAACAAGTAACTTGATGATTGGTGGATGTCCCACTGCTGGAACCTGCACCAATCGGCAGATTGGGGAACTGTTATCCCCGTTACAAAATAGAGAAGCAGGTTGGAAGCCGACTGCTAGTCCATTCATAGTCTAAGGGGCTGCAGGGTAAATCTGAGTTCAGCACTCAGCAGCCACCATAGGGAGTGAATGGAGCAGTGGTCAAGCATGCGCATTACTGCCCCATTCTCTCAGGAATAAAAGTGCCCCATTCTGGCAATTGATGAGGGTCTCAGCAGTCAGACCCCCATCGATCAACAAGTTATCACCTATCCTTAGGCTAGGTGATAATGTGTTTTCATTGGACAATCCCTTTGATTATTAATACTCTAGGCCACCAGGGGTTATTCTTAACATTACTGGTAGAATATCGTAGTAAAGGGGTTAATGATAACATCCCATGTGGTTTGGAGTCATAAATAGGTTAATGATGACATCTCTGGTCGTCTGTCCTAATGAAGAAGTCAGTGATAATGTCCTGTATGACCTGGAGTAATAAAGAGGTTAACTGATAACATCCCAGGTGGTCTAGAGTAATAAGGAGGTTAATGCTGAGGTTTCTGGAAGAGCGTAATGATGACGTCCCAGGTGGTCTAGAGTAATAAGGAGGTTCATGCTGATATTTTGTTAGAGCTTAATAATAATATCCCAGGTGGTCTAGAGTAATAAGGAGGTTAATTCTAACATTTCTGGTAGAGTGTAATGATAACATCCCAGGTGGTCTAGAGTAATAAGGAGGTTAATGCTGACATTTCTGGTAGAGCGTAATGATGATGTCCCAGGTGGTCTAGAGTAATAAAAAGGTTAATGCTGAGGTTTCTGGTAGAGCGTAATGATGACGTTCCAGGTGATCTAGAGTAATAAGGAGGTTAATGCTGACATTTCTGGTAAAGTGTAATGATGACATCCCAGGTGGTCTAGAGTAATAAGGAGGTTAATTCTAACATTTCTGGTAGAGTGTAAAGATAACATCCCAGGTGGTCTAGAGTAATAAGAAGGTTAATGCTGAGGTTTCTGGTAGAGCGTAATGATGACGTTCCAGGTGGTCTAGAGTAATAAGGAGGTTAATGTTGACATTTCTGGTAGAGTGTAATGATGACATCCCAGGTGGTCTAGAGTAATAAGGAGGTTAATTCTAACATTTCTGGTAGAGCGTAATGATAACATCCCAGGTGGTCTAGAGTAATAAGAAGGTTAATGCTGAGGTTTCTGGTAGAGCGTAATGATGACGTTCCAGGTGGTCTAGAGTAATAAGGAGGGTAATGTTGACATTTCTGGTAGAGTGTAATGATGACGTTCCAGGTGGTCTAGAGTAATAAGGAGGTTAATGCTGACATTTCTGGTAGAGCGTAATGATAACATCCCAGGTGGTCTAGAGTAATAAGAAGGTTAATGCTGAGGTTTCTGGTAGAGCGTAATGATGACGTTCCAGGTGGTCTAGAGTAATAAGGAGGTTAATGCTGACATTTCTGGTAGAGTATAATGATGACATCCCAGGTGGTCTAGAGTAATAAGGAGGTTAATGCTGACATTTCTGGAAGAGTATAATGATAACGTCCCAGGTGGTCTAGAGTAATAAGGAGGTTAATGCTGACATTTCTGGTAGAGTGTAATGATGACATCCCAGGTGGTCTAGAGTAATAAGGAGGTTAATGCTGACATTTCTGGTAGAGCGTAATGATGACGTCCCAGGTGGTCTAGAGTAATAAGAAGGTTAATGCTGAGGTTTCTGGTAGAGCGTAATGATAACGTCCCAGGTGGTCTAGAGTAATAAGGAGGTTAATGCTGACATTTCTGGAAGAGTATAATGATAACGTCCCAGGTGGTCTAGAGTAATAAGGAGGTTAATGCTGACATTTCTGGTAGAGTGTAATGATGACATCCCAGGTGGTCTAGAGTAATAAGGAGGTTAATGCTGACATTTCTGGTAGAGCGTAATGATGACGTCCCAGGTGGTCTAGAGTAATAAGAAGGTTAATGCTGAGGTTTCTGGTAGAGCGTAATGATAACGTCCCAGGTGGTCTAGAGTAATAAGGAGGTTAATGCTGACATTTCTGGTAGAGTGTAATGATGACGTCCCAGGTGGTCTAGAGTAATAAGGAGGTTCATGCTGATATTTTGTTAGAGCTTAATAATAATATCCCAGGTGGTATAGAGTAATAAGGAGGTTAATTCTAACATTTCTGGTAGAGTGTAATGATGACGTCCCAGGTGGTCTAGAGTAATAAGGAGGTTAATTCTAACATTTCTGGTAGAGTGTAATGATAACATCCCAGGTGGTCTAGAGTAATAAAGAGGTTAATGCTGACATTTCTGGTAGAGCGTGATGATGATGTCCCAGGTGGTTTAGAGTAATAAGAAGGTTAATGCTGATGTTTCTGGTAGAGCGTAATGATGACGTTCCAGGTGGTCTAGAGTAATAAGGAGGTTAATGCTGACATTTCTGGTAGAGTATAATGATGACATCCCAGGTGGTCTAGAGTAATAAGGAGGTTAATGCTGACATTTCTGGAAGAGTATAATGATACCGTCCCAGGTGGTCTAGAGTAATAAGGAGGTTAATGCTGACATTTCTGGTAGAGTGTAATGATGACATCCCAGGTGGTCTAGAGTAATAAGGAGGTTAATGCTGACATTTCTGGTAGAGCGTAATCATGACGTCCCAGGTGGTCTAGAGTAATAAGAAGGTTAATGCTGAGGTTTCTGGTAGAGCGTAATGATAACGTCCCAGGTGGTCTAGAGTAATAAGGAGGTTAATGCTGACATTTCTGGTAGAGTGTAATGATGACATCCCAGGTGGTCTAGAGTAATAAGGAGGTTAATGCTGACATTTCTGGTAGAGTGTAATGATGACATCCCAGGTGGTCTAGAGTAATAAGGAGGTTAATGCTGACATTTCTGGTAGAGTGTAATGATGATGTCCCAGGTGGTCTAGAGTAATAAGAAGGTTAATGCTGAGGTTTCTGGTAGAGCGTAATGATAACGTCCCAGGTGGTCTAGAGTAATAAGGAGGTTAATGCTGACATTTCTGGTAGAGTGTAATGATGACATCCCAGGTGGTCTAAAGTAATAAGGAGGTTAATGCTGACATTTCTGGTAGAGTGTAATGATGACGTCCCAGGTGGTCTAGAGTAATAAGAAGGTTAATGCTGACATTTCCGGTAGAGCGTAATGATAACATCCCAGGTGGTCTAGAGTAATAAGGAGGTTAATGCTGACATTTCTGGTAGAGCGTAATGATAACATCCCAGGTGGTCTAGAGTAATAAGAAGGTTAATGCTGACATTTCTGGTAGAGCGTAATGATAACATCCCAGGTAGTCTAGAGTAATAAGAAGGTTAATGCTGACATGTCTGGTAGAGTGTAATGATGACGTCCCAGGTGGTCTAGAGTAATAAGGAGGTTAATGCTGAGGTTTCTGGTAGAGCGTAATGATGATGTCCCAGGTGGTCTAGAGTAATAAGAAGGTTAATGCTGAGGTTTCTGGTAGAGCGTAATGATAACGTCCCAGGTGGTCTAGAGTAATAAGGAGGTTAATGCTGACATTTCTAGTAGAGTGTAATGATGACTTCCCAGGTGGTCTAGAGTAATAGGGAGGTTAATGCTGACATTTCTGGTAGAGTGTAATGATGACATCCCAGGTGGTCTAGAGTAATAAGAAGGTTAATGCTGACATTTCTAGTAGAGTGTAATGATGACTTCCCAGGTGGTCTAGAGTAATAGGGAGGTTAATGCTGACATTTCTGGTAGAGCGTAATGATAACATCCCAGGGGGTCTAGAGTAATAAGGAGGTAAATGCTGACATTTCTGGTAGAGCGTAATGATGACGTCCCAGGTGGTCTAGAGTAATAAGGAGGTTAATGCTGACATTTCTGGTAGAGTGTAATGATGACATCCCAGGTGGTCTAGAGTAATAAGGAGGTTAATGCTGACATTTCTGGTAGAGCGTAATGATGACGTCCCAGGTGGTCTAGAGTAATAAGAAGGTTAATGCTGAGGTTTCTGGTAGAGCGTAATGATAACGTCCCAGGTGGTCTAGAGTAATAAGGAGGTTAATGCTGACATTTCTGGTAGAGTGTAATGATGACATCCCAGGTGGTCTAGAGTAATAAGGAGGTTAATGCTGACATTTCTGGTAGAGTGTAATGATGACATCCCAGGTGGTCTAGAGTAATAAGGAGGTTAATGCTGACATTTCTGGTAAAGTGTAATGATGATGTCCCAGGTGGTCTAGAGTAATAAGAAGGTGAATGCTGAGGTTTCTGGTAGAGCGTAATGATAACGTCCCAGGTGGTCTAGAGTAATAAGGAGGATAATGCTGACATTTCTGGTAGAGTGTAATGATGACATCCCAGGTGGTCTAGAGTAATAAGGAGGTTAATGCTGACATTTCTGGTAGAGTGTAATGATGACGTCCCAGGTGGTCTAGAGTAATAAGAAGGTTAATGCTGACATTTCTGGTAGAGCGTAATGATAACATCCCAGGTGGTCTAGAGTAATAAGGAGGTTAATGCTGACATTTCTGGTAGAGCGTAATGATAACATCCCAGGTGGTCTAGAGTAATAAGAAGGTTAATGCTGACATTTCTGGTAGAGCGTAATGATAACATCCCAGGTGGTCTAGAGTAATAAGGAGGTTAATGCTGACATTTCTGGTAGAGCGTAATGATAACATCCCAGGTGGTCTAGAGTAATAAGGAGGTTAATGCTGACATTTCTGGTAGAGCGTAATGATAACATCCCAAGTGGTCTAGAGTAATAAGAAGGTTAATGCTGACATTTCTGGTAGAGCGTAATGATAACATCCCAGGTGGTCTAGAGTAATAAGGAGGTTAATGCTGACATTTCTGGTAGAGCTTAATGATAACATCTCAGGTGGTCTAGAGTAATAAGGAGGTTAATGCTGACATTTCTGGTACAGCGTAATGATGACGTCCCAGGTGGTCTAGAGTAATAAAGAGGTTAATGCTGAGGTTTCTGGTAGAGCATAATGATGATGTCCCAGGTGGTCTAGAGTAATAAGAAGGTTAATGCTGAGGTTTCTTGTGGAGCGTAATGATAACGTCCCAGGTGGTCTAGAGTAATAAGGATGTTAATGCTGACATTTCATGTAGAGCGTAATGATGACGTCCCAGGTGGTCTAGAGTAATAAGAAGGTTAATGATGACATTTCTGGTAGAGAGTAATGGTGACATCCCAGGTGCTCTAGAGTAATAAGGAGGTTAATGCTGACATTTCTGGTAGAGTGTAATGATGACGTCCCAGGTGGTCTAGAGTAATAAGAAGGTTAATGCTGACATTTCTGGTAGAGCGTAATGATAACATCCCAGGTGGTCTAGAGTAATAAGGAGGTTAATGCTGACATTTCTGGTAGAGCGTAATGATAACATCCCAGGTGGTCTAGAGTAATAAGAAGGTTAATGCTGACATTTCTGGTAGAGCGTAATGATAGCATCCCAGGTGGTCTAGAGTAATAAGAAGGTTAATGCTAACATTTCTGGTAGAGTGTAATGATGACGTCCCAGGTGGTCTAGAGTAATAAGGAGGTTAATGCTGAGGTTTCTGGTAGAGCGTAATGATGATGTCCCAGGTGGTCTAGAGTAATAAGAAGGTTAATGCTGAGGTTTCTGGTAGAGCGTAATGATAACGTCCCAGGTGGTCTGGAGTAATAAGGAGGTTAATGCTGACATTTCTGGTAGAGTGTAATGATAACGTCCCAGGTGGTCTAGAGTAATAAGGAGGTTAATGCTGACATTTCTGGTAGAGTGTAATGATGACTTCCCAGGTGGTCTAGAGTAATAGGGAGGTTAATGCTGACATTTCTGGTAGAGTGTAATGATGACATCCCAGGTGGTCTAGAGTAATAAGAAGGTTAATGCTGACATTTCTGGTAGAGCGTAATGATAACATCCCAGGTGGTCTAGAGTAATAAGGAGGTAAATGCTGAGATTTCTGGTAGAGCGTAATGATGACGTCCCAGGTGGTCTAGAGTAATAAGGAGGTTAATGCTGAGGTTTCTGGTAGCGCGTAATGATGATGTCCCAGGTGGTCTAGAGTAATAAGAAGGTTAATGCTGAGGTTTCTGGTAGAGCGTAATGATAACGTCCCAGGTGGTCTAGAGTAATAAGGAGGTTAATGCTGACATTTCTAGTAGAGTGTAATGATGACTTCCCAGGTGGTCTAGAGTAATAGGGAGGTTAATGCTGACATTTCTGGTAGAGTGTAATGATGACATCCCAGGTGGTCTAGAGTAATAAGAAGGTTAATGCTGACATTTCTAGTAGAGTGTAATGATGACTTCCCAGGTGGTCTAGAGTAATAGGGAGGTTAATGCTGACATTTCTGGTAGAGCGTAATGATAACATCCCAGGGGGTCTAGAGTAATAAGGAGGTAAATGCTGACATTTCTGGTAGAGCGTAATGATGACGTCCCAGGTGGTCTAGAGTAATAAGGAGGTTAATGCTGACATTTCTGGTAGAGTGTAATGATGACATCCCAGGTGGTCTAGAGTAATAAGGAGGTTAATGCTGACATTTCTGGTAGAGCGTAATGATGACGTCCCAGGTGGTCTAGAGTAATAAGAAGGTTAATGCTGAGGTTTCTGGTAGAGCGTAATGATAACGTCCCAGGTGGTCTAGAGTAATAAGGAGGTTAATGCTGACATTTCTGGTAGAGTGTAATGATGACATCCCAGGTGGTCTAGAGTAATAAGGAGGTTAATGCTGACATTTCTGGTAGAGTGTAATGATGACATCCCAGGTGGTCTAGAGTAATAAGGAGGTTAATGCTGACATTTCTGGTAAAGTGTAATGATGATGTCCCAGGTGGTCTAGAGTAATAAGAAGGTGAATGCTGAGGTTTCTGGTAGAGCGTAATGATAACGTCCCAGGTGGTCTAGAGTAATAAGGAGGTTAATGCTGACATTTCTGGTAGAGTGTAATGATGACATCCCAGGTGGTCTAGAGTAATAAGGAGGTTAATGCTGACATTTCTGGTAGAGTGTAATGATGACGTCCCAGGTGGTCTAGAGTAATAAGAAGGTTAATGCTGACATTTCTGGTAGAGCGTAATGATAACATCCCAGGTGGTCTAGAGTAATAAGGAGGTTAATGCTGACATTTCTGGTAGAGCGTAATGATAACATCCCAGGTGGTCTAGAGTAATAAGAAGGTTAATGCTGACATTTCTGGTAGAGCGTAATGATAACATCCCAGGTGGTCTAGAGTAATAAGGAGGTTAATGCTGACATTTCTGGTAGAGCGTAATGATAACATCCCAGGTGGTCTAGAGTAATAAGGAGGTTAATGCTGACATTTCTGGTAGAGCGTAATGATAACATCCCAGGTGGTCTAGAGTAATAAGAAGGTTAATGCTGACATTTCTGGTAGAGCGTAATGATAACATCCCAGGTGGTCTAGAGTAATAAGGAGGTTAATGCTGACATTTCTGGTAGAGCTTAATGATAACATCTCAGGTGGTCTAGAGTAATAAGGAGGTTAATGCTGGCATTTCTGGTACAGCGTAATGATGACGTCCCAGGTGGTCTAGAGTAATAAAGAGGTTAATGCTGAGGTTTCTGGTAGAGCATAATGATGATGTCCCAGGTGGTCTAGAGTAATAAGAAGGTTAATGCTGAGGTTTCTTGTGGAGCGTAATGATAACGTCCCAGGTGGTCTAGAGTAATAAGGATGTTAATGCTGACATTTCTTGTAGAGCGTAATGATGACGTCCCAGGTGGTCTAGAGTAATAAGAAGGTTAATGATGACATTTCTGGTAGAGAGTAATGGTGACATCCCAGGTGCTCTAGAGTAATAAGGAGGTTAATGCTGACATTTCTGGTAGAGTGTAATGATGACGTCCCAGGTGGTCTAGAGTAATAAGAAGGTTAATGCTGACATTTCTGGTAGAGCGTAATGATAACATCCCAGGTTGTCTAGAGTAATAAGGAGGTTAATGCTGACATTTCTGGTAGAGCGTAATGATAACATCCCAGGTGGTCTAGAGTAATAAGAAGGTTAATGCTGACATTTCTGGTAGAGCGTAATGATAACATCCCAGGTGGTCTAGAGTAATAAGAAGGTTAATGCTAACATTTCTGGTAGAGTGTAATGATGACGTCCCAGGTGGTCTAGAGTAATAAGGAGGTTAATGCTGAGGTTTCTGGTAGAGCGTAATGATGATGTCCCAGGTGGTCTAGAGTAATAAGAAGGTTAATGCTGAGGTTTCTGGTAGAGCGTAATGATAACGTCCCAGGTGGTCTAGAGTAATAAGGAGGTTAATGCTGACATTTCTGGTAGAGTGTAATGATAACGTCCCAGGTGGTCTAGAGTAATAAGGAGGTTAATGCTGACATTTCTGGTAGAGTGTAATGATGACTTCCCAGGTGGTCTAGAGTAATAGGGAGGTTAATGCTGACATTTCTGGTAGAGTGTAATGATGACATCCCAGGTGGTCTAGAGTAATAAGAAGGTTAATGCTGACATTTCTGGTAGAGCGTAATGATAACATCCCAGGTGGTCTAGAGTAATAAGGAGGTAAATGCTGAGATTTCTGGTAGAGCGTAATGATGACGTCCCAGGTGGTCTAGAGTAATAAGGAGGTTAATGCTGAGGTTTCTGGTAGCGCGTAATGATGATGTCCCAGGTGGTCTAGAGTAATAAGAAGGTTAATGCTGAGGTTTCTGGTAGAGCGTAATGGTGACATCCCAGGTGGTCTAGAGTAATAAGGAGGTTAATGCTGACATTTCTGGTAGAGCTTAATGATAACATCCCAGGTAGTCTAGAGTAATAAGGAGGTTAATGCTGACATTTCTGGTAGAGCTTAATGATAACATCCCAGGTGGTCTAGAGTAATAAGGAGGTTAATGCTGACATTTCTGGAAGAGTGTAATGATGACATCCCAGGTGGTCTAGAGTAATAAGAAGGTTAATGCTGACATTTCTGGTAGAGCGTAATGGTGACATCCCAGGTGGTCTAGAGTAATAAGGAGGTTAATGCTGACATTTCTGGTAGAGCTTAATGATAACATCCCAGGTGGTCTAGAGTAATAAGGAGGTTAATGCTGACATTTCTGGTACAGCGTAATGATGACGTCCCAGGTGGTCTAGAGTAATAAAGAGGTTAATGCTGAGGTTTCTGGTAGAGCATAATGATGATGTCCCAGGTGGTCTAGAGTAATAAGAAGGTTAATGCTGAGGTTTCTGGTAGAGCGTAATGATAACGTCCCAGGTGGTCTAGAGTAATAAGGATGTTAATGCTGACATTTCTTGTAGAGTGTAATGATGACGTCCCAGGTGGTCTAGAGTAATAAGTAGGTTAATGATGACATTTCTGGTAGAGAGTAATGGTGACATCCCAGGTGGTCTAGAGTAATAAGGAGGTTAATGCTGACATTTCTGGTAGAGTGTAACGATGACGTCCCAGGTGGTCTAGAGTAATAAGAAGGTTAATGCTGTCATTTCTGGTAGAGCGTAATGATGACGTTCCAGGTGTTCTAGAGTAATAAGGAGGTTAATGCTGACATTTCTCGTAGAGCTTAATGATAACATCCCAGGTGGTCTAGAGTAATAAGAAGGTTAATGCTGTCATTTCTGGTAGAGTGTAATGATGTCGTCCCAGGTGGTCTAGAGTAATAAAAAGGTTTATGCTGTCATTTCTGGTAGAGTGTAATGATGACGTCCCAGGTGGTCTAGAGTAATAAGAAGGTTAATGCTGTCATTTCTGGTAGAGTGTAATGATGACTTCCCAGGTGGTCTAGAGTAATAAAGAGGTTCATGCTGACATTTCTGGTAGAGCGTAATGATAACATCCCAGGTGGTCTAGAGTAATAAGAAGGTTAATGCTGTCATTTCTGGTAGAGTGTAATGATGACGTCCCAGGTGGTCTAGAGTAATAAGGAGGTTAATGCTGACATTTCTGGTAGAGCGTAATAGTGACATCCCAGGTGGTCTAGAGTAATAAGGAGGTTAATGCTGACATTTCTGGTAGAGCTTAATGATAACATCCCAGGTGGTCTAGAGTAATAAGGAGGTTAATGCTGACATTTCTGGTACAGCGTAATGATGACGTCCCAGGTGGTCTAGAGTAATAAAGAGGTTAATGCTGAGGTTTCTGGTAGAGCATAATGATGATGTCCCAGGTGGTCTAGAGTAATAAGGAGGTTAATGCTGACATTTCTTGTAGAGCGTAATGATGACGTCCCAGGTGGTCTAGAGCAATAAGAAGGTTAATGATGACATTTCTGGTAGAGCGTAATGGTGACATCCCAGGTGGTCTAGAGTAATAAGGAGGTTAATGCTGTCATTTCTGGTAGAGCGTAATGATGACGTTCCAGGTGTTCTAGAGTAATAAGGAGGTTAATGCTGTCATTTCTGGTAGAGTGTAATGATGACGTCCCAGGTGGTCTAGAGTAATAAGAAGGTTTATGCTGTCATTTCTGGTAGAGTGTAATGATGATGTCCCAGGTGGTCTAGTGTAATAAGGAGGTTAATGGTGTCATTTCTGGTAGAGTGTAATGATGACGTCCCAGGTGGTCTAGAGTAATAAAGAGGTTAATGCTGACATTTCTGGTAGAGCGTAATGATAACATCCCAGGTGGTCTAGAGTAATAAGAAGGTTAATGTTGTCATTTCTGGTAGAGTGTAATGATGACGTCCCAGATGGTCTAGACTAATAAGAAGGTCAATGCTGTCATTTCTGGTAGAGTGTAATGATGACGTCCCAGGTGGTCTAGAGTAATAAGAAGGTTTTTGCTGACATTTCTGGTAGAGTGTAATGATGAAGTCCCAGGTGGTCTAGACTAATAAGAAGGTTAATGCTGACATTTCTGGTAGAGTGTAATGATGAAGTCCCAGGTGGTCTAGAGTAATAAGAAGGTTAATGCTGTCATTTCTGGTAGAGTGTAATGATGAAGTCCCAGGTGGTCTAGAGTAATAAGGAGGTTAATGCTGACATTTCTGGTAGAGTGTAATGATGAAGTCCCAGGTGGTCTAGAGTAATAAGAAGGTTAATGCTGTCATTTCTGGTAGAGTGTAATGATGACGTCCCAGGTGGTCTAGACTAATAAGAAGGTTAATGCTGACATTTCTGGTAGAGTGTAATGATGACGTCCTAGGTGGTCTAGAGTAATAAGAAGGTTAATGCTGTCATTTCTGGTAGAGCGTAATGATAACGTCCCAGGTGGTCTAGAGTAATAAAGAGGTTAATGCTGACATTTCTGGTAGAGCGTAATGATGACGTCCCAGGTGGTCTAGAGTAATAAAGAGGTTAATGCTGACATTTCTGGTAGAGCGTAATGATAACATCCCAGGTGGTCTAGAGTAATAAGAAGGTTAATGTTGTCATTTCTGGTAGAGTGTAATGATGACGTCCCAGATGGTCTAGACTAATAAGAAGGTTAATGCTGTCATTTCTGGTAGAGTGTAATGATGACGTCCCAGGTGGTCTAGAGTTATAAGAAGGTTTATGCTGACATTTCTGGTAGAGTGTAATGATGACGTCCCAGGTGGTCTAGAGTAATAAGAAGGTTAATGCTGTCATTTCTGGTAGAGTGTAATGATGATGTCCCAGGTGGTCTAGACTAATAAGAAGGTTAATGCTGACATTTCTGGTAGAGTGTAATGATGACGTCCCAGGTGGTCTAGAGTAATAAGAAGGTTAATGCTGTCATTTCTGGTAGAGCGTAATGATAACGTCCCAGGTGGTCTAGAGTAATAAAGAGGTTAATGCTGACATTTCTGGTAGAGCGTAATGATGACGTCCCAGGTGGTCTAGAGTAATAAAGAGGTTAATGCTGACATTTCTGGTAGAGCGTAATGATAACATCCCAGGTGGTCTAGAGTAATAAGAAGTTTTATGCTGACATTTCTGGTAGAGCGTAATGATGACTTCCTAGATGGTCTAGACTAATAAGAAGGTTAATGCTGTCATTTCTGGTAGAGTGTAATAATGATGTCCCAGGTGGTCTAGAGTAATAAGAAGGTTAATGCTGTCATTTCTGGTAGAGTGTAATGATGACGTCCCAGGTGGTCTAGACTAATAAGAAGGTTAATGCTGACATTTCTGGTAGAGTGTAATGATGACGTCCCAGGTGGTCTAGAGTAATAAGAAGGTTTATGCTGACATTTCTGGTAGAGTGTAATGATGACGTCCCAGGTGGTCTAGAGTAATAAGAAGGTTAATGCTGTCATTTCTGGTAGAGTGTAATGATGACGTCCCAGGTGGTCTAGAGTAATAAAGAGGTTAATGCTGACATTTCTGGTAGAGTGTAATGATAACGTCCCAGGTGGTCTAGAGTAATAAGAAGGTTAATGCTGTCATTTCTGGTAGAGTGTAATGATAACGTCCCAGGTGGTCTAGAGTAATAAAGAGGTTAATGCTGACATTTCTGGTAGAGCGTAATGATGACATCCCAGGTGGTCTAGAGTAATAAGAAGGTTAATGCTGTCATTTCTGGTAGAGTGTAATGATGACGTCCCAGGTGGTCTAGAGTAATAAGGAGGTTAATGCTGACATTTCTGGTAGAGCGTAATGGTGACATCCCAGGTGGTCTAGAGTAATAAGGAGGTTAATGCTGACATTTCTGGTAGAGCTTAATGATAACATCCCAGGTGGTCTAGAGTAATAAGGAGGTTAATGCTGACATTTCTGGTACAGCGTAATGATGACGTCCCAGGTGGTCTAGAGTAATAAAGAGGTTAATGCTGAGGTTTCTGGTAGAGCATAATGATGATGTCCCAGGTGGTCTAGAGTAATAAGAAGGTTAATGCTGAGGTTTCTGGTAGAGCGTAATGATAACATCCCAGGTGGTCTAGAGCAATAAGAAGGTTAATGATGACATTTCTGGTAGAGTGTAACGATGACGTCCCAGGTGGTCTAGAGTAATAAGAAGGTTAATGCTGTCATTTCTGGTAGAGCGTAATGATGACATCCCAGGTGGTCTAGAGTAATAAGAAGGTTAATGCTGTCATTTCTTGTAGAGTGTAATGATGACGTCCCAGGTGGTCTAGAGTAATAAGAAGGTTAATGCTGTCATTTCTTGTAGAGTGTAATGATGACGTCCCAGGTGGTCTAGAGTAATAAGGAGATTAATAATGACACCGCAGATAAATGTTTAAGCAGTCATGAATAAACTCAGTTAATACTAGGAGCAGCTGCCTTGCAGGATCTCTGCTTGCTGTCCATGAATGGAAACCTTCATTCTGTAGCTGCAGACGATGAGACTCTGTCCAGGTCATGTGAACACACAGGAGCTCCTCAGGCTTCGTGCACACCTTAAGTATTTGCAGCAGAAATTTCTGCATTATTTCTGCATCTCTTAGCAGGAAAAATACTGTGTAAAATTGGTGCGGTTTTATGTGTTTTTGCTGCGTTTTTTACATCCGTTTTTGTTGCAGATTTTTCCCCACTCATTAGTTTGGGTGAAATCTGAAAGAATTTACTTTCTGCAGATTTAAATCTGCAAAGGAAAAAAAGCAACATGTGCATGAGACTTCAGGAATCACATTCACTTTGCTGCCACTAGGAAACCCTTCAGGTTTTGTGACATTTCTGCAGAGAAAATTAATGTGACAAAACTGCAATGTGTGCACAGATCTGCGACCGGTGCGTCCATCACATGATCGGACAGGTTGTCACCCTCTGGAGGTAATCAATGAAGGTTCCCATTCACTGAATGATTATTCACTAGAGCAAATTGAAAAAAAAAAGTTGCATAAAGCAGCAAAGTGCGACACAGTTTTTGGAGAAAATTGAGCCAGTGATGGTACATATAACTTACTAAATCTCCTAATAAAAAAGAATAAGGGAAGAACTAATAATGTAAAACTATACACATGAAAATCTACCAAATGTAAAGCTGCAAAAATTGTCATTAAAAAAGCCCCTATTGTTCTATACTGCATTAATAATTCAGCCTCTAGATGGCGCCAGAGCACAACCTATCTGCTCCCTGCACAGGTGGCGCCCAGAGCCTGACTCCATGCAGCACTCAGCAGTCTGCACTCCTGGATCTCACAGCTCTGTAGCATTACATATGGATAAGATTTTAGAGGGCCAGGGACTCATATAGTGATAAGGACCTCATTATACTGACCCCTCATACATAATGATGCACACAGATGGCTGCTCTGTAGTACTGAGAGTACATGAGGGCTTGCTGAGATCTGTAGTTCTACTATCTGCAGCAATGCATGTGATATATATACACTTCCTTTGTATATACTACTCTGTTACATAATCCTATTAATTATTCTAAAGTAATAATATCACTGATAATAGGATATATGCAAAAATTATATATATTTCATTAGTGTTAATATCAACAAATAGAAAAGGAGGAACCATTAAACATACTGTTATGGTATCATGTATTTATATATAAAAATATACATATCAATTGTACATCTATATACTTATATTTACTGTGTTCCTCTCTCTTCACAGTAATATATATATATATATAAAAAACTACATAAATAAAAAATATATTTATTTATGTATATGAATTGCAGTATAAAATGTCTATCCACACCCTACATGTACACGCACTGTGCACCCACTAATCATTACTACTCTCATCATCCGATGTTGCTGAGTCCTCAGACCTCCGGGGATATTCCCGGCCGCAATTATTATTTATCAGACCTCAGACTTTATCATCCTCCTCAGATCGGTCATTTCTACATAGAGATTGTGCTGAGCTCCGGGAATAATGGCGGATACAGAGAAGTAATGGGGAAGTGAGGAACAACGGCGGGGAAATGATCATAGACACTGTATGGTCAGAAGTACAGCAAATGTGTGCAGAAGAAGTATGGCTGATCATACACTGATATAGGAAATGATAGATAGATAATAGATAGATAGATAGATAGATAGATAGATAGATAGATAGATAGATAGATAGATAGATGATAGATAGATAGATAGATAGATAGATAGATAATAGATAGATGATAGATAGATAGATAGATAGATAGATGATAGATAGATAGATAGATAGATAGATAGATAGATAGATAGATGATAGATAGATAATAGATAGATACTGTAGATAATAGATAGATAGACTCAAAAATACAAATTATCTATCTCTCCATCAATCCATTGAGCTATTCGTCTATCTAGAAACATATATAAAAATATGTGTAATCTTATAAATAGACAGAGAGAGAAAATGGATGGACTAGACCAGAAATACACAGTTATATGGATAAAAGATAGATTGAATAATACAAATCAAGTGAGTAGATTTTTTAAACAAACTAAAAAAAATGCTATCTATCTATCTATTATCTCTCTATTATCTATCTATCTATCTATCTATCTATCTATTATCTCTCTATTATCTATCTATCTATCTATCTATTATCTATCCATCTATTATCTCTCTATTATCTATCTATCTATCTATCTATCATCTATCTATCATCTATCTATCTATTATCTATCCATCTATTATCTCTCTATTATCTATCTATCTATCTATCTATCTATTATCTCTCTATTATCTATCTATCTATCTATCTATTATCTATCCATCTATTATCTCTCTATTATCTATCTATCTATCTATCTATCATCTATCTATCATCTATCTATCTATTATCTATCCATCTATTATCTCTCTATTATCTATCTAATCTATCTATCTATCTCTCTATCTATCTATCCATCTATCTATTTATCTATCTATCTATCTATCTATCTATCTATCTATCTATCATATTCATTATCTATCTATCCATCCGTGTGTTTCCATCTAGAATGCTTTCAGTGAATATTATATTATATAACGATTTTTACTGCAGTATTTTGCATTTTCTTGCTCTTCTGTTTTGTTGTAAATTTTCTCTTTTTCACTTCCACAATTGCAACTAAATTCGAGGAATATTCCACTTCTGTCTCTTTAATAACAACAACTAATGATCTGTGGCTAAAGAGACCGAACACAATAAAGTATCTCAGCATAAATTATCTTATAACACCATTTACAATAATATAGTGTAATAAAATAACCTAATATTCAATCCTGTTTTCTACAACATTATCTTTCATACAAACATCTCATATTCGAAAGTAAAATATTTGATAATAGAAAATAGCACAATATAATATAACATAATAAAATATTATAATATAATATAATGAAGCTGCTAGAGGTTGTGAAAAACCCAGAAGTGAATGATCCTTTTTATTATTTTTTTCTTGATCTATCCTGAGTCTACATGATCTTCTTCTTCTTCTTCTTCTTCTTCTTCTTCTTCTTCTTCTTCTTCTTCCTCCTCCTCCATACAGGGGAGATTACAGCATTGCTCGGGGCAGAGAATCGCTTCCCTCTTGCGCTATTTCTGGCGCAGTTCGGGGCGGATTTGCGTCACTAGCGCAAGTTGCTGCTGAAGATAAAGGCAGCTAGATATTAGAAAAGGAAACTCTGTGAGTTATTAGAAGGGGGGTCCTGTTATTATGCTCCTTCTCCGGAAGAAATAATCAGCGCTGACTGCTCCTTAAAATACCGCACAGGGCGCTAAATATAGAAAAGAGCAGCAGGAAAATCCGCTCATTTATAAGAGCTCGGAGGGAGGACAAACAGGATGAGCCGGGGATCAGGCCATTGTTCGGCTATTTACAGGCTGCTGCTCACTGCTGGATGATGATCGGAGAAACTACAGCGCTGTACAGACCATCAGCCGCAGCGACATGCGCCAAGTGGATGCGACACTTCAGCAGAGAGTGCGGCGCCGAATACTCATCACCCCCAACATACTGCTGCACAGTAATGATACTAGTGGGGATTCAGGAGCCAACTGTCGGAATTTATCCACCTGACGAATTATTAAATAAATATAAATATATATTATTAGTATTTTTATATTTGTTATTATATTCATTTATAGAAAATAATAGATAATTACAACTAATTGATGGGACATGAAAGATAGATGGACAGATAAATAATAGGTGATAGATAGATAGATAATAGATAGATAGATAATAGATAGAGAGATAGTTATGAGATAGATAAAATAAAATAGAGGCAGCACACCAATGTAGTAAATTAGAAATAAATATTTAATGACTCATAATAGCGACGTTTCGGTCCATATGACGACCTTTCTCAAGCTTGATTTATATATATATTGGAGTACTGGTCTTACCTGGGAGGCTTTGCACCCTATTGCTAATTTGCTGCTGGCGCTGCACCTATATTTATATTTTTAGATAGACAGATAGATATGAGATGATACATAGATAGATAGATAATAGATACATGAACAAATTAATAGTTTTCATTTCTGGGTTTTCTCATCTTGCACTGATGGTTTGTTTTATGTCCTAAAATCACATTACTAATTATTCCTTTGCACTAACAGAGATGTAGAAAATTTAATAAATCACTTTGAAATAAAGCGATTACATGTCATCCGCATTTTTGCACAATGGAGAATGTCATGAATTCAATCTTTTATTAATGACAGTGATTAGTGACCGGTTACACACTTGTCCAGGAGCACTAATAATAACAATAAAATAATAATAATAATAATAATATAATATGCAGACCCATTATTGCAGGATACAATGTATCAAGCCCTCAGGCCTCTGATTATTTTGAACCATCCAGTTGGTGACCCAGGATAAGGGCTGCTGTGATTGGCTGCTGGTTGAAAGGGGGCCGATTTATTAGGTTAAAGCTCCATAGAAAATACAGTGCAGTGGGCGTGGCTAGAGTGGAAAGGGAGAAGCCGTGCTGATTGGCTGGGCTTGCGGCCAATCGGAGCGGAGGGGGAGAACTCTTGTACTGTGCAAAGTTCCAAAGTTTCAGCCAAACTTTTTGCAGCGCTGCCCGAGCTGTGTACTGTGCCTGCACCTCACCCCGGACTGCTGGGGGCCAATCCAAGATTTAGGGGACCTGTCCTCATGATCCAGGAGTTACCAGTCCTCCAGACTCTACATCTAGGAGTTTAGAGCCCTCCATATTTCAAGACAAGGGACAGAAGGTGGAGAAGTGCACAACCCAGGACTGCTGTGCGCCCCTATAGGAATACTGGAGCCCTATATCTTGAGTATCCAGGGGATCAGCAAAATTCAGGACTAGTGACACCAGGAAGAGGGCGGCCAGCGAGATCCAGAGCCCAGGCTGGAAGATGTACACCACTGGGCTGGCTCCCTTCTATGCAGCTTCTCACTTTAATCTCTGGTCTGCCTATTGCTCTGGGGGCGCAGCCGGGGGAGGGGGGGCTGGATTCCCCCCACTAGACCCTGGGAAGAAGCCCTCGTTCTGCATCGCTGACATCTTACATGTTGGGGATCCTGACAGCCCCCCTGGCTCCTCTGGCCTGACAGCAGCAGCAGCCCACCTGGGGATCCTCCACCCTGCACAGTACCAGCAAGCAGGGTCCCCACTCAGACCCACCCCTGTCACCCCAGACTCTGCTGCTGCTTTCCACCACAGGCTCTCCCCGCTGTCCCCCTATCACAGGGCCATGTGCAGCAGCAGCCCCCGGATACAGCATGGCAGCTCCCAGCCAGCCCCCTCCAGCAAGGACCTCAAATTCGGGATTGATCGGATCCTGTCCACAGAGTTTGATCCCAAGGTGAAAGAAGGAAACACACTGAGAGGTGATTACAAGATGATTATTGTATAGAGATAGCTGTGACAGGAGCAAAGCAAAGTATATAGTGTATAGTATATAATATATAGTGACAGCTGTGACAGAAGCAAAGTATACAGTGTATAGTATATATAGTATATAGTGACAGCTGTGACAGGAGCAAAGTATACAGTGTATAGTATACAATATATAGTGACAGCTATGACAGGAGCAAAGCAAAGTATATAGTGTATAGTGTATAATATATAGTGACAGCTGTGACAGGAGCAAAGTATACAGTGTATAGTATATATAGTATATAGTGACAGCTGTGACAGGAGCAAAGTATACAGTGTATAGTATACAATATATAGTGACAGCTATGACAGGAGCAAAGCAAAGTATATAGTGTATAGTGTATAATATATAGTGACAGCTGTGACAGGAGCAAAGTATATAGTGTATAGTATATATAGTATATAGTGACAGTTGTGACAGGAGCAAAGAAAAGTATATAGTATATAGTATATAATATATACTGACAGCTGTGAAAGGAGCAAAGTGTATAGTATATATAGTATACAATATATAGTGACAGCTGTGACAGGAGCAAAGCAAAGTATATAGTGTATAGTATATAATATATACTGACAGCTGTGACAGGAGCAAAACATGGTGATAGCAGTACATCACAACACTGCATAGTATATAGATATAGTATATAGTGACAGGAGCAAAGCAAAGAATGGTGATAGCAGAACATCACATCACAACACTGCACAGTATATAGTGAGGAGTGATTAAAGCATGAAAATGTCATCCACACACTCAGATGACACCTGGGTATCTCATTATTATATGTAGATGTATTCCTATATGCAGGTGACCGCCAAAGGTCATTAATGCATCCCAATCATATTCATAAATCATATTCCTGTATGTATATGTGCATATCATACACTGGGGAAATATTCCTAAGAGCAAATGACCAAATATTACATTCTTATCCCATGTAGTAATATTATAATATCTATCTATTATCTATCTATCTATTATCTATCTATTATCTATCTATATATTATCTATCTATCCATCTATCTATTATCTATCTATCTATCTATTGATAAAGAGAAATATATTTGAATACTATAATGTTGACTACATGGGATACGAATATAATATATGGTAATTTGCTCTATACCTTGCTAGATATATCTCCATTTATCTATATATATACGCACACACATCTATAATATTGCCTATGTCGGGCGATATCAGACTATATAAAGTATATTCATATATTCAGGTGACAGCACTACCTGTGACTTCTATACATACAGTGGTATAGTGGTCCGTCCTTGCAGATGTAGCAGAGCTGGGTTTCATGTTGCACATAACAATACGCTTATGTCATTGTACAAAATCGATAAAATAACAGATTCAGCTCAGCTAGATCTGTACAAACTGAGTGTTCACCAAATTATAGCATTATATGTAAAACGCTCAAGGAAAGAAACAAAGAAGTAACATTATATACTGATGAGCAATTGTACAAATATCCATATATTTGGGAGAAAACTATCAGCACATTCTATGCATTGCATACACAGAAGAGTGATCTGTAGCCGTGTAACAATTATTATTTATACATAATCATCCTATTATCTCACATATATAAATTCTAGTTAATTGATATATATAATATCCATCTATCATACTGAGAGCTCATCAGTGCCTGAAAATGTCACTACTCAGTCTGATGTTGGTTCAGAACTACAAGTGAATAATTCTTGAAGGAGAGTATAATGAAAATAAAAAGAAAATGTTCATATTTTAGAAGATATGATGGAGCAATTCTACACTGTGCGGTGGAGAGTTCTAATAAATAATGATGATAATATAGTAGTAATGAAATACTAAGAAAACTGATAGTACTGTAATAATAATAATAATCGTCAATGAAAGGCAGAAAGATAATTAGCCCATAAATAGTTATCATTCATAATTCTTACTACTTTATCTTGTATACATATGTATGTGTATACACATGTAAGTACTGAATAAAACATTATGGATACAAATTAAGAGACTATTATTATTGATAACTCTTACTATATTTTATTATGTATATAAATATATATATATACACACACATATGTGTATATATATAATGAATAAAACATTCCAGATACACATTATGAGACTACTATCTTTGATAACTCTTACCATATTTTATTATGTAAATATATATATATATATATATATATATATATGTATATATATATATATATATATATATATATATATATATATATACACACATATATGTAATAAATTATTATGTACACAAATTAAGAGGCTGGTATCATTGCTTCATGTAAAATAATATAAACATAGGAAATAAAAGAATATTAATAATGTGTTTTAATATAATATGCCTCCATAAATCCTTTCCCTGAAATGAAGGACCCTAGGAATTTTCAAGTAGGTGATCACTTTTTTTTTTATCCACGGATCACCTTTGTATCCCTCCTGTGGGATTTCGGTGCTTTCAATTAGATTGTTAAAAAAAGGAACAACAGTGAGGAAGAAACAGAGATTTCCGTGCGACTTTTGGTTGTTTCTGATTCTTCTGTGGATAAAAATCAATAAAGTCATCATAGTCATACAGAATATTACTGAATGAGATCCAGTCAGAATATTAATTATACTAAACAGTTTTCTATACTTTTTATTACTATTATTTTTGGTGTAATTTTATACTTTATTACTACTCCTGTTATTATTACAAGTTTGTTATAATTCTAATAATTGACTATCTTGTGAAAGTTGCCATTTTATTCTCATGGTTTTTGGTTTCTAATTATTAATACAACAACATAACAACATCTATTACTTTAAAAGCAAATATTAATTTTTATACCAGTTTACAATAATTAATAAATTTACACAATTTCACTCAACTTCAATATCATCATCATCATCCTCACATGAGCACACAGCATAGCAGTACAGCTGACATTTCAGCAGAGAATATTTTTAGATTTAGTATTTTTTTGTACAAAATTCCAGTAAAACTGTGATATTATGTAGAAAGTAGATTCGTGGGAGAAGCTTTTTAGTACTAAATTGCTATAGAAATATCCTATAATAGACAGAGGGCTGGGGACTTTAGAGCTAGGTGGCTCAGTGGTTACCTGCGCATAAGGGAGTTCAGTGGTTACCTGCACATAAGGGGGTTCAGTAGTTACCTGCACATAAGGGGGTTCAGTGGTTACCTGCACATAAGGTGGTTCAGTGGTTACCTGCAAATAAGGAGGTTCAGTGGTTAGCTGTACATAAGGGGGTTCAGTGGTACCTGCACATCATAAGGGGGTTCAGTGGTTACCTGCACATAAGGAGGTTCAGTGATTAGCTGTACATCAGGGGGTTCAGTGATACCTGCACATAAGGGGGTTCAGTGGTACCTGTACATAAGGGGGTTCAGTGGTTACCTGCACATAAGGAGGTTCAGTGGATACCTGGACATAAGGGGGTTCAGTGGTTATCTGCACATAAGGGGGTTCACTAGTTACCTGCACATACGGAGATTCATTGGTTGCATGCATAAAATTGGTACTTACATGTGAGGATTAGTTTTGGGAGCTCAGTGGTTATACACACAATATGTTACTTAAATGTGGGGGTTAGATTTGGAGGCTCAGTGATCACACGCATAACATGTTAATTATATAGGGTAGAAGGGTTTAGGGGTCTCAGTAGTTCCATGCTGAATATTTTACATATACTGTATGTGGGTATTGTGTCTGTGGGGGAGTCAGTGGCTACATGCAGAAAATGTGACATATATGAGACTGTTATGTTAAGGAGGCTCAGTGGTTAAATGCATAAAATGTGACATATATGAGGCTGTTATTTTAAGGAGGCTCAGTGGTTACATACATAATATTTGGGTATTGGGTCCAGCCTATAACAGAGCTCTGTCCTTTCTGACCACAGATCTGACCTCATTAATCAGCTCAGGCCGCCAGTCAGGGGTCCTTGCCCCCCACATGCAGTCCACAGCCGGACAGTTCTTCGCCTCCCTAGAGCCCCTTACAGAGACCTCCACAATCCTGGGGCAACTAAATACACACCAGAGGAACTCAGTGCAGCAGCAGTTCCAGGACACCTTCCCAGGTACTACTTTCCCTATTATCATCAGTAATAATAAAAGTAGTAAGAAAAAGTTTCCTATTAATTAACCCTTTATACACAATCCTTATACTCGTTTGCAGACTTCACAGCCTCTTGTAGGATTACTACCTTAGGCAAAAAAAGTCTGTTACATTGTAACCATTACATTGAAAGCCAATCATTAGGTCTGATTAATTAATTAACATATTTGCATCAGCTATTAATAAATTCTTTGTCTATGTCCCACATTCATCCACAGCCTGTATCTATATGGTTATTATAGATTCCCCCCCCCCTAAGAATAATCCTAAGAAATAAGAAGAGACTCTGTTAGCCCTCACCCTGGCCCAGATTTTAATGTATTTTTTTTGTTTTTACATAAAAGTCACAAATTGTATATTTTTGTGGAATTATATTGTGTCATTATTACCTATTTTCTACATTATTTTATATTCCATTGAAGTTTATTATTAGTTATGAATTAGTGCATCAGTGCATGGAGTTATATTGTACTGCTTGTATTATATTGTGGACTGTCACTTTATCATGTCACCTTCAGCTCATAAATGGTGATGATGACTGCTGCAGAGGATTGTGCTCTCTTCACTGACTGCTGATGCTCTTCTTTCAGGGCCCTATGCAGTGCTCACCAAGGACACCATGCCCCAGACCTACAAGAGGAAAAGATCCTGGTCCAGAGCTGTGTTCTCCAACCTGCAGAGGAAAGGGCTGGAGAAGAGGTTTGAGGTGCAGAAGTATGTGACCAAGCCTGACAGGAAGCAGCTGGCAGCCATGCTGGGCCTCACTGACGCCCAGGTAAGAAGATGGCACCATGTGGTGGTATCTCTGCACAGCTCTGGGGTCCCTGCAGCCTGATGTGGGGATTAACAAAAGGATTCATGTGGAGAAGAAAGATATCAAAGAAATTAGAATCAAATAATATTACATGGAGGGAGGAGGAGGGTTCCTGTGGTCTGTGATGTTCCTTGTACAGAAAAAAATATTTTATCTATTATATATCTATTATATATCTATCTTATATATCTTTCTCATA